>NC_135828.1:16420873-16754830 GCF_964213995.1 Mustelus asterias | reverse complement strand
GACTATTTTTCCATTATTCAATGAGATATCGATTTTTCAGAAGCCCTTTTGCTCTAAAGTTTGAGTCAATTCAAGAACCACTTGGGAAAATAAACTGTGCACAGAAGGAAATTGATTTCTAGACACTTAAAGGTGTCAAAGGGTGGTTATGGGGAGAGAGTGCGAGAATCATAGAAACTCTACAGTGCAGAATGTGCCATTCGGCCCATCGAGTCTGCACCGACCACAATCCCACCCAGGCCCTAACCCCATATCCCTATATATTTACCCGCTAATCCCTTTAACCTACACATCACAGGACACTAAGGGGCAATTTTAGCACGGCCAATCAACCTAACCCGCAGATCTTTGGACTGTGGGAGGAAACCGGAGCATCCGGAGGAAACCCACGCAGACACGAGGAGAATGTGCAAGCTCCGCACTGACAGTGACCCAAGCCGGGAATCGAAACCCAGGTCCCTGGAGCTGTGAAGCAGCAGTGCTAATCACTGTGCTACCGTGCCGCCCAGGGTGTTGAGTTAGAGGAGCAGCCATGATCATTCTGAACAGCGGAATAGACTCGAGGGGCCAAATGGTCTACTACTGCTACTTTGTGCATTTATATATGTCTGTGCATACATGTGACAGTGTGTATTTGAAGATCTAATTGAAGACATCAGCATACGCATATTGCATAATGCACTGATGCATAGTTGAATTACCTGTCAATATCCCAACGTTTAGCTGAGCTAGATAAAGCACATTCATTTCGTGCTGAATCCATAATTTAAAGTTAAAATGCAGCCAGTTAAATACCAAATTGAATTTTTTTTTTTGGTAATGTGTTCAGTTAAGCTATTTGTGAAAAGGATGCGATTAGCAGAAAATAAGAGGAAGTGACTGTGGTTTCTAAGATATGACAAAAACAAGTTTTTATTTTGCAGGTAGTAAAGCCTACTATTCAACCTCCACTACCTCCTGTCAAACCAGGTTTTCCAGCTGCATCCTCCAAACGAGCACAGGTAAGCCTCCCCTTGTGAGAAACACTGCCAATGCCATCTCTTTAACCAGGACTGATGTGCAAAGAATTTCATCTACTTTAGGACAGCCAATATCCATGTTCTCCCAATTGTGAAGCCTACTCTAAATCATGCTCTGATCTTGAAAATAATTCTTTTTAAACTCCACTTCTATTTAGACAGCAACGCAACCTTTATTAGGGATGTTTAGTGGTGCAGGGTGATGTCAGTGGCTCTGTGTTCAAGTCCCTCCCTGGGACCTGATGGCCATCTATTCATTATGTGGCTAAAGGGGTTGAGTGGCGACAGGCTAGCAATCTGTCCCACAAAATTTTACCTTTGAGAACAGACATGAGTATGCGCTCTGACTGCCTTGTCAGAGCTGTAGGCACTGGAAGAGATGATGATGGCAATTGATATTAGATGATCAATGTTCAGTGTGACATGAATATCTAGTTAGGACGATGGCTATCTTTTAAAATCGAATCACAGTACATAGGCTGGCTGCAAATAAATTCCATATCCTTAGTCTTAAATATTGCACCACTTGATAGCTTGTCTTTAAGGTAGCATGTTTGAGAGAGGAACCAAGCTATATCATTCAAACATATACATATTGTCCTGCTGCTGGAAATCAACCATCATTGTCCCGGTTG
The DNA here is from genome assembly GCF_964213995.1 of Mustelus asterias. Classification (NCBI taxonomy): domain Eukaryota; kingdom Metazoa; phylum Chordata; class Chondrichthyes; order Carcharhiniformes; family Triakidae; genus Mustelus; species Mustelus asterias. The sequence continues at coordinate 16,753,176 of NC_135828.1, read as the reverse complement.
CTAAGTCACGGCCTGCTGAGCTGAATGCAGGAGCAACTGGTTGGTAATCATCGATAGTCAATGAAGTGTTTTGAGTGCATTGTGTCAAAGCATTATTTAGATCCTCTTGTTCCACATATCGATCAGTACAGATTACCTATCAACCTCATAAGTCCGTGGACTGTGCTGCTCTGTCTTTGATCCATCTGATTCAACAGCACATGGATAGATTAGGCAACTATTGTGTACAGTTTTGATGTCCTTATCTGAGGAAGGATGTCCTTGCGATAGTGGGAGCACAGTGAAGGTTTATCAGGCTGATTCCTGGGATGGCAGGCCTGTCCTATGAGGAGAAACTTGGTGCGAGGTAGGTCCATTCAAAAGTCTGATGGCAGCAGGGAAGAAGCTGTTCTTGAGTCAGTTGGTACATGACCTCAGACTTTTGCATTTTACCAATGGAAGATGGTGGAAGAGAGTATGTCTTTCTTGATAAAATCTGCTTTCAAAGAATTTTGTTCACGACACTATTGTCAATGAGAATCACTCTTTGGGCCTGATTTTACCATTTTGAGTCTAAGTGCCGAATCTGGGCGTCAAATAGATCCGAGCCTGGAATCCTCTTTGCAGCGCGCCCATACGTGTTTTGCCGGCTCCAGCCCGATCCACGCTGTGGGCGGGGCTTAATGCTGGAGGACCGATTGGAGCTCTGAACTGCGCATGCGCAGTTCAAAAAAGATCTGACAGAGCGCGCCCGGGTGCGAAAGAAAGAGCAGAAAGCGGAGAGAGCGGCTCTCTGATGGTCTTCCTCTGGTCGGTGGGCAGGGGGAGGGAGACCCAGATCATCCTCTGGTTGGCAGGGGAGGGGGGGGGGGGGTGGGACCCAGATCATCCTCTGGTCGCGGGGGTGGGGTCCGCTGCCAGTCTGCGGCCAATCCCCCCTCCCCACCGGAGGAACGAATCCCACAAAACCTTCAGGATGAAGCGATTCCTCGTGAAGAAGATGAAGCAGAACCGGCCGATTCCACAGTGGATCCGCATGAAAACCGGCTACGAGATCAGTACAAGTCCAAGAGGACACACTGGAGAAGGACCAAGCTGGGCCTGTAAAGGGATACACCATCACTGGTACACTACCAGCCACGGATTACTCTTCCCTGCAGGGGCAAGAGAGCGGGAGAGATGGCTGTGGCTAGTAGTGTACCAGCAAATGCACTCGAATTGGGTGTTGGTAAAGCCGTGATCTGCTCAGAATCGGGTGCAGATTGTGGTGTAGGCCCGGCGCCCGACTTTACCGCGATTTCGCACCCGAAAACGGGCGCGAAGTTTTGGTAAAATCGGGCCCTTTGTTTCAGTATTACGACTGGTTTTCTTAAGGGTGAAGCTACAGCCCTCAGATGCACGACAAATCTGTTCCTGAACTTGTTTGTGCCCTTCTTTGCAACTGGAGTTTGATATTTGGATGCGAATATGGACTCGTGGTGGGACTTGCTGATTATTTTAATGCATTGGAATGGGTTTTAATACATATTTAATTGAAGTTAGATCATTATGATGGAATAATTTTCTTTATTGCTATCATTAATTTATATGAATCTGTCCGAAATGAATTTGCATGGGAATTTCCATGTAGATAAAGAGGTGAAATGAAACTGAATAACCAACACTGTTATTAGTTCATTGTATGATTTGGAAGCTCCCTTACTGATTTTATCAATATTTTTAAATCCTAAGTATTTTAAACTATTTTAAGTACTTTAAAGTAATAAAAGCTAGTGAGGATCAATTTGGAAACTTCAAGACACATTATTGTTGTTCCCACAATGGTGAAAATGATAGCAATCGCTGCATAAATCCAATGTTAATTTAAAAGAACAGCAATTTAGGAAAGACAGGTTGTAATCATTCATTTTGTTCTCCAGGAGTTAAATAGCAACTTTTATAAATTATTTTTATTCACTTGTTTGTACTGTTAATCTTGGGGAATTTGAATTTATCGTACAGCTAGCCCAGGCCAATCCTCCTGCAGGAAGACATGTCCATTTGAAAGCAGAACCTCATTAATATGTTGTCAGTGAGTTGCATACTCCAAATAGGTGCCCAGTGTGGGCCAGAGTCCAGTCCAACTGACAGATAAATAAACAGGTGTGAGAGTCAGAGGGGGAGATTACAGATGAAACCAATTTCCATAGATTCATAATGGCCTAGTGGTATTATCACTAGACTATTAATCCAAAAACTCGGCTAATATTCTGGGAGCCTGGGTTCGAAACCCGCCACGGCAGATGGTGGAATTTGAATTCAATAAAAATATCTGGAATTAAGAATCCACTGAGGACCATGAAATGATTTTTTTTTAAAAACCCATCTGATTCATTAATATCCTTTTGGGAGAGAAATTTGACCTGGTCTGGCCTACACGTGACTCCAGACCCACAGCAATGTGGCTGACTCTCAACTGCCCTCTGAAATGGCTGAGCAAGCCACTCAGTTCAAGGGCAACTAGGCCAGCCAGTGATGCCCATGTCCCATGAATGAATAAAAAATCTTGGCTTATGGGGAGATGCACAGGGTAAGACTGTCATTGAAAAATATTCTGATAAATATGGTGTTTTGTATTTTAAAGAAGTCTGATGTGAGGTAAACATGACTAAACAGCAACATAATCTTGTCCTTCTTAGGTTGGTTTCAAGCCAAAAGTTGCTCTAAAGCCACAAAATCATCAGAAATGAAGAGGAAATGTGTGGGAACATCATCGTATGACAGAAGCACAGCTGTGGGGTTGCTGGACTTTTATCTTCTTCCTGACATTATAGGAAAAGACAAAGCATTATATTTGGTTTCTTGTCATACAAGTTTGTGCAATTGGAGCAAAAAGCATTAAACACAGTACAAGATGGTGGCTAGTTTGAGATAGCAGAAAAACTGAACATTAACAATGCTGCTTTCATTGTACTGGTGCCTTGGTACTATTAAGGGTATATTTTCTCTCGCTATTTTTTAATTATATAAATTAAAATGATTCTGCTGCAAACAGTGACGAGATTCAACTTGTGAAGTAACCCTTCGATTTAGAAAGGAGCCATTTTGATAAACTGAAGTGAAGAGGAGCACTTGAATAAAGTATTGCATCAGTCTGGTTTGACTTGGTCTTGTGCAAAGTACAAAGCTTGGGTGTGAAACCGGAAGTCCATTTTCCAGACCCCTCTCTTGGATTTGTCAAGGAACAACCTTGCACTTGTACATCCAGCTGCAGCATTTAGTCTGAACTGATCCAATTAAGGCAAGTTCGGAAAGAGTCTCACCATTCCCATTTTTTTGGAGGTTGGTTTCAGACAAGATGGCTAATGTGCCTGGTATGGACTTGACGGGACAAATTCTGTACTGTACCACATAGGGGTCAACAGAATTAGCCACAATCTAAACTCTAATACAAAAGCAAAATCCTGTGTACAATATTTAATCAGAGCTCTCTGACGTGAGACTCGACTGAATGTTCTGACGAAGGGTCACTTACCCTTATTAACTTGGTCACTCTCTCCACAAATGCTGGTGTTTTTTTATAACAATCTAAATTGTGTATCAATTAGAAAAAGTGGAAATCAGATCAATGTCTGAGTATTGCTTCATGAGGGAACTGATTTTAGTACGCAAGTCGTTTTACCCTCCCAAAGCTGGACAAGTTATCCCTAGCTGTACAACTTGCAGGATTTTGTCCTATCCTTTTCTCCCCTCAACATTATTGCGCCATTCCATTTAAAAATAGTACAATTGTGTATGGACAAAGTTTTTATTAAAACAAAAATTAGGGTAAATTACCCTTGGTATATTTGCAGGGATGTGATTAAAGAATTTGGGTTACAGCCCTGAGCCCATAGATCAACCAAATAACCAATCCTAAATGAGCAATTACAGACCAATTTAATTTTAGGAAGAGTTTAGAATTCTTCATTAAAATGTACATCGTTTTCCATCAACCTTGCACCTTCACACAATCACCATACTGGAAATATTTTTATAAGTTGAATGGAGTCAAATGTATTTGTAATTCTAATGTCATCTACCAATGCTTTTTGTCTGTTTTAATGCAAGGCATATTTTTAAAAATCTATGCATACATTTATTTTGGGAAGGTACAAGATGCATGCTTGAAACTAAAATTAGTATCTGTTAAAGTTCTGATTATCTTGTTGGCATTCACAAGAACCAGTTTCAAAAATGTGAAAGTCAACATAAAGACATTTTGGTTGGGGGAATACAATTTAGTATCTGGTGTATATATTTTTTTAAAAATCATTACTGGAGTTTTGCTTGAATTACTTTTGTTAATTTAAAAAGTGTGAAATTTAGCCGGGAAAAAGGCAATGTAAATTTCTGATTGGAACTAGTATTTTTGCTAGCTTAATGAAGTATGTAGAAACTTTATGATGGGAACATCAGTGTTCTTTCACTGGTGCTTGTACTGGTGGGAATGCCTTTAAGCACGTCAAAAGTGGTGGTGGGGAGGTCAAACCTCTTGAACACCATTTTCATTAGACTTGGAAGCATAATTGCTTTAGGCACACGTTTTTTTAAAAAAATCCTTGTTTGAAATGAAACAAAAGTATCTTCCCATCTAAGGGCTTTAACATATTTTGACTGTCCCTGCTTGTGGAACCTTCAGGTTGCACAGAATGAATGTTTGACTTTTTAAAAAATCTTCTACACTAGCATTTTAATCAGGGATAAGTATTTACAGCTGGTTTTATGTTGTGAAAGGTTTTCGCATGATTTTTATCCAAGTTTAGTGAATCATGATGCCAATTATTATCTAGTTTTGATTTTCATTCCAATGTGCCTAATCCCACAGAGATGTCCGTCATTAAATTGTTTGCACTTTTTCAGCTGGGCTGAACAAATATCTGTCCGTGTGAAATGGGTTATTTATTTTCTTCAGCAAATAAATATTGTACTTTATTGCAATATGCACTGCAATTTGTTTTGAGAAGTAGATCATTTCTGCCTGTGTCTCGTGAATACACTATCACTGAACCCATATAACTGAGGAATTTCTATTTTTAAAAAAATCATGCTATTTATAAGTAGAATTCTAAATGTCACGAATGAAAACAGTTTCTGTGCCCTTAATTTGTGTCTTTCTTGGGAACGTCTGTGCATCATCAGGAACCACCAGAACCAAAAACATGACGTGATTCTAAATTGAAAATTATAAGTAATCTCAAGGTCTTTCAGCCAATGGCTGACTCAGGGTGAGAATCACCCCAGAGCTTCAAAGGCCCAGATATCATCTTGTACATCCTACAGCAATACTCTGCCCCCTCCTAATGCTGCAAAAATGTTTAAAAGTTTAGTTTATTTATCACAAGTAGGTTTAAATTAACACTACAATGAAGTTACTGTGTAAAATCTGCGTAAAACTTACCTTTTTAAGACCTCTGCTCCTTCAAGGAGCAGTGGTTAGCACTGCTCCTTCACTGCTGTGAAGCAGCAGTGCTAACCACTGCGCTACCGGGCGGCACGGTAGCGCAGTGGTTAGCACTGCTGCTTCACGGCTCCAGGGTCCCGGGTTCTATTCCCGGCTCGGGTCACTGGCTGTGTGGAGTTTGCACATTCTCCTCATGTCTGCGTGGGTTTCCTCCGGGTGCTCCGGTTTCCTCCCACAGTCCAAAGATGTGCGGGTTAGGTTGATTGGCCAGGTCAAAAATTGCCCCTTAGAATCCTGAGATGCGTAGGTTAGAGGGCTTAGCGGGTAAACATGTGGGGGTAGGGCCTGGGTGGGATTGTGGTCGGTGCAGACTCGATGGGCCGAATGGCCTCCTTCTGCACTGTAGGGATTCTATGATTCTATGATTCAGTTCTGTCACAAGTGGCCCACTCAGTAAGCTACTAAAATGCCATCCAAGCCCGACTTGCGTAGAATCTCGATTAGTACTTGATGAGGCTTTGCCCGGGGCTTCTGAGCCTCATGCAGTTATCAGCAAAAACAGCAGGGTTAACATTATTTGCCGCTCCGTTTTCATTGCGGAACACAGTTGCTCGATTTTAACCATGAATGGAAAGAGTTAAAATTTACTTTCTCGATTGTAGAGCGAAAAGAAGTAGCAAAGCTCGCATTACCGTGCACTCATTTCAGAAAATTACTCTCCACTGCACCACCTTTCCATTTCTTGCAACAGCAATCTTTGGGCCTTGCCCAAAATGAATAGGATTGACTCTCCCGGATTTATTTCAACTCGGGAGACTTTCACCCCACCTATCCATGGTTGATGTGAACTCAGGACCTAGACATCAAAGGCCAATGTCTATCTCACTGTAATGCCAAGTTCCCCATGGGTGATATCTTTCAGATTTAAAGTTTCAGATCCGATAAGTATTGACCTGCAACTCCTCAGCTACTATCGAGTGACTCACTTTATTTCAAGGCTTTGGTGAATTGTTTTCTTCTTTTCCTAGATGAAAATTTCATAACTAAACTGTGTCAAACACTTTAATACAAATATGTCTGGCAGCAGAGGCACAATTCTCAGATTGTCTTTGAAACAGCTGGGAGGGTGAGGAACTTTCATGATGGATGAAGCAAATATGGGTCGTTATCTATCTATCATGTGATCTTGCTTTTGTTTAACCCAATCCTACAATAGAGATTCCACATGTGCTTTTTCTGTTTAGCTGACAGTTGTGAGAGTAGATTATCCTATTATCTTTGTTAGTTTACACTGTGCAGATGTTTGGTTTTCTAGATTTTGTCAGGGGTGGAGTCAGTGCTGGGACCACAACTTTTCATAATATACATTAACGATTTGGAGGAAGGTACTGAAGGCACTGCTGCTAAGTTTGCAGATGAAACAAAGATATGTAGAGGGACAGATAGTACTGAGGAAGCGGGGGGGGGGCTGCAGAAGGACTTGGACAGGTTAGGAGAGTGGGCAAAGAAGTGGCAGATGGAATACAATGTTGAAAAGTATGAGGTTATGCACTTTGGAAGGTGGAATGGAGGCATAGACTATTTTCTGAATGGGAAAATGTTAAGGAAATCAGAAACACGAAGGGACTTGGGAGTCATTGTTCAAGATTCTCTTAAGGTTAACGTGCAGGTTCAGTCGGCAGTTAGGAAGGCAAATGCAATGTTTGCATTCGTGTCGAGATGGCGAGAATACAAGATTAAGGATGTACTTCTGAGGCTGTACAAGGCTCTGGTCAGACCCCATTTGGAGTATTGTGAGCAGTTTTGGGCCCCATATCTAAGGAAGGACACCTTGGAACGGGTCCAGAGGAGGTTCACAAGAATGATCCCTGGAATGAAGAGCTTGTCGTATGAGGAACAGCTGACGACTCTGGGTCTGTACTCATTGGAATTTAGAAGGATGAGGGGGGATCTTATTGAAACTTATAGGATACTACAAGACCTGGATAGAGTGGACGTGGAGAGGATGTTTCCACCAGTAGGAAAAACTAGAACCAGAGGGCACAACGTCAGGTTCAAGGGACGATCCTTTAAAACAGAGATGAGGAGGAATGTCCTCAGCCAGAGAGTGGTAAATCTGTGGAACTCTGCCGCAGAAGGCTGTGGAGGCCAGGTCATTGAGTGTCTTTGAGAAATAGATTTTTGATTAATAAGGGGATCAGGGGTTATGGGGATGAGAAAATATCAGCCATGATTGAATGGCGGAGCAGACTCAATGGGCCGAGTGGCCTAATTCTGCTCCTATATCTTATGGTTTTTAAAAGGGTGCTCAAAGCAGTCATAGCCATGTGGAAAGAGCTTGGTTGTGGAATGAATTTGGTAGCTCTTTCAAGGAACTTGCAAAGCACAATGGGCTGAATGGCCTCCCTGCTACATGATTTATGTCTTGCTTGGTGGATTTCCACCCTCCCTGCCCTCCCCCCACCCCAGCCAAAAGTATTTAGTTTGTAAAGGTAAAGTTGCAATATGACCAGGCGGTGACTGGGGCTTATTTAACCTGAGGACCACCACCACACTTAAGGTGAGGGGCAAGGTTGAGAAGGTGGGCCTTCATGAATAACTTCAGCCACATGGGAATTGAACCCATTGTGAAAATTTAAAAACAGATGCATTTATTCTGTTTAGTGACATAAATGTAAAAACCTCAAAACAAAAGCTCAGTGAGGAGAGGAACAGACAGTTTAGGTGTGCTTAGACATTTAATGTCATTGGGATTCAGCTGTAATTCTGCACTGATGCTAAACTTGAAGCCTGAGTGATATTAGGGCATGTGACCAAAAGCTTGATCAAAGAATTTGCTTTTTAAGCAGACTTCAGAGACAGGTTTGGGGGGAGAATTTCATCAGTCTAAGGCAGCTGAAAGCAGAGTCACCGACCGCTCAAGCAGTAAAAATCGGAGATACACGAGAGGTTACAATTAGAGGACTGAGGATATTTGTGTGTGTTGTAGGGTTGAAAAGAATACAGAGGTCGGACGTGATGAGGCCATGGAAGAGTTTGAACACCAACATGAGAAATTGGTTGCCCCAATGCAGATTAGATGATGGGTAAATGGGACTTGGTGTGATTTGAGATATGGAGATGAGTGTTGGATATTCAACTTTACTGGCCAGCCTCCTCTTCTATAGAGTGTTGGAATAGTCATGGAGGCAACAGCAGTAGAGACAAAGGTTTCTTTGCAACTTTAGGTCCTTTAATCACTCCACTCTGTGATTATAGACTGTGATGTTGGTGGGGGCAGGTCAATGTGCCCTTGCTGCTCACAGCAAGGAAGACATCCAGACTATGACAAACAAGTTCTCGAGCATTATCAAAAAGCCTGCTCTCCAAATCAGTGCCCTCAGGACTGTTGTAACACTTTAGTCAGCACCAGGCACAGACTATGAGGCACCAGGTATAACTGTCCATGGCACCACTCCCAATGCCGCAGAAAGGTTCTCTGAAAAAGTGTAAATGGCTCCTAAACTTGAAGTATTTAAATAAAGAGCTGGCAAGTGAAGGTTGCCACAGAGGAGGTAGGGGTTGTTTGGCAGTAAATTGAATGTTGAGGTCACCTTGATTTTTTTTGCCTAAATACACCCATAACTGGTGACCTATGCTACATTACGTAGTTTTGTACTGAGGACCCAATTCACAGAATTGTTACGGTGCAGAAGGAGGATGTTCGGTCCATCATGCTTGTACCAGCTCTCCAAATAAGCACCATGACTTGGTTTCATTCCCCCACCTTTTCCCTGCACCCCTGCACATTGTTTCTATTCAAATAATCATCTAATGTCCTCTTGAATGCCTTGATTGAATCTGCTTCCACCTCACTTCCAGGATTGCATTCCAGACCCGAACCATTTGCTGTGTGAAGACGTTTTTCCTTATTTCAGGTTTCCTTTTATCACATTAAATCCGTTACCCTCTCGTTCTCGATCCTTCTTACCAGTGGGATCAGTTTCTTCATATCTACTCTGTCCAGACCCCAAACCATGTGAGACTGTGGAGCTATTTTAAGATAAATAATTTTCCCAGCAAGATGAATGAGTACAAATCCCGATGGTTTGACACGAATCTGATCGGATGGATGGCAGGCGAGCGGATGATAAAGTAAGAGGCACGTTAGAAAGACAATCCCGGCAGCATAATGTTTATTTATCAGTGTCACAGGTAAGGCTTACATTAACACTGCAATGAAGTTACTGTGAAAATCCCCTAGTCGCCCACACTCTGGCGCCTGTTCGGGTACACTGAGGGAGAATTTAGCATGGTCAATGCATCTAACCAGCACGTCTTTCGGATTGTGGCAGGAAACCGGAGCACCCGGAGGAAACCCACGCAGACACGGGGAGAACGTGCAGACTCCTCACAGAGGGTGACCCAAGCCGGGAATCAAACCCGGGTCCCTGGCGCTGTGAGGCAGCGGTGCTAACCACTGTGCCACCCCTGTGGTTAGCACTGCTGCCTCACAGCGCCAGGGTCCCGGGTTCAATTCCTGGCTTGGGTCACTGTCTGTGCGGAGTCTGCACATTCTCCCCGTGTCTGCGTGGGTTTCCTCCAGTTTCCTCCACAATCTGAAAGACGTGCTGGTTAGGTGCATTGGCCGTGCTAAATTCTCCCTCAGTGTCGCCGAACAGGGGCCAGAGTGTGGGCGACTAGGGGATTTTCACAGTAACTTCATTGCAGTGTTAATGTAAGCCTCACTTGTGACATTGATAAACAATCCCTGGCTCTGTGTGATGCTGGCTGTGTGATGCTGGGTTCATTCTCTCCACCCCCGCTCCTTCTGCCCCTCTCCCCGCTCCGTAGCCGGCAGCCTACCTGCGGTAACCGGGGCAACGGGCTGTCAACACGGCCCCGCTGCCGCTCCCCGCACTCAGAGCCCGGCTCCTTCTTGCACCCCCCCCGGGTACTGGGAGACCTCGCCATGAACCAGCAGCTGAGCCAGGAGGCCCTGCAGGAGCTGTACGCCTGGATTGACCGGCTGCCGCTCTCCCGGCCCAAGCGGAACATCGCCAGGGATTTCAGCGATGGAGGTAGCGGTGAGAGGGGAGGGAGCGCAGGCGCAATGGATCCCCCCGCGCGCAGCGAGCGTTAACGGTCAACAATGGAACCCCGCAGGCACACAGCGCGAGCTGGGGGGAGGGGCTGAATACAGGGAGGAGGGGCTTCATTCAGAGGGGGGGGACTAGGAGTTGGGTGGGCGTGATAATAGGGCGTGACGAGCCAGGGGGTGGGGCACAGGGCAGGTGTTGTAATGAGGGCGTGGCTTAGAGCAGGGGGTGGGATTCAGGGAGGAGGTGTGGCCTAGGGCAGGGGGAGGGGCCTAGGGCAGGGGTGTGGCCTAGGGCAGGGGGAGGGGCCTAGGACAGGGGTGTGGCCTTGGGCAGGGGTGTGGCCTAGGGCAATGGTGTGGCTTCAGGCAGGTGGTGTGGCCTAGGGCAGAGGGAGGGGCCTAGGGCAGGGGTGTGGCCTAGGGCAGGTGGTATGGCCTAGGGCAGGGGTGTGGCCGAGGACAGGTGGTATGGCCTAGGGCAGGGGTGTGGCCTAGGGCAGGTGGTATGGCCGAGGGCAGGGGGAGGGGCCTAGGGCAGGGGGAGGGGCCTAGGGCAGGTGGTGTAGCCAAGGGCAGGGGCCTAGGGCAGGGGTGTGGCCTAGGGCAGGGGTGTGGCTCACAGATGAAGGTCCCCACTCCAGTGCAGCACTAAAGGAGTGCTGTACTATCAAGGTGCCGTCTTTCCGATGTGAGGTTAAGGTGGGAGGTTAAGATGGATGTAAAAGATCCCATGGTATTGTTTTGAGTAACTCACCCCCTGACTCCCCAAAGCCTGTCCACCATCTTAAAGGCACAAGTCAGGAGTGTAATGGAATAATCTCCATTCACCCTCATGACTTAAGCTGCTCAACACCATCCAGGACAAAGCAGTCTGCTTGGTTGGCACCCCATCCACACCTTCAATGTCAACTCCCTCCACTACCAATCCACAGTGACAGCAGTATGGACCACCTACAAAATGCACTGCAGCAACTCACCAAGGCTCCTTTAACAGCACCTTCCAACCTCGTGACCTCTACCACCTGAAGTGACAAGGGCAGCAGAGGCATAGAATACCACCAGCAGCAAGTTCGCCTCCAGGCCACTCGCTGGCCTGACTTGGAACTATAGCACCGTTCCTTCACTGTCACTGGGTCAGAACCCTGGAACTTCCTAACAGCACTGTGGTTGTACCTACACCTCAGTGGCTGCAGTGGTTTCGGAAGGTAGCTCACCATCTTCTCAATGGGGGGTAATAAAAATGCTGGCCTTACCAGAAATGATGTGGAGATGCCGGCGTTGGACTGGGGTAAACACAGTAAGAAGTTTAACAACACCAGGTTAAAGTCCAACAGGTTTATTTGGTAGCAAAAGCCACAAGCTTTCGGAGCCTTAAGCTCCTTCTTCAGGTGAGTGGGAATTCTGTTCACAGAATTTAACCTGGACTTTAACCTGGTGTTGTTAAACTTCTTACTGTGCTTACCAGCAATGCCCACATTCCATGTAAGCATGAAAAAAAGAACAGGGAAATTCTCCCCAGTTTCCCGACTAATGTCTATCCTTCAACTAATAGCACTAAAAGAAAACTATCTGGTAATTGCCACGTTGCTGTTCTGTGGAAGCTGGCTGGGTGCAAATTGGTAGAGGAGCTTCCTACATTTCAACGGTGACCACACTTTACTACTGTGAAATGTTATATAAAAAGCAAGCCGTTCTTTTGTTTTCCACTCATTCCTGTGGTGAATGCTAGAACAAGAACTTTAAAATTACAGCCAGACTAGGTGATGCCAGGGAGCACTTGTTTGCTCTAAGGGCCGCAGAAACCTGGAACTTCTCCTCAAAAGATCACTGAGGCCAGAGGCAAACTCAATAGTTCAAAACTGAGGTTGATAAATTTTCTTTTGAACAAAGCCCTTAAGCGTTATAGATCCAAGTTAGTTTATGGATTAAAATACAGATCAGCCCTTGCTTCATTGGATGGCAGGAATGAGTTGAATGGTTCTGATAGCTACTTGGCCAGAGTGGCCAGAGTTTGTCATTCAGTCCACCTGATTGTCCATCAGGACAATCTTGGAAGCTTGGCAATTACAGCAAGACCCCAGCCCAATCTCACCTCCCACATACCTAACCCCTCCCAATAAAGGTCACTGGGCTGTGGACAAGAATAATAATAATCTTGACCCACTCCTTTCTTGCTAACCCAGGCTGCTGAGACCAATTTATTATCTCTACTGGCCTTTAGGTAATGGAAGATTGATTTGCAAAGAATGGGGGTAGGTAAGTCCCAGACCTGTATTGCCGTAGTCAGTGGCATGATGTATTTACACACTGAATCAAAGAACACCCTTAATTACATTTTCAAAAATAAAATTTCAGGTAGCTGATAATCTTGAGTATTTACGAAGAAAAATGTTATTTGCTAACTGTTCATGCTTATGGGGACTTGGAACAAAAATATGTCATTGCTTAAGACAAAAGGAGAGGAATCTGAACCCAAATAGAATTGCTGATCTGTAATTGCTCCCACATTTCCATCATTAATTTGAAATATACTTTGGAGTTACTGGTCAGAGCTTTATCCAATTTTTACTATCTTCACTAACCACATGTCAACTAAGTCCCCGGATGTCTCCAGCATGGCAACCTCTGCAGGGGTGGAGAGAAAAGTGCAGAATGAAACATGTCTTGACCAAGTGCGAAGTCATCACTTGATGCCTCCTTCTGCACTCCTTCTATGATTCTATCGTGCAGGACAGGGGTATTATTGAGAAAAAATGCTGTAAAATCTTGCACTCATCAGGACAGACACAAGAATACCAAACTTCAAAGGGAACATCAATTTATTATTTATACCGCTGATTGGTTAGCGAGCCGTCAGGGCATTGCTATGGAGAATGCACCAGGGAAATATTGCCCCCCCATGCTTTTGTTTCATTGTAAGGAGGTGCAATGCCTGGACATGTTCTTCCTGCTTGCTGGCCCAAATGGAAATAGCTAGCTCCTAGCAAATGTTCAGTATTATAATAAATGGATGGATGGGATCGATTACTGGGCAGTGATCTTAACTCGGGCATTTAGACAACATTTGGACGTTGCAACTTCAAATTACATACAGATATTTATAAAATATTACTGAATCTTCTAGTATTTCTCATGATGAGTTAGCATATATCCTGTCTTGCAAGGGCAGCAATATTATACCGTTTAGTGCTTAACATTTTAACCTCTCAGGTTGTCTGGTCTACTGCAGTAGCATCTTTTTATTCCAGACACTTGAGATAAAGACCATCTCTCCAAAAGCCTTTATGATTCATGCTGTACCTGTTCATCAGCTTTTAAGTTTAAGCGTATTTATTAGTGTTACAAGTAGGCTTACATTAACACTGTAATGAAGTTACTGTGAAAATCCCCTAGTCGCCACACTCCGGCACCTGTCCGGGTACACTGGGGGAGAATTTAGCACGGCCAATGCACCTAATCAGCACGTCTTTCGGACCGTGGGAGGAAAGCGGAGCACCCGGAGGAAACCCACGCAGACACGGGGAGAATGTGCAAGCTCCGTACAGACAGTGACCCAAGACAGGAATCGAACCCGGCCCTCTGGTGCTGTGAGGCAGCAGTGCTAACCGCTGTGCCACCGTGCCGCCCTAGTGATATTGTACACAATAAAAAGTATGTGGATAAGAAGGTAATTTTACATTTGTACAGATGACATTGAGCCTCTGTGTTATTGATACATTTTGTTAATTTGTTGGGTTTCTCAATATGTACTTGGAAAATCAGCCCGAGCAACTTAATCACCCATAACCAATAAAAATAATTACATCTATTTCATAATAGTATAAATAATCAGGCAAAGATAATGTTACAGACCTTTAACAGAACATTGATGAATTTTTATAGACTGCGTGAAGATGTGTTATTTATACAGCTGGACTATGATTATTTCAACAAACAAACTTCAATGTTTAAAATATTCTTTCTTTCAAGTCATGGTTGCTGAAGTGGTAAAGCATTTCTTCCCGAAACTGGTGGAAATCCACAATTATATCCCGGCAAACTCTACCCAGCAAAAACTGAGTAACTGGCAGATATTAAACAGGTAAGTACTCTGATATTTAATCATTTACATTCTGCAACAGATAGCTTCTTGCTTCACGGTATAGCTACCTCCGACCCCACCCCACAGGGCAGTCCCTCACCCACAGTGCAGCCCCCTCTGACCCCACCCCACAGTGCGGCCCATCACCCACAGTGCAGCTCCCTCCGACCCCACCCCACAGTGCAACCCATCTCACCCCACAGTGCAGCCCCTCACCCACAGTACAGCCCCCTCTGACCCCACCCACAATGCAGTCCCTCACCCAGAGTGCAGCCCCTTCAACCCCACCCCACAGTGCAGCCCCTTTCACCCCATAATGCAGCCCCTCTCACCCCACAGTGTAGTCCCTCACCCACAGTGCAGCCCCTTTCACTCCATAAGGCAGCCCCTCACACCCCATAATGCAGCCCCTTTCACCCCGCAGTGCCGCACCTCTCACCCCACAGTGCAGCCCCTCACCCTCCACCATGCCGCCCCTCACCCACAGCACAGCCCCTCACCCCATGGTGTAGTCCCTCACTCCACCCCACAGTGCAGCCTCTCTGACTCCACCCTACTGTGTAGCCCCTCTCATCCCACCGTGCAGCCCCTTTCACCCCACAGTGTAGCCCCTCTTACCCCACAGTGCAGCCTCTCCAACCCTACCCCATAGTGCAGCCCCTCACCCACAGCACAGCCCCTCACCCCATGGTGTAGTCCCTGACTCCATCCCAGAGTGCAGCCTCTCCGACCCCAGAGTGCAGCCCCTTCCAGCCCATCCAGCTCCCCTTTGTAATGATCTGGAACAGTAATAAGTTGGATATGATATCCGTAAAACTTTGCTCCCGCATAAATCCAAGCCCTTTAATGAATATGTAAGAGAATGACTTTGTGACGAAACCATTGTTATATTGTTCTCCAATGACACCGCTCACTTGCAGTCTGAGTTGTGGAATATATTTGTGACAATTAACTACTGACCTGGCCTGCCCATCCCCCACTGCACAGGAATTCTCTCTAGAAATTGGCCTACGTTGTTCCTGGAGCCACTTCGAGCACTTGCTGCTGTAACTCTGTCTGATTGACAGCTCCTTGGTTCTTCACAGCTTCCCCAGGTTACCACAAGTTCAGAAAAAAAAATAGCAGGAAATTATTTCTTCCACTCATATTTTTAAAAGTTTGCTCGGTTGCGGTTTGCCGTTTGACAATGTGATGCCTGCGAACGTCCTGATAAAACCACTTAAATGGCTGGGTGCTCAACAACTGCTATGTGGAATGATAAGCCATGGGCACATCAGCCACCATTGGCAGCTGTGTCTGGGGACGTGACCCCACTCTGGGGTCCTTTGCATTGTTCCATGCAGATAGCCTGCACCAAATATTGAATAAGGACACATTTATACACTAGTCCAAAGATGTGCGGGTTAGGTTGATTGGCCATGCTAAAAATTGCCCCTTAGTGTCCTGAGATGCGTAGGTTAGAGGGATTAGTGGGTAAATATGTAGGGATATGGGGGTAGGGCCTGGGTGGGATTGTGGTTGGTGCTGACTCGATGGGCCGAATAGCCTCTTTCTGTACTGTAGGGATTCTATGATGCTATTATTCTAAAATATAATTATAACTTTCAAACAAATTATTTATAGATGCGATGATCAGAAGCAGGAAATTGGGTAGTTAAGAATGACTGATATAATTGGCTTCCTAAGACAATCCGTTACAGTTAACCCAGAAAGTATTCCGCTTTGTGTGATCTATGTAGCCTTCAAGTGTTTATGTGAATTATGATATTTTAACATGTATTTCATTGAAACATTTTTCACAATTCTCTTACACAGGAAGGTATTTTCCAAATTGAATTTTCATATTCCCGAAGACATGTTAACAAAATTGGTTAAGAGTTCCCCCGGAATTATTGAAACAGTTTTGTATATGTTGAGACAGAAGATTGAGGAAGAACTCAATAGCATGCAAGTAAGAAACGGGCAACTTGTTCACATACAGATACGTTTTACTTCTGTATTATCTTCAGATGCCTTTAATATTAATGGAGTTCTGTAACTGACTAATCACTGGTACCACAGCGTTAGGCGGTGGTCTGCGTCTTAAGTTAAGGCGGCACGGGTAGCACAGTGGTTAGCACCGCTGCCTCACAGCTCCAGGGACCCGGGTTCGATTCCCGACTTGGGTCACACTGCCTGTGCGGAATCTGCACGTTCTCCCCCGTGTCTGCGTGGGTTTCCTCCAGGTGCCCCGGTTTCCTCCCACAGTCCGAAAGACGTGCTGGTTAGGTGCATTGGCCGTGCTAAATTCTCCCTCCGTGTACCCGAACAGGTGCCGGAGTGTGGTGACTAGGGGATTTTCACAGTAGCTTTATTGCAGTGTTGAAGTAAACCTACTTGTGGCACTAATAAATAATTGAATTGGTGTCACTAAATATTTAATCTCTGCTTTATTTTCAGCTCAGGTTGCTGGCCTAGCACTGCTCAGAATGGTTTTCATGAGAATTACATCTAAGACTGCTAATAATCTCTAAAAAAAACTTGCCTCTCGGATGGTTAGTAATCGAAATACTTGGTACAATAGGCAGATTACTGGTACATTTCTTGCCTACAATGCCCCACATTGTGATCGCAGCTGTACAGACAGAGAAACACAGAGCAGAAGATACTGTATGTTTATCTTCAAAGATCTGATGAAACTACCCATCTAAATACAGCCTGACTCTGCTGGCTGTTGGTGCACTTTCTCCAGCGGTTATTGCTACAGATCTTTCATACCTGTGGCCAGAAAGGGGTTCGTAATTGTACATTTCAAACATGTGGGAACTTACAACTGCAGTTACTTTAGTGTTGTACAAATGAACAGGGCTGCACAGTGCTAGGGCAATGTGACAGAATTAGTTCAAGCAAAGATGGAGTCTTTAGTATAAATTTGAGCTGCCTGCCTTCTATCCTTCCAGCTAATTTATGAAGACCAAATACCTTGTTATCCAGAAACCAAGATAAAAATGACACCCATAATTAGAAAGAAAACAAGTGCTTGCATTTACGGAGTGCCTTGTACAATATATCAGAGTGCACCAGAGGCAATTAATTGCTTTTACAGTAGTCGTTGTTGCTATGTAAGAAATCATAGCAACTAGTTTTATTCACACCCAAGTTCCACAAACAGATAAATGAACAATGAGCCTGTATTGGGGGTGTTGATTGATTGATTGAGGGATAAAGCTTGGCCAGAACTTCAGGAGAGCACCCCTCCTTTCTTTATGTAATACCCAAAGGATCATTTACATCCACTTGAGAGAGCAGGCAAGGTACTGGTATAATGTCTTGTCCAAAAGGCAATGCCATTGACAGTGCAGCACTCCCTCAATATTTCACTGGGGTGCCAGCCTAGTTACACCCGTGGAATGGAACTTGAATCCACAACCTTCCGAAACAGAGGTGAGATTGTTACCACTGAACCAAGAAAACAACTCAAATCCTTAATTTCAGTTATAGTTCGATTAAAATTTGATTTCAAGCATTTTATCTAATTGATATTCAGGTGTTAAATGATTAGATAGAATCCAGAGACAATTAACAGCCGCTATCCTGCTAGACTTACACAGCAATTTTTACTATGCTGAAAAAAGACATTTTGACGAAGCTTTTTGCCTTGCACTCATCAGGACACTGGCAAGAATACCAATGTTGGAGAAACAACAACGTTATACAGAATGAGAAGAGATTGCTGATTTGTTGACAAGTGCACTCTGATTAGTAGAGGTGTTGCCAAAGTGAATGCACCAGTTAATGGTGACTGATAGTTAACTGCCAAGCATTGTTTGAAAGTTTAGACTCGGCAGTTTGACTCTTGATTGGTCTAGGCATTGGAATGAATCAGTGAATGGCTATCAATTATTTGATTATTTTCAAACTGGTGCATTCATCATGGCAACGCCTCTACCAATCAGAGTCCACTTGCCAACCAACCAGCTCTCTCTTCTCATACAGTATAAAGTTGTTGTTTCTTCTGAGATTGGTATTCTTGCCATTGTCCTGATGAGTGGAAGATGAAAAACTTTGACATTTTTTTTATTTCAGCATACTCAAGCCCTGTATTACCAAATGATTTTTAACTTCATGGTGTATTTATTTTACATTGATGCCTTTGGTAATGGACTCCTTTTTGACAGTAACACTATCAAATGTAGATGCATTAGGTGGATTGGCCATGATAAATTGTCCATTAGTGTCAGGGGGATTAGTAGGGTAAATATATGGGGTTACAGGGATAGGACGTAGGTGGGATTGTTGTCGGTGCAGGCTCGATGGGCCGAGTGGCCTCCTTCTGCACTGTAGAGATTCTATGATTCGATGAAGCATTGTCACTGACTGCAGAAGCAGCACGACTCACTGGAAATGATTTTCCTCATTCCAGCTTCGGCAACTGTATCTTCAGCTGCCTAAGTCCTTAGGTCAGAAATTCCCTTGCTGAGTCTTTCTATCTTTCTACTGCCCTTTCCTCCTTTGAGATGCTCCTTAAAACTCTAACTGTCCAAGTGTTTGGTCACTTACCCTAATTTCTCCGTTTGTGACTCAGTGTCAAGTTTGATAACACTCATGTGAAGCCTCTTGGTACATTTCATTACATTACATTAAGGGTGCTATATCAATGCAAATTGATATTATTGTTGTAGAGGCAGCTTTCCACCACATTGCCAGTGTGAAACATAGAAACAGAGATTCCCTACAGAGCAGGAGGAGGCCATTTGGCCCATCGAATCTGCACCGACCACAATCCTATAACCCCACATATTTACCGTTAATCCCCCTGACAGTAAGGGGCAACATATCATGGCCAATCCACCTAACCCGCACATCTTTGGACTGTGGGAGGAAACCGGAGCACCCGGAGGAAAACGTGCAAACTCCACACAGACAGTGACCCGCAGCCAGAATTGAACCCGGGTCCCCGGCGCTGTGAGGCAGCAGCGCTAACCACTGTGCCGCCGTGCTGCCCGAACAGTAGTGGAGCAGCAACATAACTGCTCTAATCAGCAGCATTTACCAGCAATTCATCTGGGTATGATCAAGCAGAGAGCTCACCCTGCCCAGACACAGCAGCACTGCAGCTTCCCAGTTGTTTGCCCAGCTGTTGGCTCGTGACCATGAAATAAACTAGCTTCTTGTGACTTTCCAGGAGCTGTGCTCATGCACACAGTTAGTCATCTGTTAGTCCCAGGGCTCTGGCATCTGTCCACACTCCAGTTGGATTTCAGTGTCAGGAGCCCTGGATATTTTTGGGTCCTTTCTACCGAAAATGGTTCTGGAACACAAACTCGAGATTTGACGAGGATTCTGTCGAAGTTAAATGCCTTTGTCAGTGCCTGTTGCCTTCATCCATCTTCTCCTGGTATAGGATCATAGGGTAGAAGTTCCAATCAGCAAACTTTGCTTAATTTGCTTTGGGCACTTTCTAGTTGCAAATATTTTGGCCCAGCATTATGTAAATTGCATAATCATAGAATCCCTACAGTGCAGAAGGAGGCCATTCGGCCCATTGAGTCTGCACCGACCACAATCCCACCCAGGCCCTATTCCTCCTCCTCCTCAATTGTGTTTGGACAAGAATTGTTACAAGTTCACCTGGTTGCTGCAGAAACCTCATTCAATAAAAACATGGTGGTTTCGGGGACACAGCATTGAACAATATTCTCGGGGAGCTATTCCCTAATATTAAATGTCATCAGTTATAAACAGCCATTTGCCCTGAGGAGAATGAGACAGTCAGCTTTGTATTATTCAGCTATGAAACAATACACCATTAGTTTCAGAGGGCGCTCTCCTGATCATTCATCGTAACTTCAACAGAGGATCCACACAAATCCTGGAGAAATGAGGTGACACTTACACTGACCAAATTCTTCCCCATAATGTACCACAGCAACCTGAAGTAAGTGCTTGCATTTGCTTGCATGAAATTTGAGTACATTACATTTATTTTGTCTAATATTGAATAAATACTTTTCTTATGTGTTGGCAGCAGATGGAACATTACAGTACTGGTGCTGACATGAGCTTCTTAGGTAAGCTGCTTTCTTACATTCAGTAATTATTGGGTTACACAGCCACTTACACCGGTTTGAGTTATTTGCATTAGCATAGATATGTTGCTATAGGCATAAATGCACTTTGGTAGGAAGAATGAAGGAGCTGAATATGATTTAAATGGAGAAAGACTGCAGAAAGTTGCAACACAGAAGGATTTGGGGGTTCTTGTGCATAAATCACAAGTTCAGCAGGTAATGGGGAAGGCAAATGGAATTTTGGCCTTTATTTCAAAGGAAATTGAATATAAAAATAGAGAAGTCTTTCTAAAACTATGCAAGGCACTAGTTAGACCACACCTGGAATACTGTGAACAGTTTTGGTTCCCTTATCTAAGGAAAGATATACTGGCATGGGAGATAGTCCAGAAAAGGTTCACTAGGTTGATCCTGAGTTTGGAGGGATTTTCTCATGAGGAGAGGTTGAGTAAGTTGGACCTGCACTCATTGGAGTTTAGAAGAATGAGAGATGACTCTATCGAGATATATAGGATTTTCAGGGGGCTTTACAGGGTAGATCTGAGAGGTTGTTTCCTCTTGTGGGAGAGTCTGGGACCAGAGGGAATCATCTCAGAGTAAGGGGTCACTCATTTAAGACAGAGATGAGGAGGAGTTTCTTCTCTCAGAGGGGAGTGAATCTGTGGAATTCGTTACTGCAGAGGGTTCTAGAGGCTGGGTCATTCAGTATGTTCAAGGCTGAGATAGATTTTTAATCAGTCAGGGAATCGAGGGTTATGGGGATAAGGCAGGAAAGTGGAGTTGAAGATCATATCAGATCAGCATGATCTCATTAAATGGCGGAGCAAAGTCGATGGGCCAAATGGCCTACTTCTGCTCCTATGTTTTAAGTTCTAACTTGAAGTGAAGCATGTTATGATATTGCAGCAATTGGAGAATTCTTTTTAAAAAACTACCTCTATTCTCTGTTATAAAACTAAATCTTGAGCTAGTAATATTGTGTTGAAGAAGGAACTTCTGGAACCTCTGAATAATCAATCAATGTGTTGTTCTGTTGTCCTGGGGGTGTGTGTGAAGCTGGTAAAACTGCATTCATTGCTCTCAGTAGTTACCCTGCAAAATTGTGACTTTGTGACCCCAGCCCCTCTCCTAGCTGCTGTTCTTGTGGTGATGTTGTTTGCAAGACAGTGTAAGATGTGGAATATCATGATTTTGAACCCACAGCAGTGAAGGAATGGCAGTCAATGTTTCAGTCAAAGAACAAAGAACAAAAATAAAGAACAGTACTTCACAGGAACAGGCTCCTCGGCCCTCCAAGCCCGTGCTGATCATGATGCCCTAACTAAATGAAAAAAAAATCCTTCCGCCTTACTCAGTCCGCATCCCTCTATTCCCTCCCTATTCATGTACCCACACAGATGCCACTTAAATGTTGCTAATGGGCCTGCTTCCACCACCTCCTCTGGTACCACATTCCAGGTACCCACCTCTCTCTGTGTGAAAAACCTCCCCCGCACATCTCCCTTAATCTTTCCCCCTCTCACCTTGAGTCTGTGCCCTCTTGTAATTGACGCTTCCACCCTGGGTAAAAACCCTCTGGCTATCCACCTTGTCGATGCCCCTCATAATTTTGTAGACCTCTATCAGGTCTCCCCTCAGCCTCCGTCTTCCCAGTGAAATGGAAGACATTTCTGCCATTGCCCTCCCTGAGCCTTGAGCATGTGGAATGGGAATTTTGTCAAAATGGGCTTGGTAAGTTGCTTATGTTTAAATAAAACGAATGGCGCTGGAGGATATCTCAGGTGCCCCCGCTGTACATCATTGGAAGTGATTGGCTGAGGCTAATGGAAGTTTAAATGTTTTCCTTGAAAGCACCTGTTTAGGATAGGAGTTCAGTGGAGGCTTTGGGAAAGGATCTGTTAACATCTAAATATTCGCACCATCAATATTAATTCTTCAGGGATGTCTACAGCAGAGGCTTTATTCAAACAGAAATAGATGTCTGAAACATGTCAGTGATTGGAATTAATAGTGGGGATCCATCTTTAATATGCCGTCACCTTCCCTAATTAGACATGACAGTGATGCCTTGTCGTATTTTGTAATGTTGTATAGCTAAGCACTGACGGAAAGGAAATGTTGCAACTCTATCAGCTGTGAAAGTAGCAAAATGTCATCCTTTCTTAAGTTTATTAGTGTCACAAGTAAGCCTACATTAACACTGCAATGAAGCGACTGCGAAAATTCTCTAGTTGCCACACTCCGGCGCCTGTTCAGGTACACTGAGGGAGAATTTAGCACGGCCAATGCATCTAACCAGAACATCTTTCGGACTGTGGGAGGAAAGTGGAGCACCCGGAGGAAACCCACGCAGACACGGGGAGAAAGTGCAGACTCCGCACAGACAGTGAACCCAGCTGAGAATTGTGTGAGGCAGCAGCGCTAACCACTGTGCCACTGTGTTTCTGTCTTTATCCTTGGCAAACCTTTGCAAGACCTAATGTTCGATGCTAATTCCTCTCCCATTGCGTTGACAAATGAAACACTAATTAACAGGATTTCCTTTCATATTAATCGACAGAGTCTGAATCTGCCGGAATTAATGGTCTCACACTGGATAAGCTGAAAGTCAATGGTCATGTCTGACTAATTTACTCGAACCTTTTAAACAGCTGCAGTGACTCACCAGTACTTTCTTTCACTTACCTACTTAACTTTCATATTATAATCGCATTGCTCTATACAATATTAAAACTACATTGCAGAACCACATTGTGGGTGGCACGGTGGCACAGTGGTTAGCACTGCTACCTCACAGCGCCTGGGACCCGGGTTCCATTCCCGGCTTGGGTCACTGTCTGTGCAGAGTCTACAAGTTCTCCCAGTGTCTGCTTGGGTTTCCTCTGGGTGCTCTGGTTTCCTCCTGCAGTCCAAATGACGTGCTGGTGAGGTGCATTGACCATGCTGAATTTGCCCTCAGTGTAACCCGAACGGGCGCTGGAGTGTGGCGACTAGGGGATTTTCACAGTAACTTCATTGCAGTGTTAATGTAAGCCTACTTGTGACACTGATAAATAAAACTTAACTTAAAACTTGCAGGTAACCAGGAGTACTTAATACGCAGGAAACTAGTGCTGCATTATCTTCCCATGTGTGTGTGACACGAATTGTTAGAATGAAGGCAAAACGAAGTACACCTTCCACACAATGTTATTCTATTTTGTTTTCTAGATTACGCACCACCTGACATGCATCAACCCCAAGCGGAAATGTGGTACAACAGTCAGAAGCAAAGGTAATTTTAAATATTTGTTCTAGTTCCTATTGATAAGGCCCAAGACCTATTCATATAGTCAACAGAATAGGTAACCTGTAAACATTTTAATTCAATCTTTGTGTTCAAGGTTCTGCATAATTGGAGAGAAGGTTTGGACAATTGTCTTTTCACCTCTGTATTTTATGTTTGATTTTGGCCATGTGCTGTTATCTGTAAGGGTCTTAAGTATATCTTGGCAGTTTCACTCCAGTTTCAAGTGAAATCTCTGATTTGTAATTTATCGTTGCTAAGTTTCATGGAATATAGAAATAATGGAATAGTTGATTGGGGTCTTCTGGTGAGGTAACATTGTTGGGAAATAGAGAGAATTTTAACCGGCATCTACCTTATATTGGATCTGACCCGTGAGTACTTAAATGTCGAAATGTGAGAAAGTTGTCTGCTTCCAAATATTTGCATCTTTAACTGCAATCTGTACAAACAAGCGCTAAAGACAAAATAAAATCTGTTCACACAGTGCCACTCCAGCCATGCTGCCAATTCCCCGGGGCAAGCAGTGCTTCAAGCTACTGACCTGTGTGCCACATTCTTCAATGATATCAATGGGGAATCCCGTGAAGTTAGCGTCCCATTTGTCTGCCCCTGGGAATTGATGGAAGGTTGTGCGTCCCTCTATCAAAGTTCTGTATGTTCTGCATCAGAGTGAACCTATTTAACCTAATTTCAACATGTATGTAAGCTATAACTATTCAGTATGCTTTGTTAATACTGACCCTTGGTGATCTTTAGAGGAATGGCTGTTTCCCTGGTCACATATTAAAGAGTAGGGTGTTCTTCTGGTTTTCCAGCCAAAATTCATCCATCAACAAGAGCAAATGAACTGGTCATCTTCCTCATGGTTTCGGACAGTTTGATTTGTGCAGATTGAGTGCTGCAGTGCTAACATTACAGCAGTGATCACACCTCCAAAATAATCAATTGCCTGTTAGACACTTTGGTGCGTCCCAAAGATATAAAAGGCAATATACAACGGCACGCTCTTTCTTTCTATTTTTGGTTAGACTCAAGAAACAGTCCCACTCATTCAGCAGTTATCTTTTATGCTTTTGTAATAAGATGCTGTGAGGTTGTGATTATTAATCACTGCTATGAGGAAGGAAATGAGCTGGTCTTCTGGCCAGCTGGTTCCTATACGATTGCTGCCACCTATACTCGATCTTCCTCCCTATTCACTGCGGAACCTGCCATTCCCCTCTGACGTTGGATTTAGTTGTGTTGGCCTTTGCAACTGATGAGGTATACTTCAATGTGCGTCAGTGCTGAGGCCCACCTGCAGCACTGATGATCTGTTTCTCCAGGCTATCGAACAGACAATGCTAATTCTAGCAGACACCTTGATTTGATTTGATTTGATTTCTTATTATCACATGTATTAGTATACAGCGAAAAGTATTGTTTCTTGCGCACTATAAAGGCAAAGCATACCGTTCATAGAGAAGGAAATAAGACAGTACAGAATGTAGTATTACAGTCATAGCTAGGGTGTAGAGAAAGATCAACTTAATGCGAGGTAGGTCCATTCAAAAGTCTGACAGCAGCAGGGAAGAAGCTGTTCTTGAGTCGGTTGATATGTGACCTCAGACTTTTGTATCTTTTTCCCGAAGGAAGAAGGCGGAAGAGAGAAGGTTCAGGGTGCGTGAGGTCCTTAATTATGCTGGCTGCTTTGCCGAGGCAGCGGGAAGTGTCGAAAGAGTCAATGGATGGGAGGCTGGTTTGTGTGATGGATTGGGCTACATTCACGACCTTTTCTAGTTTCTTGCGGTCTTGGGCAGAGCAGGAGCCATACCGAGCTGTGATGCAACCAGAAAGAATGCTTTCTATAGTATATCTGTAAAATGTTGGTGAGAGTTGTAGCTGACATGCCAAATTTCCTTAGTCTTCTGAGAAAGTAGAGGCATTGGTGGGTTTTCTTAACTATAGTGTCAGCATGGGAGGACCAGGACAGGCTTTTGGTGATCTGGGCACCGAATAAATTGAAGCTCTCGACCCTTTCTACTTCATCCCCATTGATGTAGTCAAGGACATGTTCTCCTTGCACTTCCTGAAGTCGATGACAATCTCCTTCATTTTGTTGACATTGAGGGAGAGATTATTGTCACCGCGCCAGTTCACCAGATTCTCTATCTCATTCCTGTACTCTGTCTCATCATTGTTTGAGATCTGTCCCACTATGATGGTGTTGTCAGCAGATTTAAAAATCGAATTGGAGGGGAATTTGGCCACACAGTCATAGGTGTATAAGGAATATAGGTAAGGGGCTGAGAACACAACCGTGTGGGGCACCGCTGTTGAGGATGATCATGGAGGAGGTGTTGTTGCCTATCCTTACTGATTGTGGTCTGTGAGTTAGGAAGTTCAGGATCCAGTCGCAGAGAGAGGAGCCGAGGCCCAGGCTGAGTGATTGCATTGTGTGTGATGGTTTTGTGCTTGTCCCTGTTTCTGTGTGAATGGTTGGAGGCGAAGACCCAAGAATAGGATAGGAATAGCCTTGGATGTTGAGAACTTTGGCTTCCTCTATAACCTCTCAATCTTCTTGCTTTGGAGAGGGTACAGAAAAGATTTACCAGGATGTTGCCTGGCATGGGAGGCATTAGCTATGAGGAGAGGTTGGAGAAACTTGATTTGTTCTCACTGGAACAACGGAGATTGAGGGACGACCTGATAGAAGTCTACAAGGTTATGAGGGGCATGGACAGAGTGGATAGTCAGAAGCTTTTTCCCAGGGTGGAAGAGTCAATTACTAGGGGGCATAGGTTTAAGGTACGAGGGGCAATGTTTAAAGGAGATGTACAAGGCAAGTTTTTTTATACAGAGGGTGGTGGGTGCCTGGAACTCGCTGCCGGGAGAGGTAGTGGAAGCAGATATGATAGTGAGTTTTAAGGGGCATCTGGTCAAATACATGAATAGGATGGGAATAGAGGGATATGGTCCCTGGAAGGGTAGGGGGTTTTAGTTCAGTCGGGCAGCATGGTCAGTGCAGGCTTGGAGGGTCGAAGGGCCTGTTCCTGTGCCGTAATTTTCTTTGTTCTTTGTTCTTTGTTCAAAGTATTCTCGATCTTCAACGGGAGTCAATTAAATTTCAGGGCCTTCTTTCATATCCATCTTGTCCTTCAAGCAGAAGAGTAATCCAATCAAAGTCCAATTCAAAATCTCAACAAGTGAGACATTCCAGATCCAAGCTGACAAGACAGGCAAGCCTCTTCCTGTCTTGGGCTTGATCTACATGATCCAAGCTGATTGGAGCAGGCATTGCACCTCCTCCAAGGCTGGATCTCATTTGCACCTGAGCCAAAAGGCCGAGATGCCGCTTTAAAGAATTGCTTCAAATGAAGCCTCAGTGTAACCTCATGACTTCAATCAAGTGCAGCACAGAAGTAGTGTAGTTCATTCTGTATAATAATGAATGTAAATCCATCACACATCTTAATTCATTAGATAATTACAGAGAGAGATCACCATTTGATCCATCTTACTTCAACCATCCATTCGGGGAGGTGATGGCCTAGTGGTTTATCGCTAGATTATTAATCCAGAAACTCAGCTAATGTTCTGGGGACTGGGTTCGAATCCCGCCACGGCAGATGGTGGAATTTGAATTCAATAAAAAAATATCTGGAATTAAGAATCTACTGATGACCATGAAACCATTGACGATTGTCGGAAAAACCCAACTGGGTCACCAACGTCCTTTAGGGAAGGAAATCTGCCATCCTTACCTGGTCTGGTCTACATGTGACTCCAGAGCCACAGCAATGTGGTTGAGTCTCAACTGCCCTCCAAGCCAGCTAGGGATGGGCAATAAATGCTGACCAGCCAGCGATGCCCATGTCCCACAAATGAATTAAATAAAATCCTCTACCTTCCCCACTCCATTATCTGGTCGTTGCTTAAGTGGTTCCATTGTCTATATGAATATTCACTCCTTGTAATGATCACTTGGAGAAAATTCACCTTTTAAAAGTTAAAGTTTATTTGTGACAAGTAAGCTTACATTAACACTGCAATGAAGTTACTGTGAAAATCTCCTCGTCGCCACATTCTGGCACCTGTTTGGGTAACACTGAGGGAGAATTTAGCACGGCCAAAGCACCTAACCAGCAAGTCGTTCAGATTTTGAGAGGAAACCGGAGCACCCGGAGGAAACCCATGCAGACACGGGGAGAACGTGCAGACTGCGCACAGACAATGATCCAAGCCAGGAATCGAACCCGGGTCCCTAGCGCTGTGAGGCAGCAGAGCTAACCAGTGCCACTAGTTTGAACTAGTTTTGTGTCCCTTGTCCTACATTTGAAAGTCAATTTAAAATAATATTTAGTTTGCTTTCTCCATTCATTTAACCATTGATTATCTCTCTATGCAATCACATGGCCTTTGGAAGGACTGAAGAGTCCAAATATTTTCAGGCTTCGTTCTTTTAACAAGAGAGATTGGGTTTGTGACTCTTCTCTGCACCGTCTCCTGCACTTGTTTCGTGTGGAGCTGAACAATACTCAAGATGGGAACTGGCCAGAACATTGTACGGCTGATCATAACTTCTGACCTGTATTCTACTGTTTTAATAATTTAATTGAAATTCTGATCACTATGCTGCTTGCTGTACTCCATTGATCGGATGTGTTGGGTGTGATGTCTTATCGAGTCTGCTAAATCTCTTTCAACTTTCTCCTTGGCTAATTTAGCAGCATTCACAACTACTGGTGTTACCCATATTTTTCTTGTGATGTGCAGTGCGCTTACATTTAAAATTTACACTTGTCATTAAAGTTGAT
Source organism: Mustelus asterias (assembly GCF_964213995.1). Lineage (NCBI taxonomy): Eukaryota > Metazoa > Chordata > Chondrichthyes > Carcharhiniformes > Triakidae > Mustelus > Mustelus asterias. The sequence goes on along the minus strand of NC_135828.1, from coordinate 16,724,479 downwards.
CTGTCATTGCCATCCTCACGTACATTTAAGTACTGTGAAGTGCTATGCAGCAGTAGCATTGTTTTTCTAATTCATGTGGGACATGGGCGCCGCTGGCTGGCCAGCATTTATTGCCCTAGTTGCCCTTGGAGGGCAGTTGAGAGTCAACCACATTGCTGTGACCCTGTAATCACATGTAGGCCAGACCAGGTAAGGACAGCAGATTTCCCTCCCTAAAGGATGTTAGTGAACCAAATGGGCTTTTCCGACAATGGCTTTATGGTCATCAGTCGATTCTTAATTCCAGATTTTTAAAAAATTGAATTCAAATTCTACCATGGTGGGATTTGAACCCGGGTCCCCAGAACATTGGCTGAGTTCCTGGATTAATAGTCTAACGATAATACCACTAGGCCATCGCCTCCCCAATTGGTGTTGCATTATTTCCACCCAACTGCATGTGATGAGAAATGGGAAGGGTGCACAAAAAACAGATAGTAGCAGATCCCCATCCAATTTCTCTATCCACAGGGAAAAATAAAATGAGGCGGGGTGTGCGACGGGCAGCCTATCCACTACCATTTCTCCATGCCGCCCACCAAAGTTTAATTTCACTCCATCAACCCTCATGTTGACTGGCTTACCTGTGCATTCTCTCCCGGCTTGCTCTTGAACATTTGGTGCCGTTTTTCCAGTCTCACTAAGATACTTATTCACCTTTTTATCATCCTTTCTGATGAAGGGTTTGAGATTTGAAATTTTGCATCTGGCTTATGGCTTCCTGTTTTTATGATTTTGTGGCTTTTACTGCATTTCTTTGAACCACTCTGATGGAGCTTACCATAACAACCAACTTTTTCTGTTTTCGCCCAATCATACAAATAAGGTAGATTTTGTTATTCCTTCATGGGATGGGGGCTTTGCTGACTAGGTCTATTTGTCTAATTGCTCTTGAGAAGGTGGTGGTGAGCTGCCTTCCTGAACTGCTGCAGTCCATGTGGCGTAGGTACACTCACAATGCTGTAAGGAAGGAAGTTCCAGGATTTTGACCCAACGACAGTGAAGGAATGGCAAAATATTTCCAAGTCAGAGCAGTGAATGGCTTGGTGAGGAATTTGCAGATGGTAATGTTCCTAAGTATCAGCTGCCCTTGTCCTTCTAGATAATGGAGGTCATGGGTTTGGAAGGTGCTGCCCAAAGAGCCTGAGTAAGATCTTGCAATGCACCTTGTGGCTACTGTTCATCAGTGCTGGAGGGATTGAATGTTTGTGGTGCCAATCAAGCGGGCTGCTTTGTCCTGGATGGTGTCAAGCTTCTTGAGCATTGTTGAGGCTGCAGTCAGCCAGGCAAGTGGGGAGTATTCCATCACACTCCTGACTTATGTCTTATAGATTGTGGTCAGGCTTTAGGGAGTCAGGAGGTGAGTTACTCACCACAGGATTCCCAGCCTCTAACTTGCTCCTGTGGCCATGATATTTATGTGGCTATTCCCGTTAAGTTTCTGGTCAATGGTAATCCCCAGGATGTTGATAGTGGGGGATTCAGCGATGTTAATGCTATTGAATGTCAAGAGACAATGGTTAGATTCTCTCTTATTGGAGATGGTCATTGCCTGACACTTGTGTGACATGAATGTTACTTGTCACTTGTCAGCCCAAGCATGGACATTGTCCAGGTCTTGCTGCATTTGGACATGGACTGCTTCAGTGTCTGAGGAGTTTGCAAATAGTGCTGAACTTTGTACAGTCATCGGCGAACATCCCCACTTCTGACTTTATGATGGAAGGAAGGAAATTGATGAAGCAGCTGATGATGGTTGGGCCGAGGACACTCCCCTGAAGGACTCCTGTAGTGATGTCCTGGAACTGAGATGATTGACCTCCCACAACCACCACCATCTTCCTTATTGCTCGGTATGACTCCAACCAGCAGAGAGTTCTCCCCCAATTCCCATTGACTCCAGTTTTGCTCGGGCTCCTTGGTGCCACGCTTGGTCAAGTGCTGCTTTGATGTCAAGGGCAGTCACTCTCACCTCATTTCTGAAATTCAGCTATTTTGTCCATATTTGAACAAGACTGTAATAAGGTCAGGAGCTGAGTGAACCCAAAGAGAATGTCCATGAGCAGGTTGTTGCTAAGCAAGTGCTGCCTGATAGCACTGTTAATGACCCCCTTCTAGCACTTTACTGATGATGGAGAGTAGAGTGATGGGGCAGTGATTGGCCAGGTATGCGCAGAGGACATATCTGGGCAATTTTCCACATTGCTAGGTAGATGCCAGTGTTGTCGCTGTGCTGGAGGTGTGGCAAGCTCTGACACATGTCCTCAGTACTGTAGTCGGACTAGTGTCAGAGCCCATAGCCCTTTGCCGTATCCAGTGCCTTGAAATCTCTTTGAAAGATTTCAAGAGTCCAAACATAGTTCCGCAGCACAAAATCTGGAAAGTAACTTCACCTTTTGGAGCTTGCCATTCTGAATGTGCGAACACATTTGTGTTAATTTGTACTGGAAAGGTATCCTATGTCAGAAGGTCTTGGGGTGCAGTGGGTGGCAGTCCCTGTCTGTGAGCCAGGAGCCTTGGGTTCAAGTCCCACTTCAGGACTTGATGGCCATGGAAGCTGTTTCATAACGTAGCCAGATAGGTTGGTTATCAGCCTGTAAATCCTTTCAAATGCCTGATGCCAGAGTGGGAGAGTTTCCTGGTCAGCCACACTGCAGAAGGCAGCGGCAAACCACTGCAATACTTTGCCTAGTATAATCGTGAGCCAATCCAATGGAGGTCCATGGTTGGCAATGCACTCTTATGGAATGAGAAGGAAGAGCATTCTATGTCACGAATGCTTCAATGGGTGTAAGAGTTATGGAAAAAATAGCAGAAATCAAGTGAGCAATAATATTACAAGGCAACGGCAAACTGCAAAGGTTATAACAGTGCAATGGTTATAGAGTCCAGAACTGTATTTCTGCTACATCATCTTCATTCAATAATCCAATGGTATGTTTGCAGTAATAGAATCGTAGATTCCCTACAGTACAGAAAGAGATCATTCGGCCCATTGAGTCTGCACCGACCACAATCCCACCCAGGCCCTACTCCCGTAACCCCACGCATTCACCCTGCTAATCCCCCTGACACTAGGGTCAATTTAGCATAGCCAATCAACCTAACCCAACATCTTTAGTCTGTGGGAGGAATCCGGAGCACCCAGAGGAAACCCACGCAGACACGGGGAGAATGGGCAAACTTCACACATAGTGACCTGAGGCCGGAATTGAACCCGGGTCCCTGGCGCTGTGAGGCAGCGGTGCTAACCACTGCGCCACCATGCCGCCCACAGTGATTGGTTGACTTTCTCACGTCCCATCTGTAATTTATGGCCACTGTGCTTGAAAAGCAGCAACCTGCATGAGGGATGTGGAGGCATGACCCATGGAACCCGGCCCTGATATCAATGACTTCAAGAGTAACAGAGTAAGGGAAGGATAGCAGAGAGATAACAAATATAAAATCAGGACAAAAACAGAAACCAGCCATAAAGAATCATCAATAACTGGCCTCACTGTTCCTGTGCTAAAGGTGGTGGGGGAGAGGCTGGAGATTGGCTAAGTTGCTGCTGATATTACAGATGCTCCAGATGTCTAATGTCAAATAGGTTGCTGCAATGTTTAGCTCAGGATAATCAGCACTTGGCTAATGTACCACAGAAGTACAGAGAGGAGGTTTGGGGATGCAGTAACAGGAATAAATGAAGGAATAAATATGAATCACGTTTAGCAGCAGAACAACTCCATACAGGCGCACTGTAAGTGCTATGATATAGTAATCACACAATCGGCTCACTCACTTGAGCACAATGGCCCAATGTGCAATTTATTCTGAACAGAGCTTTGGAAAATGTAGTAATTATTAGTTACTTGCTACAATTTATCACAGCCTACTACAACTTGTCTAACGGAATAAATATCAAAGATGTACACACACACTGACACACACACTGACACACACACTGACACACACACACTGACTCACACACACACACTGACACACACATACTGATACACACACACACTGACACACACACACACACACACTGACACACACATACTGATACACACACACACACTGACGCACACACACTGACACACACATACTGATACACACACACTCACACACACACACACACACACAGAGTCAGTACTGGGACACTCAGACCTGTTACACACGCACACACACACACACGCACACACACACACACACTCACACACACACTTACACACACACCACACACATACTTACACACACACACTCACACACACACTCCTATATAGAAATAGAGAGAGAGAGATGAATAAGTGACTGATGTAAAGTTTTACAATCAGTAACATGGAAGATTAGAATAGTTAAAACACTTAAAAGCATTTAATTGCAATCTGACGGGAGAATACAGAAAAGCTGAAAAGCTAATTGAGGATGGAGAAGGTTAGGAATTCTCCTCTGCCAATTAAACATTTGACAATGAGGCCAATAGAAATACGTGGAAATCTCAAATACATACCATGAGGCACCAATTGTTGATCAATATCAGTCGCATTTGTGTTTAACAATGTGGCCTTGGCGGGCGGCATGGTAGCACAGTGGTTAGCACTGCTGCTTCACAGCTCCAGGGTCCCGGGTTCGATTCCCGGCTCGGGTCACTGTCTGTGTGGAGTTTGCACATTCTCCTCGTGTCTGCGTGGGTTTCCTCCGGGTGCTCCGGTTTCCTCCCACAGTCCAAAAGATGTGCGGGTTAGGTTGATTGGCCGGGTTAAAGAAAATTGTCCCTTAGAGTCCTGGGATGCATAGGTTAGAGGGATTAGCGGGTAAATATGTGGGGGTAGGGCCTGGGTGGGATTGTGGTCGGTGCAGACTCGATGGGCCGAATGGCCTCCTTCTGCACTGTAGGGTTTCTTTCTATGACTTTGAAAGGTGTTTTAAACATCTTCTTCAGTTCTCTTTGCCTGAATTCAGATACAACCAACAGCGCCATAATCTCCACCATGGTTAGGGTAAGGATACAGGTCCCAGATCTGTCCCAGCTGGAACAGGGATCAAGCCTCTTAGCACTAATCTGTCCAAGGAGTCCAAGTTGCTATGGCAGCCTACACTTTTCCATGCATGCTGTAGCCTGGAGCTACGATGGATAGTGATGGCCAAGGCTCCAATAACCTTCCTTTTCATGGCTGACCAGGAATCTCTCGCACTCTTGCCGTTTGCCATTGGCGTGTATTGAAAGGATTTACAAGTTGATTCACAACCTGTTTGGCCGTGATGTGAACACACTTCTTTTGACCCTCAAGTCCAGGGCCTGAGTGTTTCAGATGGTGGGGTCTTGTCTCCCACACATCCCCGCTGACTCTAAGTGCCCCGCTGCTATTTCACACTCGAGGGAACGTCAAGTGGCTGCGAGTGGGACTTCTGCCAGTTACTTATAGAGTCATAGAAGTTTACGGCATGGAAACAGGCCCTTCGGCCCAACTTGCCCATGCCGCCCAGTTTTTACCACTAAGCAAGTCCCAATTGACCGCATTTGGTCTATATCCCTCTATAGCAATCTTACCCATGTAACTGTCTAAATGCTTTTTAAAAGACAAAATTAAAAGACAGATTGTCTGACAGCTCTCCAGTTCCTTTGGTGACAAGAGCTGCATTGGAGGGAGGAGGAGGTGAGTGGGGTGCCTGAATCTAAATACAGGCACCAGAGGCCAAGGTAAGTTCAAGGGGTCCCTGGGTAGGGAAGGCCTGGGGAGGGGGGCGGGGGCTGGGGGAGGCGCAAAGTGGAGTGATCAGGTTCTTGAAGGGACGGGGACAGGGAGATCCAGAGGCCACTGAACCTGATGGCGGGGGTGCCCAGCATTAGAAGGGGGCTTCCGATGGAGGTACATCCCTCTGCCCTTCTCACCCGATTTGATGATTCTCAAGCTTTCCCCATGTGAGGTCGGTCCTCCTGCCAGGCTAAACATCGAGGCTGGGCGAGAAATGGCCCTTAGGTGGCCGATAATTGATGGGCGTTGATTGGGTTCAATCGGACCCACGCTCTGCCTTCCCCACGGTAAAATTGCACCTGGGTCAGCGTGGGCTGGATCCCAGGGAGAATCACAAATTTACACACCTCCCCCCCCCCCCCCCCCCGCCCCTCTCCAGGCTTCAGAACCCACTGGGGGTGGGGTGGGGAGATTCTGGCCCAGGTGTTAAAGTACCGAGTTCTGTATTCAAGTATTCTCACAGGAAAGCAGCAGGGTGAACTTGTTTCCTTTTGAATGACCCATCTCCATTTTGTCTGTCTCAGGTCATTTTGTGAGCAGTATTCCCACCTGGATCCTGAAACCCGTCTCTTATTGCAGGAACAAGAGCAAGCTCTGTTAGCCCTTCGTGAAACCGTTGGGGTAGGTACCGTAATGAAAGTGGCCTCATTTTGGCTCATTCTGCTGTATAACATTCAGTTGGTATCATTAGGAATGGAATCCAGCCTCTAAATTATTGTGCGTTGTTGGAATCTCCTAAAAATAATCCTACCACGAGAACATTGTTTGCTGAAAGCACCATGTGAATGTGAAGTCGAGGTTACAATTAGATCAGCCAATCTAACTGAATGGCAGAGCAGGTTCGAGGGGCCGAATGGCCTACTGCTCTTCCTAGGTCTTATGTTCATTTGCAGTGAGCATGCGGGTATCACGTTTTAGATACAGAATCCTCTGAGTCTGCACCACCCACAATCCCACCCAGGCCCTATCCCCATAACCCCACTCATTTACCCTAGCCAGTCCCCCTGACACTAAGGGGCAATTTAGCTTGGCCAATTCACCTAACCCGCACATATTTGGACTGTGGGAGGAAACCCACGCAGACACGGGGAGAATGTGCAAACTCCACACAGACATTCCCCAAGCCGGGAATCGAACCCGGGTCCCTGGCGCTGTGAGAGCAGCAGTGCTAACCATTGTGCTACCGTGCTGCCCTGCAATGTAACAAGCAACATTCAAAGCTGTGGCGCAGCTTTAAGAAGACAAAGGCCGGAGTTTTCCAGCCCTTCCCACCAGTGGGATCCTCCAGTCCCGCCGATGGAGAACCACCCCCACCTCCCCCCCACCCCCCCGACCCCCAAACCCCGCAGCGAGCTTCCTGGTGGTGGAGGGTGAGTCACGCAAAACCCTGTACACATCAGCAGGACTGGATAATCCCACCACTGGACAATGGAGCGCCACCTCTGCTACTAGAAAACAGTCATGATGTGGAGATGCCGGCGTTGGACTGGGGTAAACACAGTAAGAAGTTTAACAACACCAGGTTAAAGTCCAACAGGTTCATTTGGTAGCAAAAGCCACACAAGCTTTTGGAGCTCCAAGCCCCTTCTTCAGGTGAGTGGGAATTCTGTTCACAAACAGGGCATATAAAGACAGAGACTCAATTTACATGAATAATGGTTGGAATGCGAATACTTACAACTAATCAAATCTTTAAGAAACAAAACAACGTGAGTGGAGAGAGCATCAAGACAGGCTAAAAAGATGTGTATTGTCTCCAGACAAGACAGCCAGTGAAACTCGGCAGGTCCAGGCAACTGTGGGGGTTACAAATAGTGTGACATAAACCCAATATCCCGGTTGAGGCCGTCCTCGTGTGTGCGGAACTTGGCTATCAGTTTCTGCTCAGCGACTCTGCACCATCGTGTGTCGCGAAGGCCGCCTTGGAGAATGCTTACCCGAATATCAGAGGCCGAATGCCCGTGACCGCTGAAGTGCTCCCCAACAGGAAGAGAACAGTCTTGCCTGGTGATTGTCGAGCGGTGTTCATTCATCCGTTGTCGCAGCGTCTGCATAGTTTCCCCAATGTACCATGCCTCGGGACATCCTTTCCTGCAGCGTATCAGGTAGACAACATTGGCCGAGTTGCAAGAGTATGTACCGTGTACCTGGTGGATGGTGTTCTCACGTGAGATGATGGCATCTGTGTCGATGATCCGGCACGTCTTGCAGAGGTTGCTGTGGCAGTGTTGTGTGGTGTCGTGGTCACTGTTCTCCTGAAGGCTGGGTAGCTGGCTGCGGACAATGGTCTGTTTGAGGTTGTGCGGTTGTTTGAAGGCAAGAAGTGGGGGTGTGGGGATGGCCTTGGCGAGATGTTCGTCTTCATCAATGATATGTTGAAGGCTCCAGAGGAGATGCCGTAGCTTCTCCGCTCCGGGGAAGTACTGGACGACGAAGGGCATTCTGTCCACTGTGTCCCGTGTTTGTCTTCTGAGGAGGTCGGTGCGGTTTTTCGCTGTGGCGCGTTGGAACTGTTAATCAATGAGTCGAGCGCTATATCCTGTTCTTATGAGGGCATCTTTCAGCGTCTGGAGGTGTCTGTTGCGATCCTCCTCATCCGAGCAGATCCTGTGTATACGGAGGGCTTGTCCGTAGGGGATGGCTTCTTTAACGTGTTTAGGGTGGAAGCTGGAGAAGTGGAGCATCATGAGGTTATCCGTGGGCTTGCGGTACAGTGAGGTGCTGAGGTGACCGTCCTTAATGGAGATGCGTGTGTCCAAGAATGCAACCGATTCCGGAGAGTAGTCTATGGTGAGTCTGATGGTGGGATGGAACTTGTTGATGTCATCCAAGGCGGCCTTCGCGACACACGACGGCGCAGAGTCGCTGAGCAGAAATTGATAGCCAAGTTCCGCACACACGAGGACGGCCTCAACCGGGATATTGGGTTCATGTCACACTATCTGTAACCCCCACAGTTGCCTGGACCTGCCGAGTTTCACTGGCTGTCTTGTCTGGAGACAATACACATCTTTTTAGCCTGTCTTGATGCCCTCTCCACTCACATTGTTTTGTTTCTTAAAGACTTGATTAGCTGTAAGTATTCGCATTCCAACCATTATTCATGTAAATTGAGTCTCTGTCTTTATATGCCCTGTTTGTGAACAGAATTCCCACTCACCTGAAGAAGGGGCTTGGAGCTCCAAAAGCTTGTGTGGCTTTTGCTACCAAATGAACCTGTTGGACTTTAACCTGGTGTTGTTAAACTTCTTACTGGAAAACAGGCCATAGGGGGGCTGGTAAATCCCACCTAATTTCTGCAGAGCAGCCAAACACTCAGAAGGCGTATTTTATAAAGACAAGCACACTCTGAGGGAACAGCTAGCAAAACAAGAAGTGAAATCCTGCATTAGAATCATTGTTGTATTATTCAAAAATCATAAAGCTTGTGTTGGTGGTAGCATAGGCCTAAAAAACAGGCCCATTTCCTCACCAGAAAATGCTCCGTGCATTGAATACAAAAGTAGGGAGTGTATGCTTCAGTTATATGGGGCACTGGTGAGATCTTGCCTGGAGTACTGTGCGCATTGGTCTCCTTATTTAAGGAAGGATTTAAAGGCATTGGACGCAGTTCAGAGAAGGTTTCTTAGATCTGGAACAGGCGGGTTGTCTTATGAGAAAAGGTTGAACAGGAACCACCAGAGTTTCGGAGATTAAGATGACTTAATTAAAATGTATAAGATATTAAGAGGTCTCAACAAGTGGATGTGGAAAAGATGGTTCCCCTTTGAAAATCTAGAACTGGGGTTACAGGTTAAAAATAAGGAGTTGTCCCTCAGAATCGGAGAATTATTACAGGGCAGAAGGAGGCCTTTCAGCCCGTCGTGCCCGCACCAGCTCTCCAAATGACCATCCTGACTTAGTGCCATTCCCCTGCCTTCCCCCCATGCCCCTGCACAGTGTTTCCATTCAAATAATCACCCAATGCCCTCTTGAATGCCTCGATTGAACCTGCCTCCACCACACTTCCAGGCAGCGCATTCCAGACCCCAACCACTCGCCGTGTGAAAAAGTTTATCCTCACAATCTAATTTGCTTCTTTTACAAATCATTTTAAATCTGTGCCCTCTCGTTCTCAATCCTTTTAGGAGCAGGAACAGTTTCCTCCTATCTAGTCTGTCCAGCCCCCTCATGATTTTGAACATCTCCATCAAATTTAGGACGGAGATGAGGAGAAATTCTTTTCTCTCAGAGGGTGGTGAGTCTGGTGCACTCGCTTCCTCAAAAGGCAGTGGAAGCAGAAACTTTGAATATTTGTAAGGCAGAATTAGATAGATTCTTGACAAGCAAGGGGGTAGGGGTGAAAGGTTATCGGAGGTAGACAGGAATGTGAAGTTGAGGCTACAATCAGATCTTATTGAATGGGGGAGCAGGCTCGAGGAGCTGTGTGGCCTACTCCTGCAGCTATTTCGTATGTACTGAGCACCACATGCCTGGTATGATTAAAGACCATCACAGATCTGCATTGTCAGTGAATTTTATTCTTGTACATGCCAATCAAATGAGGTAAATGGAGTGGAGAATTCAAGTGCCGACAATAAGGAGGTTTATTTATTATTGGATTCCAATGTGCATTGTGTTTAACCACCTAAAGAATGGCCCATCTCCTTTACAGTCTGATGGAGTTTATTTTTTAAACTCAGCACTGCTGCTATCTGACTATTTTTGCTATCGCGATAAATCTTTACAGTGCATTTTCTACATTGAACCTTACAGAGGAAGGGCTGGAATACAGTCAAACAGTGTGTGAGTCTTGAGATTCCACGTGGCAATGGTAGGGGAAGCATGAGACAGGGCAAAGTGCCTTGGTTCAGTAAATGAGTCACATCCACCCCGCCACCCCCCCTCAATCCATCTCGGCTTCTGCGTCCGGCAGAATCTAGTGTCAGTGAGTCAGGAGTGTAAACCATAAATGTAATGCGTTGAAGACAGAGGCTAACTCTTCCTGTCCGGAAATCAAGCTGTGCTCCATCCAGCAGTCATTCTCTTGTGGAAAAGGATTTGGGCAAATCATGTTTCAGTTGAAATGCTGTGATTCACATTGAAATGTATCATTCAGTCACCTGTGAATTGCAGATTAACGCCAGACTCCTCTGGCCATTACACATCAGAAAAAAGGCTTTGCCAAACACTTTTACAAGAATACTCTGCCTCTTTTACCTCTGTAAGAGTTTTAACAACACAAGGTTAAAGTCCAGCAGGTTTATTTGGTAGCAAATACCATAGGTCCAACGCCGGCATCTCCACATCTTTTACCTTTCACAGGATTACAGTAGAATTTCTCATGCATACACAAGATCGCATGGCCAAAATTGTGCCATGAGATGCCCATGGGCACGTGTAAGATTAACATCTTCGGAATTTTCTCTGCAATATCGGTGCCGTTTCAAATAATAGATACAGGCTGGAATTCTCCAGACTCGCACGCCCCGCTACCTCTGCCAGCGAGGACGGAGAATTTAGCGCTCAGCGAAATCTCCGTTCACTGCAGCGGGACTGGAGAGTCCCAGCTGCGGGTGAGGTCGGCGAATTCCGACCACAGTTTCTCACCAGAATGGCCAAAGGAGGATTTTCGGGTTAAATAATCAGGGTGGGATTTTCCAGCCCAAGTCCATCCGCTACGATTCCTGTGGTGGGCGGAACAGGAAAATTCCCTCCTCAGTGTCTTAGATAAAGCTAACCTTGCAGTATAATTTGAAGACATACTCTTCTTTTTTGGGAGACTAAGGCTGGGATTTTTTTGGCTCTGCCGTGGCGGGTCCATCACAGCGCGCACAGCGAAGCAGCCAAAAAGCCATTGACTTCCGGCAGGACTGGAAAATCCTGGTGGCTGGCGGAGCCGGACAATCCCAGGCTGGGGGCAGGATTCTCTGGCCGTTCACGACTGTGGGATTCTCCAGTCCCGCTGCAGTGAACGAAGATTCCACTGACGCAAATTCTCCATCCTTGCTGGCAGCTGCAGCGGGGCGTGAACAGCCGGAAAATTCCGGCCTAGGTTTAATCCTTCAAGTATCAAATCTGTTTTGCAACCTTGATATAACCGGTTCTTATTATTGTAGGGCATTTGCTGATTTTATGTGTTTACTTTGAATGGAAGGCAGGACTAACACACTGTCAGGATGACCGAGGCATGTCAAACTGGATTTTTGCCATGTCAGGCTGACTCGGGAACCCTTCATACATGGCCGGTTGGGACATGTTTCCAGGATTCCCACCACATTCCCCTTTCCAGCGATTTTTGCTGGCACAGGAGAAAGGAGCAGATATCCCACTTGTCCCCTGCCTTGCCAGCTCCATTTTGGGGGGTAATCAGTTCAAATACCTCCCATTCCCCGCAGTCTTTGCGGAATCAGGACCCTCCCATAGATAAACATGGTTCAGGATCTGGAGTTGTATTATAATTGGTGGTAAATGTTGGACCTCGATACGTAGCACCTCAGTGGAGTCATGAACCGTGAAAGAACCCCCGGCCCAAGTAGGGAAACAAAGGCAAAACAGCCAACTGCTCCTGGAAATCTTACACTGACTATTTGCTTTGAAGTAGAAAAACACATCTGTTCTTTCAGTTCGAGAAGGCTCCGATGAAGCTTTGAGAGTCTCTATTGGCAACTGAGCCCATTATGAATGCTTGACTGAGTTTCAAAACCTGAAATTATCACAGCACATTATCAAATTATGTACAGAGCTGACAGTTTCACAAGATTATTAAAGGATTATCTGTCTTTGATGCGGTTGCTGAATAGATGTTTGTTTGTAAAACTAAATGGTCACTTGAGGGAATTTATGACCTTGGCCTTGGGTCTGGAGTTTTATTCAGAATAAAGAATGTTTGAGTGACAACTCTTATTAGATTGTGATAAGTTTTTTTTCCATGTCCATTGCATAGCTTGCCCAGTGCTATTACATGGCTCCTGAGTTCCTCCCACAGTGGATACTGGGTGAGAGGGTGAGGAGAGGGCATAGCAAGTATGGAGGGGACTTAGGGCGGAAATGAGGGGATTTGGGGGCCATGTGGGATGGGTGAGTGAGTGTAGGGTGCAGGTTTGAAGGCCTGACATTCATTGTTATAACTGGGTTGATGCCCCAGTAAAGGGAGGCAGGCATTCTCAGCCCAGATATCCAGCTGCCTCAGGCCTGCCTCTGGAGCACCTGCACATCATGGGCGGGATTTTCCCGCCGCGCTCGCTCCAGAACGGGAAAATCCCACCCGAGCTCAACGGACCTTTGGACGGCCCACCCCCCTGCCTGCTACGATTCCCGTGGTGGGTGGGATGGGAGAATTCCCCCACCCCGGCTCCCCCCATGTGTGAAAGGTGTGTCAAGACCCAACATTTAGCACAAGAGTGGAACTCCAGATCCTCAGTTAATGAAAACACAAAGCGCTGGGAAGACTCAGCAGGCCTGGCAGCATCTGTAGAGAGAGAAGCAGAATGAACGTTTCAGGTCAAATGTGATTCTCCTTCGAAACTCAGCAGCTGAGTACCCTTTTCCAATAAGCAAATTAGAGGAGGCCCCTTAAAATCTATAAATAATCCTCTTGCTGGCCATCTTTAAGACCATCCTTATACACCAACCCTGCTTTTCTTTGGCCTCCAATAATTATTTATTTAGTGGAAATAAAAGACCTAAAGGAAAGAAGTGACTGTGCAGTATCCAATACGCTGCCCCTCAACTTCATTTGGCTTCCCAGTGTATTACAAACATACAAATATGCAACCAAGGAGTAGGCCATTCAGCCCCATGAGCCTGCTCCGCCATTTAATAAGATTATGGGTGATCTGATAGTAATCTCAGATCCGTATCCCACGTCCTGCCTGCCCCCCCGATAACCTTTCACCCCTTTGCTTACCAAGAATCTATCCAACTCTACCTTAAAAATATTCAAAGGCAATGTGGGCAGTGCCCCAAATGTCTGCTGTCACCACATTATGGGCTGATGTTAGCTCTGAGGGGCACCGATAGAGGAACAATTGAACAGTGGTCAAGGTGGCACTGCACTATGACCGCATTATACACCCACCATGTGTGAGGTATTTGGGACATTCCTGAGAAATGGGTGAGGCATGTAGATTGTGAGCGCACATTTTTCTACAATATCGACCTTGTGGAATATGCACAGTTATAATTGGTTTCATAATTTACATGTAGACCTGCTTTGATGCCAGACTTCTACCAGGGACACTCTCAAAACCACTGGAGTTCCGCAGGGGTCAGTGTTGGGACCACAACTTTTCACTCTATACATAAAGGTGGCATGGCGGCACAGTGGTTAGCACCGCTACCTCACAGCGCCAGGGACCTGGGTTCGATTCCCAGCTTGGGTCACTGTCAGTGCAGAATCTGCACTTTCTCCCCGTGTCTGCGTGGGTTTCCTCCGGGTGCTCCGGTTTCCTTCCCCAGTCTGAAAGACGCGCTGGTTCGATGCATTGGCCATGCTAAATTCTCCCTCAGTGTACCCAAGCAGGCGCCTGAGTGTGGCGACTAGGGGATTTTCACAGTAACTTCATTGCAGTGTTAACGTAAGCCTACTTGTGACACTAATAAATAAACTTTAACTTTAAATGATCCAGATGAAGGAACCAAGGGCATTGTGGCTAAGTTTGCAGGTGATACCAAGATAGGCGGAGGGACAGGTAGTATTGAATAGGCGGACAGGCTGCAGAAGGACTTGGACAGGTTCGGAGAGTGGACAAAGAAGTGGCAGGTGGAATACAATGTGGAAAAGTGCGAGGTTATGCACTTTGGTAGGAAGAATAGAGGGGTAGACTATTTTCTAAATGGGGAGAAAATTCAGAAATCGGAAGCAGAAAGGGACTTGGGAGTCTTAGTTTGGGATTTTCTTAAGATTAACTTGCAGGTTGAGTTGGTAGTTAGGAAGGCAAATGCAATATTAGCATTCATTTTGAGAGGACTAGAATACAAAAGCAGGGATGTACCGCTGAGGCTTTACAAGGCTCTAGTGAGACCACATTTAAAATATTGCGAGCAATTTGGGCCCCACATCTAAGGAAGGATGTTCTGGCCTTGGAGAGGGTCCAGAGGAGGTTCACGAGAATGATCCCAGGAATGAAAAGCTTGACGTATGAGAAGTGTTTGAGGACTTTGGGTCTGTACTCGATGGAGTTTAGAAGGATGAGGGTGTGGCGGGGGGGTGGGGGGGGCGGGGGGCGGGCAGGGGAGGTGGGGACTTGCAGAATAATGAAAGGCCTGGATAGAGTGGACGTGGGGAAGATGTTTCCATAAGTCGGAGAGACTAGGATCGGAGGGCACAGCCCCGGAATAAAGTGATGAGCCTTTAGAACCGAGATGAGGAGGAATTTCTTCAGCCAGAGGTTGTGAATCTATGGAATTCATTGCCAGAGAAGGCAGAGGAGGGCAAGTCATTGAGTGCATTTAAGACAGAGATCGATAGATTCTTGATTGGTAAAGGGATCAAGGGTTACAGCGAAAAAGCGGGAGAATGGGGTTGAGAACCTTATCAGCCACGATTGAATGGTGGAGCAGACTCGATGGGCCTAATGGCCTAATTCTGCTCCTATATCTTATGGTCTTAAAAGAACATTGGGAAGATTTTAAAATCTTATTTTGTTTTCCCTGCATTTTAATTGTCAGGCTTGTTACTTCCCGGGAGCAAACCTTTTCTCTTGTACCACTTTGCAGTGCAAAACTTGAGAATATCCTAGGCTGACGGTCTCCAATTGTCCCTCACATTACGCCTAACCATTACCTCTCCTCGAAACCAGGGCTGTTTCAGACTGCTTGCTTTTAATTGCCACTGGAAATGTGAGGAATCACAAACATAACCCTGTATCATACCACAACATAAAATTCCTTTCTGGTGTGTTCTGTAACCCATTAGCTTATAAAATTAGCATTGTCTTTTTGCAAATTATCCTTTTAGAGAGCAAATATACAAAGGCATCACCGTTGCAGCTTTGAATGTAAAGCAAAGACTTCAGTTCACAGTGTTTTAAACAAAGAATTCCTCTGGTCTTTGTCGACACACAACTTGCTTTCCTTTTGTTTGACTCTTTCACTGACACATCACTAGATTCAAAGAATTGGAGTTTCAGACAGAATTAACCTATATCGTATTTATTGTTTTTAATGGATTAAATTGGCCAAGCATTTCCAGCAGAGACAACCTATAATTAACAGACAGAAGCAATATTCAATGATATGTTCGCATCAAATTGAAAACAGAACCATACAAAGAGCTGTGTGATCAGTAATCCTGGGAGGATTAATCACTAGGCAGATGTTTACACAGAAACCGCCACTTGTAAGGGAGTTAGGCGTATGAGCAAAACGATGGATTCATCTAGTATTTGATTTGATTTATTATTGTCACATGTATTAGCATGCAGTGAAGAGTATTGTTTCTTGCGCGCTATACAGACAAGGCATACCGTTCATAGAGAAGGAAAGGAGAGGGTGCAGAATGTAGTGTTACAGTCATAGCTAGGGTGTAGAGAAAGATCAACTTAATGCAAGGTAGGTCCATTCAAAAATCAGATGGCAGCAGGGAAGAAGATGTTCTTGAGTCGGTTGGTACGTGACCTCAGACTTTCGTATCTTTTTCCCGACAGAAGAAGGTGGAAGAGAGAATGCCTGGGGCCCTTAATTATGCTGGCTGCTTTGGCGAGGCAGCGGGAAGTGTAGTCAATGGATCATCTTGAGCTGAAGTTTTACAATTTTAAATTACTGCCATTGTACAGTGACTACACTGATATATAATTACTCGGATATGAATCGAAGCTTTACCCAGTGGGCGAATTGTTTTTGAATCATTCAGCTCAGCTGCGTAAACATATTATTGCTTTTTCTTAAATCCCAATGAATCATGTAGGTCTTGCCCCTGCCCAATACAACTTTGTTTCTCTGCAAAACACTATGCTACATCATCACTTCCGACAGCCAAAATATGCTGCAGATTTTGCACTTTTTAAAAATTCAGTCGTGGGACATGGACATCGCTGGCTGGCCAACATTTATTGCCCATCCCTAGTTGCCCTTGTTCAGAGGGCAGTTGAGAGTCAACCCACATTATTGTGGTTCTGGAGTCACATGTAGGCCAGACCAGGTAAGGACGGCAGATTTCCTTCCCTAGATGGAACCACTTAAAACCACATGGGTTTTTCCCGCAGTTGACAATGGTTTCATGGTCATCAGTAGATTCTTAATCCTAGATATTTTTTATGGAATTCAAATTCCACCATCCCACCGTGACGGGATTTGAACCCAGGTCCCCAGAACATTAGCTGAGTTTCTGGATTTATAGCCTAGCACTAATAGCACTAGGCCATCACCTGGCTTTACACTGCATTTGTACTCCAGACCAGTGTATTCATTGCCAACATAATACTAATGAGGTGTACCCTGAACAACATAACATGCCTCTGGTACTGACTCCATCAATCTATTTAAATTTGCAGTGTCCAACGGTTATACTACATGAAGCAGTAAACATGAGTGCCATATTACGATAATATAGTGGTTAGCACTGCTGCCTCGCAGCACCAGGGTTCAGTTCCGACCTCGGGTCACTGTCTGTGCGAAGTTAGCACATTCGCCCCGTGTCTGCGTGGGTTTCCTCCCACACTCCAAATATGTGCGGGTTAAGTTGATTGACCATGCTAAATTGACCCTAGTGTCAGGGGGATGAGCAGGGTAAATATGTGGGGTTACGGGAATAGGGCCTGGGTGGGATTGTGGTCGGTGCAGACTCGATGGGCCAAATGGCCTCCTTCTGCACTGTAGGGATTCTATGATTCTATGAAGATTTTGCAGCCTTCATTTTTATCTCATTAGTTGGAGCTGGACACTTTCTCCTTTAGGTCCTTCTCGGTCTGTGTTTCGTAACAAAAGATGAAATGAAAAGCCGAGACAACTATTCTCAAGTCTGCTGAGATGTTCTTGTCGGTTTTGTCAGGTTCTGCAGATGAAAGTACAGAGGCTCGAGCATCTGGTTCAGCTGAAAGACCTCCGGATTGAAGACTTGACAAGACACTTGAAGAAACATAAATCACAGGCGTCTATGAAGTAACGGAACGGGGGAAAGAAAGGAATGATTAAAGTCTCCACGGACAAAATGTTTGGCGACCTTTATTCATTAGTTTCCAGACACCTGTGTTTGCATACTGTTACTGGGAAGAAAGTGGCACACTGTTATTCTCTTAAACTTACCAATATGTTTTTCCAAGACATTGGGACCTTTTTAGATTATTGTGTCTTGTAGAATGAAGGTTGAATTGTGCCATAATACCACTCATCTGATTGATGTACTTTGTTTCTACTTTAGGAACTGCAGAAGAATTGAAACACAGCTTATTTTTATCTAAAGATATTAATGAATTAGCATTGTTTAGAGTGGTTTCCTGTAGGAGTTTGTCTTAGTCAACGATTCTGTCCTGTCAGCAGGCAGCCAGGGTGAAATGCGTCCTGAGAAACTCTCAGCACTGGCGAAGGGGGGCAGGAAGAGAGTGGGCACCAAGATAAGGGAGGGTGTAAGCTGGCTTCCTCAAGGCAGGCAGCTGCTGCACAGCTGTCAAAGGGAGCTGCAGATCTCTACAAATTAAATGTGATGAAAGAACGCAGCAAACTGTGTCTGGGCAGCACATTCAAACACAAACCCCGGTCCCCAGACACCCTTTTTAAAAAAATTTATTACAACCCTGACATTTCATCCCGCCCTGAATCGAGGTTGCTGCCAAAAGTAAAAGCCGCCTGGCCCACCCGCCAACCGTAAAGGTAGTCAGGGACACATAAGATAGCTTTCCAATAACCCCTCGAGGGACTTAGCTACCTGCTTGACTGTCGGCGGGCGCACTTTCGACTCTCGCACGCCCGCCTACTGTAAGTAGTCTCGCAACAGCAGGGTTAAAGTCCAACAGGTTTATTTGGTAGCATGAGCTTTCGGAGCGCTGCTCCTTCATCAGGTGAGCTGCCAAATAAACCTGTTTGACTTTAACCTGGTGTTGTGCGACGACTTACTGTGCCCACCCCAGTCCAACGCCGGCAACTCCACATCATCATCGCCTACTGAATTAGCGTGTGAGTGCGCAATAATGTTGGGACACGCATCTGACGCCTTCTCCAGCAATATCCAAGCACTATTGGATTGTGCATGTGTCCATCCGAGCAATGTAAGTACCTATCCTATATGTACATCATTGTGCTGCTAAACATGTGATATGTAAAGTGTTATTTTACATAGCTAACACATATCTGTGAATAAATCATATTTTATCTAGTTATATATTTCCCACATTATTAGAAAACAAGTGTCTCTTTTATTCCAAATTCCATGATTGAAACTGAAACTATTTTCGAACAGACAGAGGTTGAGAAATTGCAACCTGAATTCAGGATTCTGTCTGAATCTGATGTTCCACCTAGTTTACAGAATTTAAATTCTCTTTCAGTGACATTCGGTTGGGAGATATGGGCCTAAAAAAGGATAAACCCCATGGATGAGGCTGGAAAATCATCAGATTAGATCACAGAATCCCTACAGTGCAGAAGGAGGCCATTCAGCCCATCTGTCTGCACCAACAACAATCCCACCCAGACCCTATCCCCGCAACCCCACATATTTACCCTGCTAATCCCCATTACACTAAGGGGCAATTTAGCATGGCCAATCCACCTAACACGCACATCTTTGGATTGTGGGAGGAAACCGGAGCATCCGGAGGAAACCCACTCAGACACGGGGAGAATGTGCAAATTCCACACAGATAGTGACCCAAGGCCGGAATCGAACCCGGGTCCCTGGAGCTGTGAGGCAGCAGTGCTTAACCCACTGTGCCACCTGGAAAGTTATTCCTTCAAAAGTGCTAATGTTCAGAATATGGAGAAGGTCTAGTTTGCCACCAGGTACAGCATTAAGGAATATTAGAGTTACACTTCTGATAGTCTTATGGAGTTGGCAACAAGAGGAAGATGCAGTTATGTTGCCTTTTGTTTGCCGTAACAGGAGAGGCCCAGAGATGATGCAAAATGTTTCACTGTGTTATTCAAAAATTATAGCCTCTGGGCTAAAACCTGGGAATGCTCACATCACTCCGGAACCTCATGCTTGAGGAATACAGATTGGGAATTTGCATGAATTCCCATGATTTACCAGCCATTACGTAGCACTGGAGGGGAATGATTCCCGCCTACAGTTTCCTGATCTGTGCTCCCAGGGCACAAAACTCCAGCAATGCAATTTTATCCTATATATTTCACACTGATTTACTGCAGTGGAATGCTCCAGTGGGATCTCCGGTATTTTATTCAGTGAGTATCACTGGCAAGGAAAGCATTTATTGCCCATTCCTAATGGGGCTTGAGAAGATGAATCCGAACCCCCTTCTTGCACAGCGGCTCTGAGGGTGAAGGGACTCTCACAGTGCTGCCAGGGAGGGTGTTCTAGCATTTCGAACCAGAAATCATAGAATCCCTACAGTGCAGAAGGAGCTCATTCGGCCCATCAAGCCTGCACCGACAACAATCCCACCTAGGCCCTATTCCCATAATCCCATGTATTTGCCCTACTCGTCCCCCCAACACAAAGGGGCAATTAAGCATGGCCAATCAACCTAACCCGCACATCTTTCAGACTGTGGGAGGAAACCAGAGCACCCGGAGGAAACCCACGCAGACACGGGGAGAACGTGCGGACTCCACACAGACAGTGACCCAAGCCAGGAATCGAACCCGGGTCCCTGGTGCTGTGAGGCAGCAGCGCTAACCACCGTGCCGCCCGCAATGGTGATATATTTCCAAGTCAGGATGTTGTGTGACTTGGAGGGGAACTTGCAGGCGGTGATGAACCCTTGCACATGCTGCCCTTGCCCTTCTAGGTAGTAGAAATTGCAGCTTTGGAAGGGACTATCAAAGATGCCTTGGTGAGTTGCTAGCATGTATCTTTTAGATGGTACACATTGCAGCCTCATTGCGCTGGTGAGTATTTGATATCGATCAAGTGGCTGCTTTGTACTGGATGGTTCTAAGCTTCCTAAGTGTTCTTGGAGCTGTACTGAGACAAGTGGAAAATATTCCACTGCATTTTCGATTTGTGCTTTGCAGGTTGTGGAAAAGCACCGAGAACCACCGAGAAAGTGAGTTAATCACCACAGAATACCTCGCCTCTGACATACTCTTGTAGCCACAGTTTTTATATAGTCGGTCCAATTAAATGTCTGGTTAAAGAACAAAGAACAAAGAACAGTACAGCACAGGAAACAGGCCCTTCGGCCCTCCAAGCCTGTGCCGCTCCTTGGTCCAACTAGACCAATCGTTTGTATCCCTCCATTCCCAGGCTGCTCATGTGACTATCCAGGTAAGTCTTAAACGATGTCAGCGTGCCTGCCTCCACCATCCTACTTGGCAGCGCATTCCAGGCCCCCACCACCCTCTGTGTAAAAAACGTCCCTCTGATGTCTGAGTTATACTTCGCCCCTCTCAGCTTGAGCCCGTGACCCCTCGTGATCGTCACCTCCGACCTGGGAAAAAGCTTCCCACTGTTCACCCTATCTATACCCTTCATAATCTTGTATACCTCTATTAGATCTCCCCTCATTCTCCGTCTTTCCAAGGAGAACAACCCCAGTCTACCCAATCTCTCCTCATAGCTAAGACCCTCCATACCAGGCAACATCCTGGTAAACCTTCTCTGCACTCTCTCCAATGCCTCCACGTCCTTCTGGTAGTGCGGTGACCAGAACTGGACGCAGTACTCCAAATGTGGCCTAACCAGCGTTCTATACAGCTGCATCATCAGACTCCAGCTTTTATACTCTATACCCCGTCCTATAAAGGCAAGCATACCATATGCCTTCTTCACCACCTTCTCCACCTGTGTTGCCACCTTCAAGGATTTGTGGACTTGCACACCTAGGTCCCTCTGTGTTTCTATACTCCTGATGACTCTGCCATTTATTGTATAACTCCTCCCTACATTATTTCTTCCAAAATGCATCACTTCGCATTTATCCGGATTAAACTCCATCTGCCACCTCTCCGCCCAATTTTCCAGCCTATCTATATCCTGCTGTATTGCCCGACTGGTGACCCTGGGATGATGATGATCGTGCAGGTTCCAATGATGGTAATGCCAAAGGAAGTTGATTAAACTCTCTGGTTGGAGCTGGTCATTGCCTGACACTTGTGTGCTGTGAACCTCACTTGCCACTTAGTAGCCCAGGCCTGAATGGTTGTCCAGATTATAATGCATATGGATATGGCTGCTTCAGTGGCACAGTGGTTAGCACTGCTGCCTCACAGCGCCAGGGATCCGGGTTTGATTCCCAGCTTGGGTCACTGTCTGTGTGGAGTCTGCACATTCTCCCCGTGTCTGCGTGGGTTTCCTCCAGATGCTCCGGTTTCCTCCCACACTCTGAAAGACGTGCTGGTTAGGTGCATTGACCCGAACAGGCGCCGGACTGTGGCGACTAGGGGAATTTCACAGTAACTTCATTGTAGTGTTAATGTAAGCCTTACTTGTGACTAATTAATAAACTTTAAATCTGAGGAACTTTGCAATCATCAGCAAACATTCTTACTTCTGACCAATAGTCTTATATAATGTATCTCACCTCTGTGCACTCCATAACATGTAGTTTCCCTCAGTATATTGTTCAGATCATATGCCTCACTCTAAAACATAGTTAAATCCACCCTAATCTGTGATTAGCATTATACAGGATGTGGTGATGGAAGAACAAGTCATAATACAGTAAACTAAATCATATTTCCACTATTTAGTAGCCTACTGACCCACAACTGTTATCCCTAAGGACATGTTTAGTCTGATAAACTGGTTAGTCTTCAAGGTCTCTAGCTGTCTAAAGAAATGCACACAATGCTGATGTTTTCAAGTCTGAAGGAAAATGAGAGAATTAGCTTTTTGTTGATGGCTAGACTCTCTGTGCTTTTGCTGTAACTGTCCCCAGATTTAATGTTGGAACTATCAACCTGCAATCATGTTTCTCTTTGTGAGAAAAGAGAGGTTGAGGCGGTTATAAAATTATTTCCATGCGTCAGAAGTTAATAAGGTTGGGATTACAAAAGATAAGCACTGGGAAACTTCAGAACCGCCTCCCCCCCCACCCCCGCCCTTAATAAATAGTTCATTGTTCCGCCATTTTTAACTCAGCCTCCAAACATGACTTGCGATGATGTGGCTTATTACATGGATCAGTGCCACTCCTCAACTTGGCAGCTTGTTCTGTCATTATTGGTAGTTACTTGGATGGCCCTTAGCAGGATTTTCGCTGTACGTTTCTAGTAGGCATGATCCAGACCTGAGAGTATACTGTACACTGAGTCACTTTAGTCATGTAACCAATTCTGTCAGTCCAGGTAGTTCTCACTTAGACAAGTTCAAATTAAGTGAGGGAGGACCTGAAGTTTCTTCATAGTGGGGGAGGCGATGGCCTAGTGGTATTATCGCTAGACTATTAATCCGGCAACCCAGCTAAAGTTCTGGGGACCCGCGTTCGAATCCCGCCACGGCAGATGGTGGAATTTGAATTCAATAAAAAATATCTGGAGTTAAGAATCTACTGATGACCATGAAACCATTGTCAATTGTCGGAAAAACCCTTCCGGTTCACTAATGTCCTTTAAGGAAGGAAATCGGCCATCCTTACCTGGTCTGGCCTACAGGTGACTCCAGAGCCACAGGTTCTTACCTACCCTTGGGTAACTAGGGATGTGCAATAAATGCTGGCCAGCCAGCGATGCCCATGTCCCATGAATGAATAAAAAAATGTCTGATAGACCTTCCAATCTTAGCTTAATCTAAATTTATTTATCCAGAACTGAAGGGGAATGAATCTGGTATGTACTCCAGTGTAAGAGCTGATGATGTACTGCCAAGATCATTGAACTGGTCATCATTGGTCTCTCCTGGTTCTATAATGCATGAGATCCCATGACCCTCCTCAATAGATATGCACTAGAGAGATTCTGATGCATTGCTGAGCCCAGGGTGACACACCAGTGGAGGTTACAAGCTGAGTGTGAGAGTCCTGGAACCAGAGCTATTGAACATTATCGTTGACCAACTGAAAATCAAAATGACTATCAAATAGGTGTAGGCTTCAAGGCAATGATCTGACATTTCAATGAATGGAGTTAGCAATCGATAGAGTAATGGAATTACACAGAATCTCTCTGTACGGCATATAACAAGGTGTCAAACAAAAGTGCTTACAATCCCAAAATGTTCGAATTCAATTACATATCATAGAAATCCTAAAAACCCTACAGTGCAGAAGGAGGCCATTTGGCCCATCAAATCTGCACATACAACAATCCCACCCAGGCCCTATCCCCACTTACTCTGCTGATCCTTCTAAACTACGCATCCTGGGGCACTAAGGGGCAATTTAGCACAGCCAATGCACCCAACCCGCACATCTTTCAACCTGTGGGAGGAAACGGGAGCACCCGGAGGAAACCCACGCAGACACGGGGAGAACGTACAAACTCCACACAGACAGTGACCCAAGGAATCGAACCCGGGTCCCTGGAGCTGTGAGGCAGCAGTGCTAACCACTGTGCCGCCCTTATCCCGCGATGTCACCAGACCATTTTTTATATTCACTGAGCACAGTCCTTGGTTAGTCAGACCTCAATCTGAGTGAGTCACTGTACAACGTCAGCTTTATCATCAGTTACTGTGGTAGGGGTATAATTGATGGTAATGTTTCCGAGGTCTCCCCTACTGTAGAATGGAGACAGGATGTTGATTTTAAATATCATTTGCCAAGAGTTTCCTGCAAGTATGAGGGCAAAGGTCAGCCACATCATTGCCTTCACACTTGGAGACCAGATTCAAGACTGAGGCAGCACAGTGGCACAGTGGTTAGCACTGCTGAGTCACAGCGCCAAGGATCCAGGTTCGAATCCCGGCTCGGGTCACTGTCTGTGTGGAGTCTGCACATTCTCTCTGTGTCTGCGTGGATTTCCTCCGGGTGCTCCGGTTTCCACCCACACTCCAAAGATGTATGGTTAGGTGGATTGGCCATGCTAAATTGCCTCTTAGTGTCAGGGGGGCTAGCTAGGGTAAATGGATGGGGTTATGGGGATAGGGCCTGGGTGGGATTGTGGTCGGTGGAGACTCGATGGGCTGACCGCTGCACTGTAGGGATTCTATCATTGCCTTCACATTTGGAGACCCGATTCATGACTGAATCAGGAATTAGAGATTCTTCAGATGAAAGAACTGGACACAGGTCCACATGTGAATGTGTCATTCAATCCTCCACGTCCACTATCAGGATGCCACTGTTGTTACCACTCAGTGGAAAATGAGAATCTTTCCCTCTTAAGTGCAGAAGGGAGGCAAAACTGTGAGTTAAATCTCCAGGTACTCTGACAAACATTCAAAACATCGAGTGATAGGGAGTCAAGAGTTATTGCAAGCTTGCGGAGATAATGTACAAGTCTTTTTTGTCTCTGGTTACAAATGAACGCAGAACCCTGATGTCTCCTCGACAATCACGTGCTGTTTGTGTTGAGCCTGGCCACAAAAAGACCGATTGAAGGTTGCGCCAACTAAAGAAAAACACGTTCCGAACAACAACAGGCCTTTAAACTAATCGTCAGCCCGAACACTGGGGAGTGGTGTTCAGTGTTTATACTGAGTGTAAAGGGCGGGCGGGAGAAAATAGGACACAATGGAACCAGACATAATAGGAAAGCAGATCTGCACCCTTGCTTGTGCTATTGTACCAAGGTCTAGCATCCTTATTAGGAGCAGCTAGCCAATGCAAGCAACAAGCGTTTGACGAGGCAAAGTGCTTTCCTTTCTAAATGACTCAAAGCGTCTCTGCTGGTGTAAACTTTAATTCCTTAACCTCAACTCAATTGCAAACTAATTCTGACTAGGCAAGATAGTGGGCATTTAACCATATCTAACCGATGTGCTTCCTCAGATTTAGCCACTTTGCTTTAGACAAATATTTAGCCAGCATTTATTGCCCATCCCGAGTTGCCCGAGAGCAGTTGAGAGTCAACCACATTGCTGTGGCTCTGGAGTCACATGTAGGCCAGACCAGGTAAGGACAGCAGATTTCCTTCCCTAAAGGACATTAGTGAACCAGATGGGTTTTTCCGACAATTGACAATGGTTTCACGGTCATCATTGGACTTTTCCAGGTTTTTTTATTGAATTCAAATTCCACCATCTGCAGTAGCGGGATTCGAACCCGGGTCCCCCAGAACGCACAGTGAAGACACGGTCAGACATGAACGATAATACTGAAGCTTGACGTTTCGATTTGATTTATTATAGTGAAAAGTATTGTTTCTTGCGTGCTATGCAGACAAAGCATACCGTTCATAGAGAAGGAAGGGAGAGGGTGCAGAATGTAGTGTTACAGTCATAGCGAGGGTGTAGAGAAAGGTCAGCTAAGGAGAGAAGGGGAAACTTGGGGCTAGAATGCAGGCTGTTGCAGTGGGAGTCATGATGGTCACAGGAGCGATCCTGTGTCAGTCCCCTGGGAGAGGGAGAGCCTCCCTTGTTTAAGTTGGAGGGTGGAAGGGGCTGACACGGAATTCCCAGCCACTGGCAATGGAATGTCAACTAGGCTCATTAATGAACCAATTCACACCCAGCCCCACTGCAATTTCTCAGTGCCGCAGGGAGCTGCACAACTTTCCCATTCCCTCGGAAGGCTGCCCAGTCCTTTCTTTTGAATTGTGACCATTTGTAAAATAAAGAAGTCACTTAGCAATCGGAACTAGTCAGAGCCTACTTCCACACAGGCCGATTCTTTGATGGAAGACTTTTTCTTTAAAGTTTATTTATTAGTGTCACAAGTACGCTTACATTAACACTGCAATGAAGTTACTGTGAAAGTCCCCCAGTCGCCACACTCCAGCGCCTGTTCAGTTACACTGAGGGAGAATTTAGCATGGCCAATGCACCGAACACTCCAAAAATGTGCAGATTAGGTTGATTGGCCATGGAAAATTGCCCCTTAGTGTCAGGGGGACTAGCAGGGTAGGTATAAGAACACAAGAACATAAGAAATAGGAGCAGGAGTAGGCCATCTGGCCCTTCGAGCCTGCCCCGCCATTCAACAAGATCATGGCTGATCTGAAGCGAATCAGTTCCACTGACCCGCCTGCTCCCCATATCCCCTAATTCCCTTATCGATCAGAAAACTATCTACCCGTGATTTAAACATATTCAACGAGGAAGCCTCCACCACTTCAATGGGCAGAGAATTCCAGAGATTCACTACCCTCTGAGAGAAGAAGTTCCCCCTCAACTCTGTTCTGAACCGGCCCCCTCTTATTTTGAGGCTGTGCCCTCTAGTTCTGGTTTCCCTTCTAAGTGGAAAGAATCTCTCCACCTCTTCCCTATCCAGCCCCTTCATTATCTTATATGTCTCTATAAGATCACCCCTCATCCTTCTAAACTCCAACGAGTACAGACCCAATCTGTTTAATCTCTCCTCATAAGCTACACCTCTCATCTCCGGTATCAACCTGGTGAACCTTCTCTGCACTCCCTCCAAGGCCAATATATCCTTTCTCAAATAAGGTATGTGGGGTTATGAGGATAGAGTCTGGGTGGGATTGTGCTCGGTGCAGACTTGATGGGCCAAATGGCCTCCTTCTGCACTGGAGGGATTCTATGATGATTCTATGATCCTCACCAACACATCTTTCAGACTGTGGGAGGAAACCGGAGCACCCGGAGGAAACCCATGGGAGAGAACATGCAGAAACCCACACAGGCAGTGACCCAAGCCGGGAATCGAACCCGGGTCCCTGGCGCTGTGAAGCAGCAGTGCTAACCACTGTGCCATCGTGTTGACTTGTTGGCGTGACGCTGAATTCCACAGAAGTATAAGATGCCCGCCATTACCCTTATCTCCCTGAAGATGATGCCATGGATTGTCAATAAATTCTCATTAACTTGGAAATGATTGTTGGCAATGTTAGCTGCTGAACATTTAACACAACTGATCTGGCCACTGATATAGCAGCGATGTTACCCCACTTAAACAGATTGGTTCTAAAACAGCGGGAAATAGTTAAGTGTTTGTCCCATAATGTAGCCTTTAAAGTTCAAAACCATTTCTAACCACAACTGGAGCTATACATTTTAAATAGCTGCTTAGCTGGTTCATGGTGAGTGAGGGGGGTGCTATCTAAGGGAAAAGGATTTTTCTGCTGACCATAGTGACTTGTAACGTTTGGTATGTAATGGTATAATCTGAGGATTTAAGCAGCGGCCACAACTCTCCATGCAGTGCTGACTATAAATGTTTTATTGTGCTTTGTAACACCGATAATTAGGATGGAAAACTATTTTTCAAACCAATGGAAAAATTAAATTGGAGCAGATGAAAACAGTTGACCTTTGTAGAGAAGAGTGGTAGACACTCAATTTGGCTCTGAATCCTTCCAGCAGATTACTAACCCATGTTATTATGTGGAGAACAAATTTGTTTCAAAGGATTTCAAAAGAAATGTCTCCGGACCCCTCTCTTTAACTTACAATTCTGCGAATTTAATTTTAATGGATGAGTTTAGCCTAGTATCATTATACTTGCACTGGAGGTGGTTAAGCAAAGATTAGCTAGATTCATGCCTGGGATGAGAAGGTTGTCCTATAATGAGAGGTTGAGTAACTTGGGTCGATATTCTCTGGAGTTTATTTTTATTCATAAAAGATAGGAGCAGGAGGAGGCCATTTGGCCCTTCGAGCCTGCTCCGCCATTCATTATGATCATGACTGATCATCCAACTCAATAGCCTAATCCTGCTTTCTCCCCATAACCTTTGATCCCATTTGCCCCAAGATGCTATATCCAGCCGCCTCTTGAATACATCCAATGTTTTGGCATCAACTACTTCCTGTGGTCATGAATTCCACAGGCTCATCACTCTTTGGGTGAAGAAATGTCTCCTCACCTCCGTCCTAAATGGTCTACCCTGAATCCTCAGACTGTGACCCCCTGGTTCTGGGCTCCCCCACCGTTCGTTCATGGGATGTGGGTGTCAGTGGCTGGGCCAGCATTTATTACCCATCCCTGAAGGGCATTTGAGAATCAATCTCATCATTGTGGATCTGTAGGTCAGACCAGGTAAGGATGGCAGATTTCCTTCCCTCAAGGACATTAGTGACCCAGCTGGGTTTTTCCGACAATGGTTTCATGGTCATCAGTAGATTTTTAATTCCAGATAGTTTTTGAATTGAAGTTCCACCATCTGCTGTGGCGGGATTCGAATCCAGGCTCCCGGAGTGTTACCCAGGGTCTCTGGATTACTCGTCCAGTGACAATGCCACCACACCACTGCCTCCCGCTTCTCTGGAGTTCAGAGGAATGAGAGGTGATTTGATTGAAACATACAGGCGGGATGGACACTGAGAGGTTGTTTCCCCGGGCTGGGGAATTTAGAACACGGAGGGGGCTGTCTCAGGATAGGGGGAAAATCATTTCGGATTGAGCTGAGGGGCAATATCTTCACTTAAACGGGAATGAATCATTCAAGTTCCCTCCTCCAATGGGTTGTGGGTGCTGGCCCATCATTGAATTGATTTAAAACTAGAATAAACAGACTCAGATCTGTCAGGGAATCAAGAGATGTGGGGAGCAGGCAGGAAAATGGAGATCAAGATCATATTGAATTGTGGAATGGGCGAGGGAGCATATATTTACTCCTGGTCATATTTCTTGTCTTCTTCTGTACTAATGTGGATTTGGAAATGATGATTTCCATTTATATAGGGCTTTTCACAATCCCAGGACATATCAACTTGCTTTCAAGTCAATGAAATGCTTTTGAAGTGTGGCCAATGTGTAATGTAGGTAACTTTTAGTTTAATTTCTGTGTTTAATTTTATTCCTCTCCTCAGAAAGACATGCAATCTCACTTTTCTTACAGCGGGTGTGGGATCCAGTGTTGAACTTGTCGAAGACTGCTGGTAGGTCGCAATTGAATTATTGGAGAGAGCGCAGAAGAGGTTCACAAGGATGGTTCCAGGGGTGAGAAACTTCAATTGTGAGGACAGATTGGAGAGGTTGGAACTGGAGAGGAGAAGGCTGAGAGGAGATTGGATACAGATGTTCAAAATCACGAGGGAGCTGGACAGAGTAGATAGGGAGAAATTGTTCCCGCTCGTAAAAGGATCCGGAATGTGAGGAATGCACAGATTTAAAGTGATTTGTGAATGATGCAAATGCGATGTGAGAAAATTTTTTTAATGCTTCCTGCGGTTTGAGATATAGAAATGAAGCCGCTGGGAAATAATCTGACAGGGTGTGTCATGTAATGTTCCACCTCCCCCCTCACCACCCTGCAAAGGCTGGACCAGTGCGTTAAAGAGATGTCAGCATTTAAAGAGTTAAATACTTCCTCCTTTAACAGAGGAAGAATGAATCTGTTATAGTGCTAATAACACTGAGTGGAAGGAAATCGTGTTAAAACATTGTCATCACGCACGTTTGGTCAGGCCCGCTCTTGAAAGACCTTTTTTAACTTTAGCCAGTGATTACAGTCATCAGTGGGTCATACACTTCAAAAGCTAATCCTCTCATCCTTACGTTGCCAAGCTCTCCCCAAGTTACCACACAAGCTGAGATTGCGAATCCTGATGGTGACTCACTGCCGCTCACTATTCTCCCTCTGGTTGCTGGACAGAAGGTGAGCTGACAGAAAAACCCAAGTAAAACTCCAAAACCGAGGCAATTTTTCCAAAGGAGAGCTGACGTTTGTAAAACGTGGCTGTGGTCTCCAAGACCTTCTGTGCCCTCACATTCCATGGGTGACAGCGACGGCTAAAAAACGTCACTCATGTGACTAACACATGTTTTTTTTTTGTCAGTCTTTGAAGCTATTCCTAACTGAATAGGGGTGTTTACAATGCAGACAGACTGAGGCATCCATTACTGCTACAAAGCATGCAGGGTGTAACCGGATTAATTCACTGAGTCAGTGCTGCGACCCTGGAGTCACATAGAACGAAATGACTGTGGTGCCTTGGCCTGTTGTTACCAAGGAGATTGGCGGAGCCAGAAATCTGAGGCCTGACCCTCAACGCATAATCAAAATCACAAGGTGCGTGATAGAACTTTCATTCCTTTGCCACAGGAATGAAACTGGAGCTCGGGAAAAGACTGCACACTGAGGAATGGACAATCTGGAAGAAATCTGGATGCTTGTGCTGAAAGGGAACGGTGCTGTAACAGCTGAACCAGTTGTTCCAGATGTCAGCGGTGACCTCTGCAGTGATGCTGATGAAGGAAGTCTCTGTTAAGGTGTGGGATGACATGTGCTACAGCCCTGGGATTAGAGCAGCCTCAACAACTAATGGAGAACAAATGTAGTATCCACTAAATCTCTCAACTTGACAGCTTTTGGGATAGGCTACAATAATATGACGTAACTCGTGCTCTTGTGGGTTACAAGTGCCTTCGCCACCGAGTTACTAATCTTGCAATCTAGGTAGAGGAGGTTGTTCTAATGCTATTCTAATTACAACATTTCATAGAATCATAGAATCCCTACAGTGCAGAAGGAGGCCATTCAGCGAGTCTGTACCAACCATAATCCTACCTAGGCCCTATTCCCATAACCCCACATACTTACCCTGCAAATCCCCCTGATCCTAGGATCAATTTAGCATGGCCAATCTACCTAACCCGCACATCTTTGGAGTGTGGGAGGAAACCAGAGCACCCAGAGGAAACATACACAGACGTGGGGAGAATATGCAAAGTCCACACAGGCAGTGACCCGAGGCCGGAATCGAACCCGGGTCCCTGACGCTGTGAGGCAGCAGTGCTAACCACTGTGCCACTGTGCCACCCTATTCTCGTGGTGGGCAGGACAGGAAAATTCCCCCCATGACTCCAAACGGTGTAAACATTCATGATAACAATAAGCCATGCCAACCGCTGTTCATCATAGATGTTGCACAGATCCACAAGTACACTGGAGCTAAGGGGTTACTAGACAACTTTGCCAGATTTGCAGACGGTGCCATTTTTTTCTGGTGAGAATATAAAGCCAGAGGTGTTGAGGCGTTAGAGATGGGGACAAAGGGAAGATCCTTTGACTTCTAATAAAAGTTGAACTCCACCCCAGAGAGAAAATGGAAGAATCTCCAGTCTGGAAAAGAACAAACATTGTCAATTCAGGTACTCGGGAAAGGGGATGAGGGCTGAAAAACAGTGAAGGAATTTCTATCACTTCAGTCTAATAATCAAAGTGAATATTACATGTGTTTCTGAAGGTAAAAGAGGTCTGCTTTGATCAGTGTCTGAATATTCAGAAGGTAGAGTGAACATAGACAACGGCAAATCTGTTTGATGGGAAGTCATGCTGGTGGCAGTTAGAAAATGTATTTTGAATATACAACAGATACCTCTCAAGATTCTTAGCTTTAAGTCCTCCAGAGCCTGGTTTCGGTTGAGTGTTAGCACAAAGTGACATGTGACTGCTCTTCCCATGTTGTCCGTCAGTTTCACCAGAGCACGAACCAAACCACATGCCGGCACCATGGAGTGGAATACTCTCTGGGTGAGGCTTGCCTGGGCAGGGCACAGAAAGGGGAATGGTCAAGGAGAGTTGTTAGCTCAATTCCCCTTCTCTTAATTGAAGTGGAAGATGGTTTTCTGTGACTGCGTGTGGTCACCACATCAGGGGCGGCAAGGCGCCACAGTGGTTAGCACTGCTGCCTCACAGCGCCAGGGACCTGGGTTCGATTCCCGGCTTGGGTCACTGTCTGTCTGTGTGGAGTTTGCACATTCTCCCCGTGTCTGCGTGGGTTTCCTCCGGGTGCTCCGGTTTCCTCCCACAGTCCAAAGATGTGCAGGTTAGGTGGATTGGCCATGCTAAATTGAACCTTAGTGTCAGGGGGACTAGCTAGGGTAAATGCATGGGGTTATGTCAGGGTAAGTAAATGGGGTTATGGGGATAGGGCCAGGGTGGGATTATGGTTGGTGTGAACTCAATGGGCCAAATGGCCTCCTTCTGCACTGTAGGATTCTATGATTCTCTATGAGATCGACTTCGACCATTATAGAATCATAGAATCTCTAGAGTGCAGAAGGAGGCCATTCAGCCCATTGAGTCTGCACCGACCATAATCCCACCCTGGCCCTATCCCCATAACCCCACTTATTTACCCTGACACTAAGGGGCAATTTAGCGTGGCCAATCCACCTAACCCGCACATCTTTCAGACTGTGGGAGAAAACTAGTTCATCCGGAGGAAACCCACGCAGATATGGGGAGAACATGTAAACTCCACACAGACAGTGACCTGAGGCCGGAATCAAACCCAAGCCCGTGGTGCTGTGAGGCAGCAGCGCTGACCACTGTGCCACCATGCCTCTTAAAATTAACACATTATATTGTAAGAAATGATTCGCGTTGAGATAACAGCTTTCACAGCCGCAGGCTCTGCCAACGCCCTTTACAGCTAGTGAAATACTTTTGAAGTGTTGTCGCTGTATTCAGATAACACGGGGAGAACGTGCAAACTGCACACAGACGGTGACCAAAGCCGGGAATTGAACCCAGGTCCCTGGCGCTATGAGGCAGCGATGCTAACCATTGTGCCATCGTGCCAAGTACCATCCACTGAGATGGTAAAGATGGGAGGCCAGGCCCTCCCTTCCACAAGCTTCTGCCATTAAAAACAGGCTGTGGGGAAGGCAGGAGATGATGGACGCGACCTCTGATTTCACCTCTTCCGTTTGAAGACATTGGTTTCATTATGAAATGAAAGTGTAACCATGTGCACAATGCTTGCCACCATCCAGGGTTCAATCTATTTTTTTATCAATGTGCTTTAGTAACTTACAATTAAGTACTAATTTAACCTGTAAATCTGTTGCAATAAAGAGAGATTAGCAGATAGATTGGGATGCAATTTGAAAGGCTAGCAATACAAACCAAACTGCAAAATCAGTGAGGACAACACACATCACATCAAGATCTTCAGCACATAATCATCACCTCTTGCTATCTGATTTACACAATGAACTTTGTATTAACTCACTTAGAAAAATGCTTTGGTCTTATGCCACACCAAACAAGTCATGGGAGCAGACAGATGAGCAAGCTGCTTGTAATGACCAACAATATCAGATAACATAGGAGGTCCGACAGAGACCACAAACCCACGCTCTGACACTAGGAAGAACAGAATACTGTTCCTTTGTATCCTTCAGAGCACGAGCAAGGGTTCAGTGCAGATAAAATGCTGCAAGTCTGAAATAAAACAGGAGGATGGTGGAAGTGGTACAACAGGTCAGACAGAGAAGAGAAATGGTAGATTAACATCCTGGGGAGAGCCCATTCATCAAAAAGTGGTTGTTCAGAACCAACGAAAGGTCATTTCCAGAGTGTTAACCTCCCTCTTTCAGATGCATCTGATCTACATTCCTGGTGATTTCTGTTTTCCCTATTTGAGGAAAACCTTTGGGGGAAATTTTATTCTAATCCACTGACATAAAACGGGCGAGATTGCGGCCAACACTATTTTTAAATGCCAGTTAGGAGGATGTTGGTTACAGAACAGTGCATCTTACAGAAGTCTTCGTAGCCTCAGTAGATTAACCGTAAGACTTTACTCATGTTAGGGTTCAGGTTAGAAACTCCAAAGTGTTTTATGAAGCCCGCCTGAATCATAAGTTTTGCATCTTGAATTTGGTTAGGATAAGCATGAGATGTTTCACTTCAGATATGATTCAAGTGACCCACTAGGGAGCTTTTATCAAACAAAGTTTATTTAAGAATATAGTTAACATGTATAGTAAGAAAATTAGCAAGAACTTTTATCAATTACAAACAAGAAACAAACAATCATGATAATGTATAACCTTTAATGAGTACATATCAGAAACCAAAACCTCCCATAGACAAAAGATCCTTTTCACAGGTTTAATTCAGCACAGACTGACCCTCACATGATACTAGGATTGAGGCCGTTATTTGAATTCTGCAGTCAAATGCTCTTGAGACTCAGAACAGTTTGAAGACAAGACAGCTTCTCAAAACACCAGAGAGAATCTGGTCCAGCCCCCAATGATGTGGAGATGCCGACGTTGGACTGGGGTAAACACAGTAAGAAGTCTAACAACACCAGGTTAAAGTACAACAGGTTTATTTGGTAGCAAACGCCACTAGCTTTCGGAGCGTGCTGCTCCTTCTCCCTCTCCACCTGACGAAGGGGCAGCGCTCCGAAAGCTAGTGGCGTTTGCTACCAAATAAACCTGTTGGACTTTAACCTGGTGTTGTTAGACTTCTTACTGTGTCCACCCCCCAACGACAGCAGGTTTTCACCCTTGAAGAAACCAACAGAATTTTCAAAACAAGAGGGAGAGAGGGAAAACACTTCTTTTAGCTTGCTGTACCTTCTCAAACTCAACGCCAACATGCAACTCCAAACTGAAACTAAAAATGAAAATCCCTCTCACCTGACCTGCCCACAGTTTTTTTTCCTCCCAACGAAGACTGTGAGGTTGAATTAAAAAAGAAATTCTTAAAGGTACACTAACATCACACTAACAAGTAGAACTATTTACAATAGATATAGAGACATTATTTCCTTTGGTACAGGAATCTAGAGTGAGGAGAGTTGGTCCAAGTCTTAGATTTTGACCTAAGCCATTCAGCAGTGAAATCAGGAATGCAAAGATGTGCGGGTCAGGTTGATTGGCCATGCTAAATTGACCCTAGTGTCAGGGGGATCAGCAGGACAAATATGTGGGGTTACGGGAATAGGGCTTGGGAGGGATTGTGTTTGGTGCAGAATCAATGGGCCGAATGGTCTTCTGCACTGTAGGGAAGCATTTTTTCAGATCAAGGTATTGTGGAAGTGTGGAATTCTCTCCCTCACAAAACATCGGATCAACTGAAATTATCGAGATGGAAATGGATGGATTTTTGTTAGGTACGGATATCAAGGAAGATGGAGCTTTACCAGGAGGTAGATAAATAGAGTTAAAGATAGGTCATGGTCCAGTAGAATGGCGAACCAGTTCAAAGGGATTTGTTTTGATTTATTATTGTCACATGTAGTGGGATACAGAGAAAATTATTGTTTCTTGCGCACTATACAGACAAAGCATACTGTTCATAGAGTACATAGCAGTGAAGGAAAGGAGGGGGTGCAGAATATAGTGTTACAGTCATAGCTAAGGTGTAGAGAAAGATCAACTTAATATATGATAGGACCATTCAAAAGTCTGATGGCAGCAGGGAAGAAACTGTTCTTGAGTCGGTTTAGACTCTTGTATCTTTTTCCCGACTGAAGAAGGTGGAAGAGAGAATGTCCAGGGTGTGTGGGGTCTTTGATTCTGCTGGCTGCTTTTCCAAGGCAGCGGGAAGTGTAGCTAGAGTCAATGGATCGGAAGCTATGTTCATAACCCTTTGTGGTTTCTTGCAGTCTTGGTCAGAGCAGGAGCCATACCAAGCTGTGATACATCCAGATAAGGTGCTTTCTCTGGTGCATCTGTAAAACTTGGTGAGAGTCAGAAGTGGATATGCCCAATTTCCTTAGCCCTCTGAGAAAGTAGAGGCATTGGTGGACTTTCTTAACTATAGGTCGGCGTGAAGGGACCAGGACAGGTTGTTGGTGATCCGAACACCTAAAAACTTGAAGCTCTCAACCATTGGCACTTCATCATCGTTGATGTAGAAAGGGGCATGTCCTCCATTACATTTCCTGAAGTCGATGACAATCGCCTTCATTTTGTTGACATTGAGGGAGAGATTATTGTCGTTGCACCAGTTCACCAGGTTCTCTATCTCTTTCCTGTATTCATCTTGTCGTTGTTTGTGATCTGTCCCACTACGGTGGTGCCATCAGCAAACTTGAAAATGGAGTTGGAGGGGAATTTGGCCGCACAGTCATAGGTGTATAAGGAGTATAAGTAAGGGGCTGAGGACACAGCCTTGTGGGACACCGATGCTGATAATCGTGGATGAATGGCTGAATGGCCTACTCCAGTTCCTACGTTCTGATGCTTCTATGTAATGATTTTATTGTTACCTAGAAACGTCAGATCCTCAAAACCAAGTGATAGTCTCCTTGTTTGCTGCGTTCAGGGTGCTTAGTCTGCCACTTAGTCTGTAGAGGGGACACTTCTGAGTAACGTGTAGAATTCTTTGTGTCTCTCCTTAAGTGCAGAGGGGGTTACTACTGAGGCTCAGCAGTTGAGGTTGGCTGCACAAGGGCCTTGGCCTATTCTGAACCTGTTTAACAAGGACCACTCTTGCATGGTAATTCTCGACAGATTTGTCACAGAGAGTTTGTTCGTGAACTCCCGTGTTTCTAACTCCTTGATGCAAATGATGTCTGCTGGTGGATCTTGCTCAGGAAAGGTGCTCCATGTGGGGCACTGAGATAGGTGGGGTGAACAGATCA
Organism: Mustelus asterias; assembly: GCF_964213995.1. NCBI lineage: Eukaryota > Metazoa > Chordata > Chondrichthyes > Carcharhiniformes > Triakidae > Mustelus > Mustelus asterias. The sequence continues at coordinate 16,687,264 of NC_135828.1, read as the reverse complement.
TCATGGACTGGTAAGTGAAGTACACAGTACAATGATTTCAACCAGTATTCGCCCATTGGTGGATATGTAGTGGAGTAATGGTAGCTTTTCGCAATAGCTTTTACCAATTACAAACAAGAAAATAAAACAACCATGATATTGTATAAACCTTAACGGCTCCAACCAAACAAACCTTCCAAAAGACGAACCTGTGAAGCTGAACAGAGTTGTTACTCTGTGTTACTCCTTTGGATGGAGAATTGAAACGCTGACTTCCCCATTCTGTAGCTCCCAGCACACCTTGAGGTAGACATAGAGCCACTGCTGCCTCTAATTTTTAGCCAGCAAACCACTGACGGCAAAGTTTCACTCCAAAGAGGCAAGAAAGACTGCTTCCAAATAGCCAGCAGAATTTCCAATCCCAGGGAGAGAGACAAAAACACCCTTTGCAGCCTGGAGTCTGGCAACTTCTAACTGAAAGTAACTCTGGATTTCCCTAGGAAGGAAAAAACTGTCCAAAAGCACTGACTGCCCAACAGTCATAAATCAACAGTTCAAAAAGGTCACAAGCTCCGGGTGGCATGGTGATACAGTGGTTAGCACTGCTGCCTCACAGCAGGGACCCGGGTTCGATTCCTGGCTTGGGTCACTGTCTGTGCGGAGTTTGCACATTCTCCCTGTGCCTGCGTGGGTTTCCTCCGGGTGCTCCGATTTCCTCCCACACTTCAAAGACGTGCGGGTTAGGTTGACTGGCCATGCTAAATTGTCACTTAGAGTCAAAGGGATTAGCGGGGTAAATACGTGGGGATAGGGGCTGGTTGGGATTGTGGTCGGTGCAGACTCGATGGGCCGAATGGTCTCCTTCTGCACTGTAGGGATTCTATGATTCTACCCGAATAGGCGCCGGAGTGTGGCGTTTCAGGGAATTTCACAGTAACTTCATTGCGGTGTTAATGTAAACCTAATCGTGACATTAATAAATAAAAACTTAAAAAAGGAGAGTGCATTAGGCCCAAATTCAAAATTTTAAAAAGCCTATTATGTGTCTCTAACAACAATAAAAGGCCATCGATACAGACAGCTCAGCAACCAATAAAAAAGGCCAGGCCCTCTTAAAAGAACTGCAGAGAAAGATGATTAAAATAAAGTACCGTCACAATGAGAAATCATAGAAATCCTACAGTGCAGGAGGAGGCCATTCAGCCCATCGAGTCTGTACCGACAACAATCCCACCCAGGCCTGATCCCCGTAACCCCACGTATTTACACTGATAATCCCCTGACAGTAAGGGGCAATTTAGCATGGCTAATCCACCTAACCTGCACATATTCGGACTGTGGGAGGAAACCGGAGCACCCGGAGGAAACCCACGCAGACACAGGGAGAACATGCAAACTCCACACAGACAGTGACCCAAGCCGGGAATCGAACCCGGGTCCCTGGCGCCGTGAGGCAGCAGTGCTAACCACTGTGCCAGTGTGCCGCCCTGTGAGCATGTTTAATGTTTGCATGTTAAAAAGGAGGTGGGGAGTTTTGTGACAGCAGCACCCCAGGTAGATCCAACAAGTTTGTTAAGTAAATTATTCCTGGTTTTGACCTGTGCTGCTGTTTTTACCCAATGTCCCCATAAGGACAGGGTCCTGGGTAATGATGCTGTCCTATTACGACAGTTATGTTAATATGGTGACACTGGAATGATCTGATCAAATGATGCAATCGTGTTTCGATCATGTAATGAAACTGGACACATGCAAGATCATTGTAACAATGCAGCAATGTCATTTAGGAAGTCATGTTTGCCGCTGGCACGCTTTAATTTTCATAAATGAGACCCAAAAGTAACACTGAAAAAGACCTTGCAGCATTAAATGTCAGAATGCAGTTTTATCAATTAATTCATTTCTACATCAGCAGCAGAGGAAGTGGCAACTTGTGTTAAAAGTAGAGCAGTGTAATATTTCAGCAGAAATACACTGCTGACAAATTCACAAAGATAAATGATGATTAACGTGTTTTTCAACCTCAAACTTCCTCATGGCGCAACCTGCATCTGAAGTTTTAGAAGTTCTTTCTGTCTGTTCCAGGAACTGACGCAGCATTGTGATGATAACACTGCAATTGATATAGATATATATATATATATATATATATATATAATATGTATTTTATATATAATATATTTAAGGGGAATGTTTAAAAAATCAGCTGCATTCTACAGGCGGTCGGGATGTCTGGCAAGAATGCAGCTCAAATGCTGGGAGAGCAGGATAATTACTAATTTTAGCCACGTAGGGCACGATTTTACCACTTTCATTCTAAGTGCCGAATCTGGGCGTAGTACAGATCCGACTTAGAAATCTGCTTTCAGGCACCCCCATACGCTCTCAGCCATCTCCAGTCCCATTCGCGCTGTGGGCGGGGCTTAGCGCGGCCGGAACGATCGGAGCTCTGACCTGCTCATGAGCAGTTAGAAAAAAATTTGAAAAAGCGCGCCCGTGTCAGATCGCTCCCGAGCCGCAGAAAGCGGAGAAAGCGGCCCAGGAGTGAAAAGTGGGAGCGAGGGTCTATCTTGGGGGGGAAGGAGGAAGGCGGGTAATATCTATCTCCGGGGGTGGGGGGGGGGGCAAACGGATCTCTGCGGGGGGGGGGGCAGATGGATCTCTAGTGGGGGGGGCAGATGGCTCTCTGGTGGGGGGGCAGATGGATTTCTGGTGGGGGGGGAGAGATGGATCTCTGGTGGGGGGGCAGGTGGATCTCTGGTGGGGGGGCAAATGGATCTCTGGTGGGGGGCAGATGGATCTCTGGTGGGGGGGGGCAGAGGGGTCCGCTGCCACTCTGTGGGCGATCAGTGGAGGGGAAGGGGGGGCAGGGGTGGCGATCGGTCTGGGTAGTGGAGGGGGTGATAAGGGGGGCAGTGATGTGTGGGGGTAGTGGGAGGTTGGATAAGGGGGGCAGTGATGTGTGTGGGTAGTGGGGTGATGGATAAAGGGGAGACACACACATCACTGCCCCCCTTATCCACCCCCCACTACCCAGACTGATCATCACCCCTGCCCCCCTGCCCCCCCATCGATCACCCGCAGAGTGGCAGCGGACCCCCCTGCCCCCCCCACCAGAGATCCATCTACCCCCCACCAGAGATCCATCTGTCCCCCCCGAGATACATCTTACCCGCCTCTCTCCTCCCCCCAAGACAAAAAATCTGGCCTCACTCCCCCTCCCCGACAATGAACTTGCCTCACTCCCTCCCCCAGAGAATGGTCTGGCCTCATTCCCCCTCCCCTCCAGAAGAACCTCTGACCCGCCTCCTCCCCCCCCCACCACCAGTCAACGATCGGCCCTCCACCACCGCCAGAGATACATCTGACCCGCCTCCTCCTCCTCCCCTCCCCAACCAGACAACAATCTGACCTCACTCCCCTCCTCCCCCTCCAACCAGAGAATGATCTGACCCGCCTCCACCCCCACCACTGATCGGAGTCAGAGAGCCGTTGGAAACACTAAACACGCTCTTCAGAGGCTGGAGCACCCGACTCAGACTTTTATTCAGCAGGTCCCTAAAAGCGCGGTTCCGGATTGGTAAACGTGGTGGTAAAGGGGGAAATGCAGATAGAGTTGGGCGGGCAGTTCATTAATTCAACTTAAATGCATAGAAATGCATTTAAATCATCGTTGCGCCCGATTTGGGCGCGGAACGGATCCCCGCCATTCGTGGGTCTCGGTAAAGTGGCGATCTGCGCAGACGCGGGTGCAGATCGCGATAAAGGCCTCACACCCGACTTTACCACGATTTTGCGCCTGAAAACGGGCGCAAATTGTTGGTTAAAACGGGCTCATAGTGTTTATTTAGGATAGAGCTAATGGACTTTTGTTTATAGGTGAAGATTTCCCCTGAGATTTAGGTTAGGTTGATTGAAAAGGTCATGAGTTACCAATCGGGTGCTGATGTGGTAATGGGAGCAGCTAGGTCTGTAGCAGAAAACAGTCAGTTGAAATCAGAGGCATGTGCAGGCTGTTCCTGAGAACTCACTCTCATTCCACAAAATCTCTATCTAAAAGCTTCAAGACTGGTAATACAATTTATAGCAAGTATGCCTGTGTTTGCTAACTGTGTTTATTTAAAAGTGGATAAAAACAAAATACTGCGAATGCTGGAATCTGAAACTAAAACAGCTCTGACGAAGGGTCATCCAGGCTCGAAACATTGGCTCTATTCTCTCCCCACAGATGCTGCCAGACCTGCTGAGATTTTCCAGCATTTTCTGTTTTTGTTATTTAAAAGTGGATTTGATTTATGCATGAATGGGGCTTATTTGGAACTGGAACAGTCATAAGCTAGAAAGTAAAGTTGCTTCCTTTCACTGTTAAATGTTGTTCAACTATTAATAGTTAAGCTGCTTCATTTGTTAGAGCCATATTTAAACTATGTTATTAAATAAAGTTTGCTTTACTATAAAAAAATCTCTAATTTGTCAGTGGAATCACTTCTGGAGAGAAATATCCTAACCTCACATTTATACCAAAATAAAACAAAAATTGTTGGGGTCTACTCTGGCTTCCTGATGTAACTTGGGTTCTGGTCCAGCACCCTAACATTACAAAGTCCCCAGATACATCCTGGTATCACTTGATGAGTAATGTGAAAATGAGAGAGCAGGTATGTTTATCGAGCACAATCTCAAATTGAGAACAATCACAACTTTGACACATCACAAAATCACAGAGAAATGCAGGAAAAGCTAAAGACAAAGGTTGGAAATCCCCAGGGGTTTACACCTCGCTACCACTGCCGGTGAGAATGGAAAATGTAACACTCAGCTCCACTCGCTGCAGCAGGACTGGAGAGTCCCAGCTGCGAGCAAGATCGGAGAATTCCAGCCAACATTAACTCTGTTTCAGTTTATGACACGGGTTTCTTGATTATTGGCCAGTAATTCATTTTCAGAACATAGGAAAAGGAGAAGGCCATTCAGCCCCTCCAGTCTGATCTGCCATTGCATTACATCATGGCTGATCTGCACCGAAACACCATTTACCCTTGTTAGCTCCATATCCCTTACTATCATAGAAATCATAGAAACCCTACAGTACAGAAAGAGGCCATTCGGCCCATCGAGTCTGCACCGACCACAATCCCACCCAGGCCCTACCCCCATATCCCTACATATTTTACCCGCTAATCCCTCTAATCTACGCATCCCAGGACACTAAGGGGCAATTTTAGCATGGCCAATCAACCTAACCCGTACATCTTTGGACTGTGGGAGGAAACCGGAGCACCCGGAGGAAACCCACGCAGACACGAGGAGAATGTGCAAACTCCACACAGACAGTGACCCAAGCCGGGAATCGAACCCAGGTCCCTGGAGCAGTGAAGCAGCAGTGCTAACCACTGTGCTACCGTGCCGCCCTTCCCTATTGTATCCTTCCCTAACCACAAATGCATTCCAGGTTTTTGCTATACTTTGTGTAATAAGGTGCTTCCTGGATGTCCTAAAAAGCCTACCTCCATTAATAGGAACAGGTTTCCTCGTTTTATGTTGAACTTGTATAAGTCACAAGATAGACCTCAGCTGGAGTATTGTGTATAGTTCGGGGCAGAGCTTTGTGGGAAGACATTGAAGAGACTGCCAGGGAGGTTTATGAAAATGGCTCCAGGGATGAGGAACTGCAGTTTTCTCCATTCATAGAATCCCTACAGTGCAGAAGGAGGCTATTCGGCCCATCAAGCCTGCACCGACAACAATCCCACTCAGGCCCTATCCCTGTAACCCCACATATTTACCCTGCTAATCTCCCTGACATCCCCCTAACACTAAGAAGCAATTTTAGCATGGCCAATCAACCTTAACTACACATCTTTGGACTGTGGGAGGAAACCGGAGCACCCGGAAAAACTCGCGCAGACGCGGGGAGAATGTGCAAACTCCACACAGACAGCAACTCTGGCTGGGAATTGAACCCGGGTTCCTGGCGCTGTGAGGCAGCAATGCTAACCACTGTGCCACCGTGCCACCTGATACAGAAGGAGGCCATTCGGCCCATCAAGTCTGTACTGACCACAATCCCACCCAGGCCCTATTCCCGCAGCTTTACGCATTTACCCCCCCTAATCCCCCTGACACTAGGGGCAATTTAGCATGGTCAATCAACCTAACCTGCACATCTTTCGGACTGTGGGAGGAAACCAGAGCACCCGGAGGATGCAGTAGGATTGGAGAAGTTGGGACTCTTTTCCTTAGAGAGAAGAAGGCTGAGAGGGGATTCGATAGGGGTATTCAAAATCACAAGGGGTCCGGACAAAAGTAGATGGGGAGAAACTGTCTCTGCTTGTCAAAGGATCAAGAACGAGAGGGCGCAATAATTGGCAAAAGAAGCAAAAGCGATCTGAGAAAAAATGTTCTCACACAGCGAGTGGTCAGGCTCTGGAATGCACTGCCTGAGAGTGTGGTGGAGGCAGGTTTAATTGAGGTATTAAAGAGGGAATTAGATGATTATTTGGAATGAAACAATCTGCAGGGTTATGGGGAGAAGCCAGGAGAATGGCTCTCGGTAAATTGCCAATATGGAGAGCCAGTGCAGTCACGATGGGCTGAATGGCCTCCTTCTGCCCGATAACAGGTCTGTGATTCTGTTTTTATTCCCCCCATCAGATGAAATAGTCTCTTTTCCTCCAGCCTATCAAATTCTTTGAGCAAAGTAAATTGGATCCCCTCACAATCCCCCCCATCAAGCCAAAATTGTATCTTAATGAGTTCAAGTTCTGAAAAATAAGCCTTTGTTCAGCTAATTCCTTCCAGTTCAGTACTCAGTCCGATTGAAGTGAACAAAAACAAAAGTTAAACAGCAATGATTTGCAGAACATTGTAACCGCAATCAAACAGCGGCCAGCCAGATACCTGAAGGATGACATGAAACCACGCACAAATAAAGGGAAGGTGGTTTTAGTGGGAGAAATAGCCCACTATTTGGACATATTTTCCAGTTAATCCTGAATTCTCCCTGGGTGTCTGGAACAATACTTTTCACAGAGTAGCTCCTGTCATGCTTATTAAACAGATGACAAAGGAAACCTTGCACCAAATTCTCAAGAACATCACTTCCCACGTGGTATGGAAGACAACTGTTAAAGCACAGGAAGGGAAGGTCACACAGTGCAGAAACTGGAGCAAGTACAAGGAATCATACAGAGCAGAAAGAGGCCATTTGGCCCATCACACCTGTGCTGGTAGAGAACGAGCCAATTAAACCATTTTGTTACTCTGTCCCCCCCAACCTTACAAATGTCTCCAACCAAAAGAGGAAATGCTGGAAAATCTCAGCAGGTCTGACAGCATCTGCAAGGAGAGAAAAGAGCTGACGTTTCGAGTCCAGATGACCCTTTGTCAAAGCCTCCTTTTCCATTATATATCCAAATCTCCTCTGTTATTGAATCTGTTCCCATCACCCTTTCAGATAAAGAACTCCCAATTATAACGTGTCGCTGCGTAGAATATCCTCCCTCTGATTTTCTTCAATCTGTGTCCTCTGGTAACCACCCTCCACTCACATTGTCTGTACCTTTAAGACATGATTAGCTGTAAAGACTCACATTTCAATCATTATTCATGTAAATTGAGTTTGTGTCTTTGTGCCCTGTTTGTAATCAGAACTCCCACCCACCTGACAAAGGGACAGCCTGTTCCGAAAGCTAGTGGCTTTTGCTACCAAATAAACCTGTTGGACTTTAACCTGGCTTTGTTAGACTTCTCACTGTGTTTACCCCAGTCCAACGCCAGCATCTCCACATCATGACCACCCCTCCTGCCAGTGGAAAACAGTTCATCCTGATCTAGCCCTCACCAACTCAAAAAATCTTTGGGTGGCACAGTGGCACAGTGGTTAGCACTGCTGCCTCACAGTGCCAGGGTTCAATTCCGGCCTCGGGTCACTGTCTGTGCAGAGTCTGCACGTTCTGCCCATGTCTGGGTGGGTTTCCTCCGGGTGCTCCGGTTTCCTCTCACACTCCGAAGATGTGCGGGTTCGGTGGATTGGCCGCGCTAAATTGCCCCTTAGTGTCAGGGGATTAGCAGGGTAAATATGTAGGTTAGGGGGATAGGGCCTGGGTGGGATTGTTATCGATGTAGACTTGATGGGCCGAATGGCCTCCTTCTGCACTGTAGGGATTCTATGATCTCTATTAAATCACTCCTTGACCTTCTCTGATCTAAAGAGAATAAACTTGGCTTCTCTAATCTCTCAACATCATTGAAGTCTTTCAACCCTGGTATCTTCATTCTGATGAGTGTGAGTGAGTGAGTGAGTGAGCGAGTGAGTGAGTGAGCGAGTGAGTGAGTGAGCAAGTGAGTGAGAACAAAAACCAAGATGGAAAAATTATCCCAAGTAACGCATTATTATCAAACCAGTTTTTGATATATTATGATACTTTATACCTTCAAACATGGAGAAAGTACTCCAAAATACTGCAAATTTTCCAGTCTGTGGCTCCGTGGTCAACACTGTCCCTTGACTCAGAGGTTCAAACCCCAAATCAGAGACTTGAGCCCAGAGTTTAGGCTGACATTTCAGTGCAGTACTGAGGGAGTGCTGCACTGCTGCAGATGCTGTGTTTCAGATCAGATGCTCTGCTATGTAAACGGCCCCACAGCACTAACATTAAAGAAGCGCAGGGGAGTTGTCTTCCAGCATCCTGATCAATTCCTCACCCATCATCACAATAAGCAGATGACTTGGTTACTATCACTTCGCTGTTTCTGGGAGCTTGCTGTGCACAAATTGGCTTGTCCTGGTTCCTACCTTACAACAGTGACTACACTTCCAAAAGTACCTCATTGGCTGGGAAGCACTTTGGGATGCTACGAGGTTGTGACAGATACTGTATTAATACAAGTCCCTGGAGCCAGATGGGATCTCTCCCAGGTTACTGCGGGAGGCAAGGGAAGAAATAGCTGGGGCCTTAACAGATATCTTCACATCCTCTTTGACCACAGGCGAGGTTCCAGAGGACTGGAGAATAGCGAATGTTGTTTCCCTGATTTAAGAAAGGAAGCAGGGATAATCCAGGAAATTATAGGCCGGTGAGCCTGATGTCAGTGGTGGGGAAGCTTTTGGAGAAGATACTGAGGGACAGGATATCTGCGCATTTGGTAGAAAATGGACTAGTTGGTGACAGGCAGCATGGTTTTGTACAGGGAAAGGTCATGTCTCCCCAACTTGATTGAGTTTTTTTGAAGAAGTGACAAAGATAATTAATGAAGGAAGGGCTGCGGATATAGTTTATATGGACTTTAGTTTGACAAGGTCCTGCATGGAAGACTGGTACAAAAACTAAAATCACATGGATTCGGAGTGAGCTGACTCGATGGATACAGAAGTAACTTGGTTATGGAAGATAGAGAGTAGCGGTAGAAGGGTGTTTTTCAGAATGGAGATCTGTAACTCGTGGCATTCCGCAGGGGGCTCTGTTGTTTGTAGTATATATAAATGATCTCGAGGAAAATGTGGGTTGTCTGATTAGTAAGTTTACGGATGACACAAAGATTGCTGATAGTGCCGGGGATTGTGAGAGGACACAACAGGATATAGATAGATTGGAGACTTGGGCACAGAAATGGCAGATGGAGTTTAATCCGGACAAATGCAAGGTGATACATTTTGGAGGATAAAATTTAGGTGTGAATTATACTGTAAATGGTAGAATCCTTAGGAACATTAACATACAGAGGGATCTGGGCGTGCAAGTCCACAGTTCTCTAAAAGTGGCAACACAAGTGGCCAAGGTGATTAAGAAAGCATATGGCGCGCTTACCTTCACCGGTCGGGGCACTGAGTACAAGAGTTGGGAAATCATATTGCAGCTGTATAAAACCTTGGCTAGGCCGCATTGGGAATATTGTGTACAGTTCTGGTCACCACACCACCAGAAGGACAATGTAAGCTTTGGAGAGAGTGCTAAGAAGGTTCACCAGGATGTTGCCTGGACTCGAGGGACGTCGGCTATGAAGAGGTTGGATAAACTAGGATTGTTTTCACTGGAAAGTTGGAGGCTGAGGGGAGACCTGATAGAGGTCTACAAAATTATGAGAGGGACAGACAGAGTGGATAGTCAGAGGCTTTTTCCCCAGGGTGGGAGTGTCAGTTAGTAGGGGGCACAGGTTCAAGGTGAGAGGGGGAAAGTTTAAGGGAGATGTGCAGGAGAAGTTTTTCACGCAGAGAGTGGTGGGTACCTGGAACGTACTGCCAGAGGAGGTGGTGGAAGCAGGCACATTAGGAAGATTTAAGGGGCATCTGGATGGGTACATGAACAGGGAGGGAATAGAGGGATACAGAGCGAGTAAGGGCAGAATGGTTTTTTTTAGTTTAGTTAGGGCATCATGATCGGCACGGGCTTGGAGGGCCGAAGGGCCTGTTCCTGTGCTGCACTGTTCTTTGTTCTTGTTTTAAGTCGATTTTACACTTGGACTGTGTACACAGCATTAACACAAGCAGCAAGCCTGCAGGAAGGCAGCCTATTAGCACCATAACCTTGTTGTATTTTAACCTTCCACACAAAGCAGGGCATACAAAATCAGAACTGAGAAAGAGATATCGAAGAGCTGAATATACACTGTGAGGAGTCAAATAACTCTGCCATGAAACAGGAATTAGCAGTGACTGTGACAGTAAGAGGTTACTCATCATTCTGTTGTCCAACATGTACTGGCAGTGTTTAACTACACTGAGAGCTTTGCAAAGACTTCTGAGTGCGAGAGAACAGAAATATAATCAGGCCCAGTCACAGAGTGAGAAAACATCCCACAATCCCAGCACCTCCCGAGAATTTCCTGGGACTGAGACAATCAACCTCTGTTTCTGCTTTTAGTGTTTGCTATTTAATTAATTTCTTCCTCTCAGATTCGGCCCCTAACAATGAGTATGGTGGATATGATGAAGGGTCATCCAGACTCGAAACACTGGCTCTAGGCGCTATGGGCAGGAGCTCGGGTAGGGCCGGCGCGGTGGATCGAGTGAATCCCAATGATGCCTGTCGGGAAACCCGACTTCTGGCTGTCACCCTATTCAGCGGGACATCAGGATTCCCACGGGCCATCTGACGAGCCTGGAGAATTCTGCCCCCTATCTCTCACACTATCCTGGATTCTTCAGATCCCTCGGACTATCCTGGATTCTCCCGATCTCTCTCACACTACCCTGGATTTTCCTGATCTCTCTCACTATCCCGGATTCTCCCGATCTCTCTCACACTATCCCAGATTCTCCCGATCTCTCTCACTATCCCGGATTCTCCCGATCTCTCACACTATCCCAGATTCTCCCAATCTCTCTCACACTATCCCAGATTCTCCCGATCTCCTTCACTATCCTGGATTATCCTGATCTTTCTCACTATCCTGGATTCTCCTGATCTTTCACACTATCCTGGATTTTCCCGATCTCTCTCACTATCCCAGATTCTCCCGATCTCTCTCACTGTCCTGGATTATCCTGATCTTTCTCACTATCCTGCATTCTCCTGATCTTTCACAACTATCCTGGATTTTCCCGATCTCTCTCACTATCCCAGATTCTCCCGATCTCTCTCACTAACCTGGATTATCCTGATCTTTCTCACTATCCTGGATTCTCCTGATCTTTCACACTATCCTGGATTTTCCAGATCTCTCTCACTATCCTGGATTTTCCCGATCTCTCTCACTATCCTGAATTTTCTCGATCTTTCACATTATCCTGAATTCTCCTGATCTCTCAAGCCTTCCTGGATTTTCCCGCTCTCTCGGACTTTCCTGGATTTTCCCACTCTCTTGGACTATCCTGGATTTTCCTGATCTCTGGCACTACCTGGGGCACTGTGCTGCTCTGGGGTGCAGTACATCAGAAAGTCATGGCCTGATTTCCCCTGTGGAGTTATAGTTTTTGGATATCAAACCCATCTCTTATTTGGAAACTTCATTCGGAAAAGACATACATGCATTTAGTGAAGTATTGGGCTATTTCCTCAGTACATTCTAAGGGAATGGTCCGGTAAACTGGCTTGTCCATATTGTCCATATACACAGGGGACAATGTAACCTTCCTGAGACCCATACTGTGGATCAACATCTGAATGCTTGGGAATGAATGGGATCCACCACTCCCATTCCATATCCCAGGCATTTCCCATCTCCCAACGATGTAGTTACCGACTCCTTTGGGAGACCCGGGTCACAGCAGAATGGGCCACGCATATCATCTGGGACTATGGGCGACTTTTAAATAAATGCATAACAGAAACCGCTTCAGGCTGTTTCGGGAGAAATTGTTTCCCAAGAGGATGGGAATGGCATCAAAATACATTTTAGAAAACAGATTCTTCCAGAAACTAAGCCAACCTTGCAAGTTACAGGGAAGTGGAGACAGTCTGTGAGATTAAGGGAGGGTGTAGGATTGACTGTGAATCAGTCATTGTCTGCACACATCTTCCTACATATGTTGCTTCATGTTCAGTGACAAGTGTTTTTCATGAGTAGTGCTGCAAAACAAAATTGTAGAATAGAGAACTTTGGTCCAAAGCTTTCTACCCCATATCTTAGGCTGCTCTCCTGACCCATCACCTGTGATGACCTCAACAAGGCCCTCAATGAGATTGGCCTCTTAGAGTATCCCTGATTGAGCTAATGAATCCCTGCCCAATCAGAGAGTCTCACCTGTGTATTTATCTTGAGAAGTGTCAGGGCTACTGACACTCCAGATTTACCTCAAGCATCTTAAAAGTTTGTAAATATCCCCTGAAGGGATACCTTCAAGAGATATTTACAAACTTTTAAGAGTGATTCAAAGATGTAATTTGCTGGAAATGTGAGCCAATAACAGGTATATCTGATAGCGAGAGTCTCGGGGAACAGCGGGGACCAACAATCTACCCCCTTAACAAGTGAGAAAGAAGTCGCAGAGCAAGAGAGAAGGAAATGGGGGGAACGAGATTTAGAATGGATTATAGAATCATAGAATCCCTACAGTGCAGAAGAAGGCCATTCGGCCCATCAATCCTGGCCCTACAACAATCCCACCCAGATCGTATCCCCGTAACCCCAAGTATTTACCCTGCTAATCCCCCCTGACACTAAGGGGCAATTTACAATGCACATCTTTGGACTGTGGGAGGAAACCGGAGCACCCGGTGGAAACCCACATGGGGAGAATGTGCAGACTCCACACAGACAGTCACCCGAGGCTGGAATCGAACCCAGGTCCCTGGCATTGTGAGGCAGCAGCGCTAACCACTGCGCCGCCGTGCTACGGGTAAATCAGATGCCTAAACAGGAATAAAGAGAAAGAAAGAGTGGATTATGAGAGAGAGAGAGAGAGAGAGAAAAGAGACAGAAAGGAAGTGCAAGAAAAAAGACGTTGTTATAAATTTTAAAAATCTCTAATGTACAACCTGAAGGAATGAGACAACCCAAATAATAAGACGGATTGGTTAAAATTGCAAAACTTATCTCACCATGAAAAGGCAGCTACTGATCCAAACTTCCTGTTTAATATGTATTTGTTATGATTTGAAATGCACGGGGACTTCCGACGGGGAGCTCTGGTTTCTACAAGACTAACTGCAGAGTAACAATAATGGCCCAGTAATTTGTATGATTTGTAATTGGCAGAGGATTACTTTTTCACCAAAGATAGTTGCGTTACTTACTCACTAATAACAGTCTCCACATTTAACGCACCATTGCTTTCCTAGCAACTTCCAAAAGTCTTTGTAACCCATTCTGCTTTAACTATTCTTGCCCTTACTATGTAACTCTGTTGACCTTTGTTCTTTAGCCAGGTTTTCAGCTGATCCAGGGCTAGAACTAAGGGTCACTGTTTAAAAAACAAAGGGTCGCCCATTTAAAATGGAGATGGGGCAAAATTTTCTCTCTCAGAACGGCACGGTGGCACAGTGGTTAGCACTGCTGCCTCACAACGTCAGGGACCCAGGTTTGATTCCGACCTCGGGTGACTGTCCGTGTGGGGTTTACACATTCCCCTCCGTCGTATCTGCGTGGGTTTCCCCCGGATGCTCCGGTTTCCTCCCACAGTCCAAAGATGTGCCGCTTAGGTGGATTGGCCGTGCTAAATTGACCCTAGTGTCAGGGGATTAGTGGGGTAAATGTGTAGGGTTACGGGAATAGGGGCTGCGTGGGATGTGGTCGAACAGCCTCCTTCTGTACTGTAGGGATTCTATGGAGCCTTTGGAACTGTTGCCCTCGAACTCAGGTCAACTGACGCTGTGGACAAAGACATTCAAACTCTCAAGTTATTATACAACAAATATTGTATTGGACCAAGTTACCACAAAAGTATCAAACTCTACGAGAGAAACTTTCACGCACCAGACATCCAACTTTGTTATTCACAAAGTATTCAACCTCTGTCTTTACTTTGTTACACACAAAGTAACTAACCTTTGACCTATTTTGTCATACACAAAATATCCAAAAGGGATCAAAAGCTTCATAAAATATCCAAACTCTTGACTTGGATTTCAAGATACTATCCATGGTGAGGCAAACTGATCAGATTCCCTGTTGATGGGTTTTGTTCTGATGTCTCCGGTCCCAGACTCAGGGTCTCGCTGCTTCCACTGCAGTGGTTGATCCCGGGTTACCACCGCCGATGTCTCTGAGCCTCCCCCTCCTATCCAGATGTTTCCAGCACTAAGCCTGCTTCCAGTCACGTACAGATTACAGCAGATCAGCCATGATCTTACTGAAGGGTAGAGCAGGCTTGAGGGGCTGAGTGGCCTGAATGTTCGTATGAAAGGGTAAGAGTGAGAATATGATGAATCAAGTCAGAACGATTACGCTCGAGTATTAAAAACTACAGATTGAACCTGTCCCAAACATGTTCCCAAATGGAAGCAGAATGAGATAGCTGCCCCTCCCCCCACAACATCTCACCCAATCCCTGCCAGACTCCCCAATACACTCCCCTCGCTCACCCTGCTCCCTCCCCCACCCCAATCCTCACAACCCACTCCCCTCAATCACCCTGCTCGCACCCCCCACCCCAATCCTCACAACCCACTCCCCTCAATCACCCTGCTCGCACCCCCCACCCCAATCCTCACAACCCACTCCCCTCACTCACCCTGCTCGCAACCCCCACCCCAATCCTCACAACCCACTCCCCTCACTCACCCTGCTCCCTCCCCCACCCCAATCCTCACGACCCACTCCCCTCACTCACCCTGCTCCCTCTCCCACCCCAATCCTCACAACCCACTCCCCTCACTCACCCTGCTCCCTCCCCCACCCCAATCCTCACAACCCACTCCCCTCACTCACCCTGCTCCCTCCCCCACCCCAATCCTCACAACCCACTCTCCTCACTCACCCTGCTTCCTCCCCCCACCCCAATCCTCACAACCCACTCCCCTCACTCACCCTGCTCGCACCCCCCACCCCAATCCTCACAACCCACTCCCCTCACTCACCCTGCTCCCTCCCCCACCCCAATCCTCACGACCCACTCCCCTGCTCTCTCCACTCTCCTCCCACCTCACCATCACCCACTCACCTCTATCCTTCAAGCTCTGCTCACATCATCTCAAGCCCCCACTCTCCGATCTCCCCCACTCTGCACTCCTCCGCTCTCCCCACTTTCCTCTCTCCACACCGTTGCTCCCCCAACTCTCGTCCTCCAACACCCCACACTCTCTGCTCATTCCTGCTCCACCACCCCCTCCCCACTCACAATCCCTCCAGCTCCCTCTCTCCCACTGCTGCCCGCTCCCATCAAATCCCCAGCTCCTCCCCCGCAAGCTCCCTCCTCCCCCAGTCCCCCCACTCCGAGTCCCCCCTCACTCCCATCCCCTCACTGCCTCTCCCCCAGTGCTCCCACTCCGTGTCCAACACCCCCACCCCCCTCCCCCCACAGTGGCAGTGGTAGAACCCTCCCTCCACAATGCCCAATGGAGTTTCGGTAAGGTTTACCCACTGGGTCAGGGAGGGTCAAACATTAATCCTGCGGTTCACTGCCCAGATAAGAACTAAACGTTCCTCATCCCCACCCGCAATAAATGAGCTAATCGGGATGTAACAGGATGAGAAAGTTATCATGGGCTGACAAAGGATAGCAGTTGGTTAGCTTTTGTGGGCGAGGTTTTGGATGTAAGTGGGATGGAGTAAGTGAGATTGGCTGAGGGGCTTTCAGAGCGGAGCTGATTAACCCTTCCTGCAGTTAATAAGTGCTTTTGTAAAACAGGAAATGTGAACAACTGGAACTCATCGCTGGTTTATTTTTGCACATCAGAGGCCTGCCAGAAATGTCAGTGAACGCATCGAGTGGGGCCACAGATTGTGGGAAAGGTGACCTGGGTCAGACAAGATGCTAGTCAGACAGTGGATTCACAGCAGGGGGGGGAGCAGACGACGGGAATGTTCCGGGCAGCCACACTGTCGCTGTCCAGTGAAGACTGCGAGAGGAGGGGGCCGTCCCTCGGACAGTTTTACGGGGAATAACAGCCACGTGGGAAGGATGGGAAGCTGGAGTGAGATTATGTCATCCTCCGTGAGAGAAATGCAGCCGTGGAATGTGAAAGTCCCATGGCTGATTTAACACAGGTCATAGAATCATAGAATCCCCGCAGTGCCTGAAGGAGGCCATTCGGCCCATCGAGCCTGCACTGACCACAATCCCACCCAGGCCCTATCCCCTTAACCCCATGTATTTACCCTAGCTGGTCCCCCCCCTGACACTAAGGGGCAATTTAGCATGGCCAATCAACCTGACCCACACATCTTTCGGACTGTGGGAGGAAACCCGGAGCACCCGGAGGAAACCCATGCAGACATGGGGAGAACGTGCAGACACCGCACAGACAGTGACCCAAACCGGGAATCGAACCTGGGTCCCTGGCGCTGTGAGGCAGCGGTGCTAACCACTGTGCCGCCCCACAAGAAGCCAATGATTCCTGAGACAAACCCACAATATCAAAGGGTAACCACTGTGCCACTGATGTGTACAATATTTATCTCCTTATTTAAGCAGACTCCACACAGACAGTGACCCGAGGCTGGAATCAAACCCGGGTCCCTGGTGCTGTGAGGCAGCAGTGCTAACCACTGTGCCATCGTGCCGCCCCTAGGTCTGGATATTAATCCTTCCCTTCCCACCAATGACAGGCAGTCGAGGGGAGGGAGTTGGGGGGCAGTCAGAGCTGGGTTGGAATGGCATATCCATCTAACCCAACACCAAACCACTGAGCATACACCGATCGCCATTCCTAAGCCACATCAAACTCAGGGTATCCAAGTGTCTCATAGAAACGTAAAAACTAGAAGCAGGAGGAGGCCATTCGGCCCTTCAAGCCTGCTCCGCCATTCATTTGGGTCATGGCTAATCATCAAATTCAATATCCTGATCCCCCTTCCCCCCCCATATCCCATAGAAACATAGGCTATAAATGTCTCACAATGTTAAAGTTTATTTATAAGTGTTACAAGTAGGCTTACATTAACAGTGCAATGAAGTTACTGTGAAAATCCCCTCGTCGCCACACTCTGGCGCCTGTTCGGGTACACTGAGGGAGAATTTAGCATGGCCAATGCATCTAACCAATACGTCTTTCGGGCTGTGGGAGGAAACCCACGCAGACGCGGGGAGAACGTGCAGACTTCACATAGGCAGTCAATGGAGACACTTATTAACATATTTAAACCAGGCACAGACCAGTGCGATTTAAAATTAATGGGTGCTGCATATTTTTCTCAGGGGATTCGGGGTCCGGGGGGTGCAGGGAAGCTTAGGAGGCACACAAGTGTCCCTCTCCCCAACACCTCATCCCCTCAAGAAAGGCTTTGGCCTCCCTTTAACTCCGATCGTTCAGCCTCCCCGTCAGAGCCTCCTCCCTGCCGGCCGGTCTGTCCGCTTGGCCGCGGGCAGGGCGAGGCAGGCACCCCAAGGTGCACCCAAGGCTCTGCCTTATCAGGAGAATCTCCCGGCCTGCTCCTTCTCGGGCTCCTTCTGCAGCCTGACTACCACTCTCTCCCTCGTAAATCATCGAGTCAAGGTTTTCAACTCTTGGCATCTGCTACTTCAGATTGTAAACACTGGCGTTGCTTAATTTTATTAAGAAGATGAAATCAAAGAACTGTCAGTGTCTGGCTGACATCAACGTTCTGGTATCCACGGGGATCATGTGAGTCACAGTAGACCATTACAGACTTGTTGGCAGTGGATGATAGCAAGGATTCACCGCAAGGCTAAATTGGCTCCATGTAGAATGACTTTAGAGTACATTGCAAGGCTGCTACACAACCAAAATTAAATCAAAATTAGCAATGTGAAACTCGAGCAGTTTATAAAGATATAAAGAGTTTCAGAATTGTGAAGTAGCCTTCTGGTAGATTTTGTAACCTCATTGTTCTCCCATCTACCATTTGCCCACCATTGTAAAGCTACAGGACGGATCTTTGATGCTGCCTTGGGAATGCTTCTCTTCAAGGGGCAATTAGGGATTGGCGATGGATGTTGGTCTATCCTGGGATGCCCACATCCCATGAAGGAATTTTTTTAAAAAAGGATCGGCACAGATAGGGCGGTACGGTAGCACAGTGGTTAGCACTGCTGCTTCACAGCTCCAGGGACCTAGGTTCGATTCCCGGCTTGGGTCACTGTCTGTGTGGAGTTTGCACATTCTCCTCGTGTCTGTGTGGGTTTCCTCCGGGTGCTCCGGTTTCCTCCCACAGTCCAAAGATGTGCGGGTTAGGTTGATTGGCCATGCTAAAAAATTGCCCTTAGTGTCCTGAGATGCGGAGGTGAGATGGATTAGTGGGTAAATATGTAGGGATATGGGGGTAGGGCCTGGGTGGGATTGTGATCGGTACAGACTTGATGGGCCGAATGGTCTCTTTCTGTACTGTAGGGTTTCTATGATCTTTCGAAGGTGGAAAATTTGATTCGATTTATTATTGTCCCATGTATTGGGATACAGTGAAAAGTATTGTTTCTTGCGCACCAGACAGACAAACGATACCGTTCATAGAGTACATAGGGGAGAAGGAAAGGAGAGGGTGCAGAATATAGTATTGAACTCATAGCTAGGGTGTAGAGAAAGATCAGCTTAATAAAAGGTAGGTCCATTCAAAAGTCTGATGGCAGCAGGGAAGAAGCTGTTCTTGAGTCGGTTGGTACGTATTCTCGGACTTTTGTATCATTTTCCCGATGGAAGAAGGTGGAAGAGAGAATGTCCAGGGTGCGTGGGGTCCTTGATTATGCTGGTTGCTTTGTCGAGGCAGCAGGGAGTGTAGACAGAGTCAATGGATGGGAGGCTGGTTTGTGTGATGGATCGGGCTACATTCACGACCCTTTGTAGTTCCTTGCGGTCTTGGGCAGAGCAGGAACCATACCAAGCTGTGATACAACCAGAAAGAATGCTTTCTGTGGTGCATCTGTAAAAATTGATGAGAGTCATAGCTGACATGTCAAATTTCCTTCGTCTTCTGAGAAAGTAGAAGGGTTGGTGGGCTTTCTTAACTATAGTGTCAGCATGGGGGGACAGGTTGTTGGTGATCTGGGACACTGAGAAACTTGAAATTCTCGGGATGCTGAAAAGAATTCCTTCCCTGCGGTGTCCTGTACACGGAGTGGCGGACGGTGATTTGGAAGATGCCCAGACCTTGCAGGTTTATTTGTGAGCAGTGGCTCCACAATGGACCAAACAGCAAAAAGCCTGGGATGGGCTAGGTTTGATGGGACAAATGGCGTTTTTCTTGCACAGAGAAAACTACGTTTGATCAAGAATTAAAACCCCAGTGTGCTTTCGGGGAATAAAACTGCTCCAGCCGGAAATTGCATTGCCGCCTCTCACAACAAACAGCTACGGTTGAGTTGATACCAGGTTGTTTGCAACAAGTCCTTCCAGCATGGATTAGGAATTAATGTCCTGCTGCAGTTCCCAGTATCGTGTGACAATACTGGATAGTGTGGATAGTGCACCACCTAGTGGATGCATTAAGAATACTTTAAACGAGATGCTGGTTCAAAAGGCAAACATTTCTATAGTGCTTTTCACAACCACCAATGTCTCAAAGTGCTCCGTGACCAATGAAATACTTTCAAAATGTAGTATTTGTAACGTAGAATGAATACATAGCAATTAAGGTCAGGAGTAGGCCATTCGGCCCCTCGAGTCTGCTCCCCCATTCAATAGGATCATGGATAACCTTTCATCCCCTTGTTAACCAATGATCTATCTAGCCCCACCTCACAAATATTCAATGATTCTGCCTCCACAACCTTTTGAGGAAGAGAGTTCCAGAGACTCCCTTTCGATTTTGATTTTGATTTGATTTATTATTGTCACATGTATTGGGATACAATGAAAAGTATTGTTTCTTGCGTGCTATACAGACAAAGCATACCGTTCATAGAGAAAGAAAGGAGAGAGTGCAGAATGTAGTGTTACAGTCATAGCTAGGGTGTAGAGAAAGGTCAACTTAATGCGAGGTAGGTCCATTCAAAAGTCTGACAGCAGCAGGGAAGAAGCTGTTCTTGAGTGGGTTGGTACATAACCTCAGATTTTTGTATCTTTTTCCCACCGGAAGAAGGTGGAAGAGAGAACGTCCGGGGTGCATGGGGTCCTTAATTATGCTGGCTGCTTTTCCGAGGCAGCGGGAAGTGTAGACAGAGTCAATGGATGAGAGGCTGGTTTGCGTGATGGACTGGGCTACATTCACGACCTTTAGTTGTTTCTTGCGCACCACCCTCCAAGAGAAGAAAAGTCTCTTCATCTCCGTATAAAATCAGTGACCCCTTAATTTAAGCTAGTTCTTGATTCTCCCACAAGGGGAAGCATCCTCTCCGCATCCACCCTGTCAATACCCCTCAGGATCTTATATGTTTCAATCAAGTCCCTCTTACTCTTCTAAACTCCAGCGGATACAAGCCGAGGCTCTCCGATCTTTCCTCATAAAACAACCCAACCTTTCCTGGTATTAATCTAGTAAACATTCTCTGAACTGCTTCCAAAGCATTCTTATCTTCCCTTAAATAAGGAGATAAATATTGTACACATCGGTGGCACAGTGGTTACCCTCTGATATTGTGGGTTTGTCTCAGGAATCATTGGCTTCTTGTGGGTGGCACAGTGGTTAGCACTGCTGCCTCACAGCACCAGGGTCCCGGGTTCGATTCCCGGCTTGGGTCACTGTCTGTGTGGAGTCTGCACGTTCTCACCGTGTCCGCGTGGGTTTCCTCCGGGTGCTCCGGTTTCCTCACACAGTCTGAAAGACGTGCTGGTGAGGTACATTGGCCGTGCTAAATTCTCCCTCAGTGTACCCGAACAGGTGCCAAAATGTGACGACAGTAACTTCATTGCAGTGTTAATGTAAGCCTACTTGTGACTAACAAATAAACTTTAAAAACTACTTCAAGTCAGTGGTGTGAGAAATCTCACATAAACCATCCAATAACATGGAGAGTTGACTGACCAACATGTGACCCCAGACCCAAACAAGATCCTTAGACAGCACCTTCCAAACCCACGACCACTTCCATCTGGAAGGACAAGGGCAGCAGATACATGGGAACACCACCACCTGCAACTTCCCCTCCAAGCCACTCACCATCCTGACTTGGAAATATATCGCCGTTCCTTCGCAGTCGCCGGGTCCTGGAATTCCCTCCCTAACGGCATTGTGGGTCAACCCACAGCACGTGGACTGCAGCGATTCAAGAGGGCAGCTCACCACCACCTTCTCAAGGGCAACGAGGGAAGCCTACTTGCGACACTAATAATAAAGTTTATTTTTGAAAACAAATCTTGACTCTATGTTCCTGTGGATAAAGCGCATGTGGATAGGATGATATAGGGTGTACATCAGGCCATTCAGCCCAACCAGTGCTTACTAGTGTTTCTGCTCCATTCGAGTCTCCTCCTTTCCTTTCTTATCTAAACCTACCATTGGAAGTCTCTGTTCCTTTCTCCTGTTTTTGACTGAGGTTGGCCCAAGAGTGAATTTTGCTGAGGAGATATTCAACACAACAAAGGATTAAACTAATAAACTTGTTCACGTTTCCTGATCTTATCCACCCTCTGACCTCAGCGCTCGCACACTCATACTCAGGAGCGGGATACTGCGCCCCCATGCGGTCAAGCTACACACGAACACAGTTGACACCCAACTGAATGCTACCATGTGTATCACTACTAGAGGGTAATGGTAGAGGGCTGTTTTTCAAACTGGAGGCCTGTGACCAGCGGTGTGCCTCAGGGATCAGTGCTGGGCCCACTGTTATTTGTCATTTATATTAATGATTTGGATGAGAATATAGGGGGCATGGTTAGTAAGTTTGCAGATGACACCAAGATTGGTGGCATAGTGGACAGTGAAGAAAGTTATCTCCAATTGCAACGGGATCTTGATCAATTGGGCCAGTGGGCTGACGAATGGCAGATGGAGTTTAATTTAGACAAATGTGAGGTGATGCATTTTGGTAGATTGAACCAGGGCAGGACTTACTTAGTTAATGGTAGGGCGTTGGAGAGAGTTACAGAACAAAGAGATCTCGGGGCACATGTTCATAGCTCCTGGAAAGTGGAGTCACAAGTGGACACAGTGGTGAAGAAGGCATTCAGCATGCTTGGTTTCATCGGTCAGAACATTGAATACAGGAGTTGGGACGTCTTGTTGAAGTTGTACAAGACATTGGTAAGGCCACACTTGGAATACTGTGTACAGTTCTGGTCACCCTATTATAGAAAGGGTATTATTAAACTAGAAAGAGTGCAGAAAAGATTTACTAGGATGCTACCGGGACTTGATGGTTTGAGTTATAAGGAGAGGCTGGATAGACTGGGACTTTTTTCTCTGGAGCATAGGAGGCTGAGGGGTGATCTTATAGAGGTCTATAAAATAATGAGGGGCACAGATCAGCTAAATAGTCAATATCTTTTCCCAAAGATAGGGGAGTCTAAAACTAGAGGGCATAGGTTTAAGGTGAGAGGGGAGAGATACAAAAGAGGGGCAATTTCTTCACGCAGAGGGTGGTGAGTGTCTGGAACAAGCTGCCAGAGGTAGCAGTAGGGACGGGTACAATTTTATCTTTTAAAAAGCATTTAGACAGTTACATGGGTACGATGGGTATAGAGGGATATGGGCCAAATGCAGGCGATTGGGATTAGCTTAGGGTTTTAAAAAAAGGACGGCATGGACAAGTTGGGCCGAAGGGCCTGTTTCCATGCTGTAAACCTCTATGACTCAATGACTCTATGACTATGTTCAACACCACTGCCTTAGCTCTCTGTCCTGGCAAACTTTACTCCTCCACATATCCACTGACTTGCAACAACCCACAAAATGATAGAAAAAGTTTGCAAAGCCCCCCACCTGCCACTTCATGCTAATCTATTCAGCCCACCCAAGATACAACTCCCATCAAGAGGGCTACAGCGGTGTGTGCCCGATGGAGGCATGGATCCTCGGATGAGGAGACACACCGAAAGGTTACATCCATGTTACTAACAACTTCCAGATCTGTCACACTACAGACATAAACAGTCTCCTGTTTTAGGAGTCAGCGACCAGGAATATTCGAACAGGGTAAGACAGCAACTAAGAAAGATGTTTGGAAGCCTTTTTTTCTCACCACAGTGAACCAACAAATCAATCCATTCCACGTCTGATTAACGGACCCGCTTGAAAATTGAAGGGATCTCGGGGGAGGTGGAGTTGTTTTTGGGGTTAACAGGGACCCCTCGGGTTACTCAAAGTCTGTCCAGTGCAGTTTCCATGCCAAACCCATTTATACCAGGGCTTGAGTGGCCTTGCCAGTGGTTCCCAGAAGGGAGCCCAGTCAATCTTCCACCCTCCTACAATCAGTGAACTCTAGGCGTTGTGGCATCCACAGATAAAGACTCAATTGTGACCTCCTGATGAAGACTTTGAGAAGCATGGGTCAGGTAGATGTAGAGATGAAAAGGTGTGCAGGTTAGGTGGATTGGCCACGCTAAATTGCCCCTTAGCGTCAGGGGGACGAGCAAGGTAAATGCATGGGGTTATGGGGATCGGGCCTGGGTGGGATTGTGGTCGGTGCAGGCTCGATGGGCCAAATGGCCTCCTTCTGCTCTGTAGGGATTCTATGATTCTGTTCTATGATAAGACTGATCTGGAAAA
This sequence comes from Mustelus asterias, assembly GCF_964213995.1. Lineage (NCBI taxonomy): Eukaryota > Metazoa > Chordata > Chondrichthyes > Carcharhiniformes > Triakidae > Mustelus > Mustelus asterias. Next base: position 16,663,144 of record NC_135828.1, on the reverse strand, counting down.
CCTCCCAGACAGGACTTCAACGTAAATTAAACTATTAAATTAAGATCTCTAATCTAAATTCCACCTGGACAAATGAATGGGAATCATTGGATATGGCAAACAAGTACCTGGTCTCAAACCTAACCCAACAGCTGTCAGGTTTCAACCTTCCAAGAAGAGAGTGAACCACCCTCAACAGGTTCAGCACCGGCCACGGCCCCTGCTTGGCCAACCTCCACAGATGGGGCATTAGTGCCAGCCCCCTATGTACCTGTGAAAGAGAGCAAACTGTGCACCATGTCATAGAAGTGTCCAATCCACAGAGGCCTATCCACACTCAACACAGCAGGGGCTATATAAAATACAAGTTGTTCTCGTTGAAATCCAATTTGTCTCACGTACTGAAGGTTGCGGGGTGTGGGCCTGTGCTCTGTGTATGTCACACCCTTTTAATAGGGCATTTATACTGGTTTCCAGGAGCCAGGGTTGCCCCCCCCCCCCCCTCCCCTCCCCTCCCCCCCTTTACATCTGGGGCCATCAAATTCTCTCATTAGTTTGAGGAGCTGCCAGCAGAGGGCGCCCCAAACTCATGTAAGTTTCCAGTATTAACCCCCCCCCATACCATGTGCCTGACATCAGGAGAGAGTGAGAAGGATCAATGGGGCACAACCGGAGGAAATATTGAAGGAAGAAAGAGAGAAAAGATGTGTGTGACTGCAGCTGTCTTTGGGTGTTTTTCTCTATCCTACATCCCACTGGCAGGACAGGTCCAGCAGAGGTGGTGGCGCAATGTTAGGCAGGAGTGTCTGTGGGAATCCTCAACATTGACCCTGGATCCCATGAAACCTCATGACATGGGGCAAGGGAACCTCCAGCTGATTGCCACCCACCCCCCCCCCCCCCCCTCCCGCGGCTGAGGAATCGATACCCCTCTATGTTCGGCACCAATTGGAGGAAGCACTGAGGGTGACATGGGAGCACCCATGTGTGTGGGGGGGCGGGGGGGGGGGGGGGGGGGGGGGGTGGTGGTAGGCTAGGTGACAATACCAATCACCAAAACTGTCTCACTAGCACCATGACTGAGGGAGTATCTGTTACGTATGTGGAAAACCCTACTTGACCTCATCCTCACCAATCTACCGACTGCGTGACAATATTGGTTAATGGCTACTGCACAATTCATGTGGAAGCGATGTTCTGCATTCACACTGAGGACACCTATATTGTGTTGTGTAAAACTTCCGTTGTACAAAAATGGATAGATAGATTCTGCACAGATCTAGCAACTCAAGAATGGGTATCCATGAGGCATCTACAGATACAGAATTGTACTCTATCTTAATCTGTAACCTCATGGCCTGGCATTCCCTTCACTCTACAATTACCATCATGCCAGAGGATTAACCCTGGTTCAGTGAGGAGCGCTGGACAGCATACCAGGAGCAGCACCAGATATATCTAAAAATGAGGTGTCCATCTGGTGAAGCTACAACGTAAGCCTGCAAGCCAGACATCAGAAACACGTGCAGCAGACAATGCTAAGTAAGCTCACAGCCAGTAGATCAGATCAAACCTCTGCAGTCCTGCCAAATCATAGTTATAAAATCATTGAATCTCTACAGTGCCATTTGGCCCAACGAGTCTGCACCAACTCTCCGAAAGAGCATCTTACCCAGATCCTCCCCTCCACCCCATCCCCATAACCCCGCACATTTGTGTGGCTAATCCACCTAATCTACACATCTGTGGACACTAAGGGACAATTTAGCATGGCTAATCCTCATCTCCTGCGTATCTTTGGACACTAAGGAACAATGTAGCATGGCCAAACCATCTCACCTTGACATCTTTGGACAGTATGGGGCACTGTATTCATGGCCAATCCACCTAACCCGCACATCCTTGGACTGTGGGAGGAAACTGGAGGAAATTGAACTATGAATGATGGTGGACAGTTTACAAAAAAACTAACCAGAGGAAGAAATCTCCCCACCCTCAATGATGGGGAGCCCAGCACATCAGTGCAAAAGACAAGACTGAATCAAGTGTTTGCAATCTTCACCCAAAAGTGCCAAGTGGATGATCCATCTCGACCTAACCCCGTGCTCCCCAACACCATAGCTGCCAGTCTTCAGTCAACTCAATTTGCTCCAAGTGATATCAAAAACTGGCTGAACAGACAGGATACAGCAAAGACCATGGACCCTGACAAAATCCTGAAGACTTGTGCTCCAATAGTCTAGCTGCCTCCTTTGCTGAGCTGTTCCAGTCCAGATACATCACTGGCATCTACCTGGAAATGTGGAAAATTGCCCAGATAGATCCTGTCCACAAAAAGCAGGACAAATCCAATCCAGCCAATGACTGCCTGGTCACCTACTGTCAATCATCAGTAAAGTGTCATCTTCAGTGCTATCAAGCAGCGCTTACTCAGCACTTACCTAGGGGCGGCACAGTGCTAACACTGGTTAGCACTGTTGCTTCACAGCACTTGGGTCACTGTCTGTGCGGAGTCTGCACGTTCTCCCCGTGTCTGCATTGATTTCCTCCGAGTGCTCTGGTTTCCTCCCACAGTCCGAAAGACATGCTGGTTAGGGTGCATTGGCCGTGCTAAATTCTCCCTCAGTGTTACCCGAACAGGCACTGGAGTGATCGACTAGGGGATTTTCACAGTAACTTCATTGCAGTGTTAATGTAAGCCTTACTTGTGACACTAATAAATAAACTAAAAAAGAAAGCTGCTCACTGACAGAAAAACAGAAAGTGCTGGGAAAACTCTGGCTGCATCTCTGGAGGGAGGAACAGAGGAAATGTTTCCAGTCCAAATTCTTCATCAGAATTGTTCCAAAGAACAAAAAACAAAGAAAAGTACAGCACAGGAACAGGCCCTTCGGCCCTCCAAGCCTGTGTCATTCATGATGCCCTAACTAAAGTTTAAAAAAACCTTCTACCCTTACTTGGTCCATATCCCTCTATTCCTTCCCTATTCAAGTACTCATCCAGATGCCTCTTCATAGAAGAAATCATAGAATCCCTACAGTGCAGAAGGAGGCCATTCGGCCCATCGAGTCTGCACCGACCACAATCCCACCCAGGCCCTACCCCCACATATTTTACCCGCTAATCCCTCTAACCTATGCATCCCAGGACTCTAAGGGACAATTTTTAACCTGGCCAATCAACCTAACCTGCACATCTTTGGACTGTGGGAGGAAACCAGAGCACCCGGAGGAAACCCACGCAGACACAAGGAGAATGTGCAAACTCCACACAGACAGTGACCCGAGCCGGGAATCGAACCCAGGACCCTGGAGCTGTGAAGCAGCAGTGCTAACCACTGTGCTACCGTGCCGCTCTTAAACTTCTACTCAAATTTTTACAGATGCACCATTGAAAGCATTCTTTCTGGTTGTATCACAGCTTGGTATGGCTCCTGTTCTGCCCAAGGCCACAAGAACCTACAAAGGGACGTGAACGAAGCCCAGTCCATCACGCAACCCAGCCTCCCATCCATTGACTCTGTCTACACTTCCTGCTGCCTCAGAAAAGCAGCCAGCATAGTCAAGGAGCCCATGCACCCCGGACATTCCCTCTTCCACCTTCTTCCATTGGGAAAAAAATACAAAAATTTGAGGTCACGGACCAATCGATTCAAGAACAGCTTCTTCCCTGCTGCCAGCAGGCTTTTGAATGGACCTACCTCGCATTAAGTTGATCTTCCCTACACCCTAGCTATGACTGTAACACTACATTCTGCACTTTCTTGTTTCCTTCTCTATGAACAGTGTGCTTTGTCTGTAAAGTGCACAAGAAACAATACTTTTTACTGTATCCCAATACATGTGACAATAATAAATCAAATGTTGCTAATGTGCCTGCTTCCACCACTTCCTCTGGCCACGTGTTCCAGGCACCCATCGCTCTCTGTGTGAAAAACATTCCTGGCTCATCTTCCTTAAACTTTCCCCCTCTCACCTTGAACCTGTGCCCCCTTGTAACTGACATTTCTGCCTTAGGAAAAAGCTTCTGATTATCCACCCTGTCTAAGCCTCTCATAATTTTGTAGACCTCAATCAGGTCTCCCCCCAGCCTCCGTCTTTCCAGTGAAAACAATCCTAGTTTATTCAACCTCTCGTCATAGTCAACACCCTTGAGACCAGGCAACATCCTGGTGAACTTTCTTTGCACTCTCTCCAAAGCTTCCATTGTCCTTCTGGTAGTGTGGTGATCAGAACTGCACGCAATACTCCAAATGCGGCCTAACCAAGGTTTTACATAGCTGTAACATGATTTCCCAACTCCTGTACTCAATGCCCCGGCCGGTGAAGGCAAGTGTGCCATATGCCTTCTTAATCACCTTGGCCACCTGTGTTGCCACTTTTAGGGAACTGTGGACCTGCACGCCCAGATCCCTCTGTATGTTAATGTTCCTAAGGGTTCTGCCATTTACAGTATAACTCACATCTAAATTCAATCCTCCAAAATGTATCACCTCTCATTTATCCGGATTAAACTCCATCTGCCATTTCTGTGCCCAAGTCTCCAATCTATCGATATCCTGTTATATCCTCTGACAATCTCCGGCACTATCAGCAACTCCACCAATCTTCATGTCATCCGCAAAGTTACTAATCAGACCACCCATATTTTCCTCCAGATCATTTATATATACTACAAACAACAGAGATCCCAGCACTGATCCCTGCGGAACACCACTAGCAAGAGTTTTAACAACACCAGGTTAAAGTCCACAGGTTTATTTGGTAGCAAATATATTAGCTTTCGGAGCGCTGCTCCTTCGTCAGATGGAGTGGAAATCTGCTCTCAAACAGGGCACAAAGACACAAAATCAAGTTACAGAATACTGATTAGAATGCGAATCTCTACAGCCAACCAGGTCTTAAAGATACAGACAATGTGGGTGGAGGGAGCATAAAAACGGACTCGGAACGTTAACTCTGTTTCTCTCTCCACAGACGCTGCCAGAGCGGCTGAGCATTTCCAACTATTCCTGATTTGATTCCTGATCTCTGCATCATCCACAGTATTTTGAATTTATTTTACCTGCACACTGAGGCACATGTTTCGGTTTTGCCAGAATCACTCAGTTTTCATGATAACTTTGGTCCAAACAGGGATACAAGGGGTGACCCGGCTGCGTTGGCAGGATGGGGATAATGCTGCACGCTAACAATTAGAGTAGACCTCAGTACCATGCAGTGGGTATTAAACAATACGGGAGTGAATTGTTGACTTGAATTATATGAGCAGCACAGTGGCACAGTGGTTAGCACTGCTGCCTCACAGCGCCAAGGACCTGGGTTCAGTTCCAGCCTCGGGTCACTGTCTGTGTGGAATTTGCGCATTCTCCCCGTGTCATAGAGGTTTACAGCATGGAAACAGGCCCTTCAGCCCAACTTGCCCAGGCCGCCCTTTTTTATTTAAAACCCTAAGCTAGTCCCAATTGCCCGCATTTGGCCCATATCCCTCTATACCCATCTTACTAACCATGCCTCCTATATTCTCATCCAAATCATTAATATAAATGACAAATAACAGTGAACCCAGCACTGATCCCTGAGGCACACCGCTGGTCACAGGCCTCCAGTTTGAAAAACAACCCTCTACAACCACCCTCTGGCTTCTGTCATCAATGTGGAGATCCCAGCGTTGGACTGGGGTAAACACAGTAAGAAGTCCCACAATACCAGGTTAAAGTCCAACAAGTTTATTTGGTAGCACAAGCCACTAGCTTTCAGAGCACTGCTCCTTCATCAGGTGAGTGGGATTTCAGTTCACAAACAGGGCACATAAAGACACAAACTCAATTTACAAAATAATGGTTGGAATGCGAGTCTTTACAGGAATCAAGTCTTAAAGGTACAGACAATGTGAGTGGAGAGAGGGTGAAGCACAGGTTAAAGAGATTGTATTGTCTCCAGACAGGACAGTTAGTGAGATTTTGCAAGCCCAGGCAAGTCGTGGAGGTTACAGATAGTGTGACATGAACCCAAGATCCCGGTTGAGGCCATCCTCATGTGTGCGGAACTTGGCTATCAGTCTCTGCTCAGCGACTCTGCGTTGTCGTGTGTCATGGAGGCCGCCTTGGAGAACGCTTACCCGAAGGTCAGAGGCTGAATGCCCGTGACCGCTGAAGTGTTCCCCGACAGGAAGAGAACACTCTTGCCTGGTGATTGTCGAGTGGTGTTCATTCATCCGCTGTCGTAGCGTCTGCATGGTCTCCCCAGTGTACCATGCTTCGGGACATCCTTTCCTGCGGCGTATCAGGCAGACAACGTTGGCCGAGTTGCAAGTGTATGTACCGTGTACCTGGTGGATGGTGTTCTCATGTGAGATGATGGCATCCATGTCGATGATCCGACATGTCTTGCAGAGGTTGCTGTGGCAGGGTTGTGTGGTGTCGTGGTCACTGTTCTTCCCCACTTCTTGCCTTCAAACAACCGCACAACCTCAAACAGATCATTGTACGCAGCAAACTACCCAGCCTTCAGGAGAACAGTGACCATGACACCACACAACCCTGCCACAGCAACCTCTGAAAGACGTGCCGGATCATCGACACGGATGCCATCATCTCACGTGAGGACACCATCCACCAGGTACACGGTACATACACTTGCAACTCGGCCAACGTTGTCTACCTGATACGCTGCAGGAAAGGATGTCCCGAGGCATGGTACATTGGGGAGACCATGCAGACGCTGTGACAACGGATGAATGAACACCGCTCGACAACCACCAGGCAGCAGTGTTCTCTTCCTGTTGGGGAACACTTCACAGTCACGGGTATTCGGCCTCTGATCTTCGGGTAAGCGTTCTCCAAGGCAGCCTTCACGACACACGACAGCGCAGAGTCGCTGAGCAGAGACTGATAGCCAAGTTCCGCACACATGAGGACGGCCTCAACCGGGATCTTGGGTTCATGTCACACTATCTGTAACCCCCACGACTTGCCTGGGCTTGCAAAATCTCACTCACTGTCCTGGCTGGAGACAATATACATCTCTTTAACCTGTACTTAACCCTCTCTCCACTCACATTGTCTGTACCTTTAAGACTTGATTATCTGTAAAGACTCGCATTCCAACCATTATTCTGTAAATTGAGTTTGTGTCTATATATGCCCTGTTTGTGAACTGAAATCGCACTCACCTGACGAAGGGGCAGCTCTCCGAAAGCTAGTGGCTTGTGCTACCAAATAAACCTGTTGGACTTTAACCTGGTGCTGTGAGACTTCTTACTCTGTCATCAAGACAATTTTGCGTCCATTTAGTCTGTGTGGGTTTCCTCCGGTTTCCTCCCACACTTCAAAGATGTGCAGGTTAGGTGGATTGGCCATGCTAAATTGCCCCTTAGTGTCAGGGGGACTAGCAGGGTAAGTGTGTGGGGTTACAGGGATAGGACCTGGGTGGGATTGTGGTCAGTACAGGCTTGATGGGCCGAACGGCCTCCTTCTGCACTGCAGGATTCAATGATTCAGACACAACAGAACATGGAGATGTCTCTAACTCTTAAATAGAGATTGAGTCCTGGGAGAATGGCATCCCTTTCCCAGTGAGACAGAGAAGCTTTGAACCAGCTGGAGATGGAAAAGCTTCCCACACAAACACAGGGATAGAGAGCTTTCTGTTCAGCTGAGTGCATTTCTCAGTCTCTCCACCCTCCAGATGTCGCTGGCCGCATTGCCATGCGGGTTTCACGCAGAGGGAATTCCTCCTTCCGGCAATTTCAAAGTTGCGACTTCCTCTGGTGTGTCATTCGCTTCCTTGGCCGAGGAAGAGGCAGCTCCCAGTGCAAAGCGGCCCTGACATTCTGCATCGCTTTCAACCTGTGGCTCTGAGATGTACAACTTCAACAAGGAAGGGTTACTGTACGCTGCTACACTTGGAGTGAGTTTCACCGCCGGGATATGGCTGGGTAAGTGAGAGCAACTCTCTGAGACTGCATACATCCTGCAACAAATCCCCTCTGTCACTGTATAACACTCTAAAACTGCATATATCCTGTAACAAATCACCTCTGTCACTGTGTAACTCTCTCAGGCTGGATACATCTTGTAACAAATCCCCTCTCTATGACACTGCTTTCCCCCCTCTGTCGCTGTCTCCCCGAGCCTCTGGCTTTGACCGCTGGTTAATCTCAGATAAAAGTGACTTCAGTGTTGTTGAGTTTGGGTCAGGATGACTGGCCCGGGTCGCTGCTGGGTTTCCTGGTGGTTTATGCAGGAGATGTCTGTGACTGTCAGAGTGCCAGAACATTTAGGATATTCAATGGAGCTGTGCTGCCTTCTCCTGCACACTCATTGTTGAATGATAATCATTCACTCGGCTGAGGGGGGGCAGTGGTTTAGTAGTATTTTCACTGGACTAGTAATGCAGAGATCCAGAGTAATGCTCTGGGGACTCGAGTTCAAATCCCACCATGGCAGATGGTACAATTAGAATTGCACCAACTTTTTTGGCAACATGCATCACAGAATCTTATGGCACTTAGTGCAAACAAAAGCCAGGATGTGATCCACGCCGGCAAGGGGTGGCGGTCGAGGGGAGGGACTACACCCAGCCTCCGCCAATCACCCCCATCTACAGAGTGCCCTCCCACCCCTACAGATCTCCCGTTCACAACCCCCTGTCATTGATCCACACCCCCCCCCCCCCCCCCACACCCCCATTCAGGCTCCGTCCCCACTCAGGCCTCACTGCTTTGGCACTGCCCCTGGAACAGTGGTGGTACCTGGTGGGTAGTGTCAGGGTGCTCAGTGGGCAGTGTCAGGATGCCCAGTGGACAGTGTCAGGCTGCCATTTGGGCAGTGCCAGGTGGCCAGATAGGTACTACCAGGCTGGCACTGCCCCATCGGCACTGCCCGGCCCTTCCCCAAACCACCCAGGGGCTTCAATAGCCTCCGAACCCCCCAGCGAGGCCATCATGTCTGGCCTCCGCTGCTGGAGTCCAGTTTTGATTCTCTTCGGAGAGAACCTCGATCAGGTAAGTTCAAGTGAGCGCGGACGTTAGCGTCCAGAACTCAATAATAACAAGCTAATCATGTGATTAATATTGAAATCTGCTTCAAGCCAATTTCACCGGCAAAACAGAGCTGGTATGATTGGTGGAGGCAAGGAACCAGGTGCAAACCCAATTTTGTGCCTCCCACCCAATCCTACCCCCTCCCGTCTCCGTAAAACGGGCAGGCCGAGGTCATAACATCAGGCCTTATGATTCTACATGTGACTCCCAGTCTGGACTCTTAACTGCCCCTCTGAAATAGCCCAGCAAGCCTACTCAGTTCAAGGGCAATTAGGGATGGTGTTACAATCCAGCGCAGAAGCTGCAAGGTATTTTATGAAGTTTTGCAGTTTGAATTTGGCTAGGATAAGCATGGGATGTTATACTTCAGGTGTGATCCAAATGACCCACTAGGGAGCTTTTACCAAACAAAGTTTATTTAAGATACAGTTAATACTTGGAAAGAAATGTAGTAATAGAACATAGAACAGTACAGCACAGAACAGGCCCTTCGGCCCACGATGTTGTGCCGATCTTTATCTGAAACCAAGATCAAGCTATCCCACTCCCTATCATCCTGGTGTGCTCCATGTGCCCATCCAATAACCGCTTAAATGTTCCTAAAGTGTCTGACTCCACTATCACTGCAGGCAGTCCATTCCACACCCCAACCACTCTCTGCGTAAAGAACCTACCTCTGACATCCTTCCTATATCTCCCACCATGAACCCTATAGTTATGCCCCCTTGTAATAGCTCCATCCACCCGAGGAAATAGTCTTTGAACGTTCACTCTATCTATCCCCTTCATCATTTTATAAACCTCTATTAAGTCTCCCCTCAGCCTCCTCCGCTCCAGAGAGAACAGCCCTAGCTCCCTCAACCTTTCCTCATAAGACCTACCCTCTAAACCAGGCAGCATCCTGGTAAATCTCCTCTGCACTCTTTCCAGCGCTTCCACATCCTTCTTATAGTGAGGTGACCAGAACTGCGCACAATATTCCAAATGTGGTCTCACCAAGGTCCTGTACAGTTGCAGCATAACCCCACGGCTCTTAAACTCCAACCCCCTGTTAATAAAAGCTAACACACTATAGGCCTTCTTCACAGCTCTATCCACTTGAGTGGCAACCTTTAGAGATCTGTGGATATGGACCCCAAGATCTCTCTGTTCCTCCACAGTCTTCAGAACCCTCCCTTTGACCCTGTAATCCACATTTAAATTAGTCCTACCAAAATGAATCACCTCACATTTATCAGGGTTAAACTCCATTTGCCATTTTTCAGCCCAGCTTTGCATCCTATCTATGTCTCTTTGCAGCCTACAACAGCCCTCCACCTCATCCACTACTCCACCAATCTTCGTGTCATCAGCAAATTTACTGATCCACCCTTCAGCCCCCTCATTAATAAAAATCACAAAGAGCTTTAATCAATTACAAACAAGAAAAATAAATAACCATCACATTATATAAACCTTAACAACTAAATGCACTGTTCCAATACAACAAACCTCCCTACAAACATACACCCGCCACAGATTTAGCACAGAAAATAAGGATACTCACATGGTTTTTCAGCTCTGCAACACCTGTTGTGAATTAGTCCTTCAGTTGGGGAATTGAAACTCCGGCTTCTCCATTCTGGAAAACCCAGCACCTCAAGGCAGAGATAGAGCGACTGCTGGCCTCTAGCCAGCAAACCACTTACAGCCAAGGTTTCACTCCTGGAAGGCAAGAATAACTGTTTCCAACATCACAGGGAGAGAGAGAGACACACACTGCCTTCAGCCATGAGACCACGCACCTTCTAACTAAAAAACATCCAGCAGACAAAAACTGAAAATAAAAGAACTCTTGCCTCCTGACCTGATTTTGATTTGATTTATTCTTGTCACATTTATTAGTATGCAGTGAAAAGTATTGTTCCTTGCGCACTATACAGACAAAGCATACCGTTCATAGAGAAAGAAACAAGAAAGTGCTGTCAATCATGGCTCTGACATCCATCATTATGAAGTGCTTCGAAAGGTTAGTCATGGTACGAATCAATTCCAGCTTCCCGGACTACCTGGATCCACTACAGTTTGCCGACCACCATAACAGTTCCACAGCAGACGCCATTTCCCTGGCCCTGCACTCAATCCTGGAACACCTAGTTAACAAGGACACCTATGTCAGACACCTATTTATTGATTACAGCTCAGCCTTCAACACTGTTATCCCCACGAGACTCATCTCCAAACTCTGTGGCCTGGGCCTTGGCACTTCCTTCTGTGGCTGGATCCTGAACTTCTTAACTCACAGACCACGATCAGTAAGGATAGGCAACGATCATCCTCAACACTGGTGCCCCACAAGGCTGTGTTCTCAGCCCCCTACTATACTCCTTATACACCTATGACTGTGCGGCCAAATTCCCCTCCAATTCGATTTTCAAGTTTGCTGACGACACCACCGTAGTGGGTTGGATGTCAAACAATGATGAGACAGAGTACAGGAATGAGATAGAGAATCTGAACTGGTGAGGCAACAATAGAATCATAGAATCCCTACAGTGCAGAAAGAGGCCATTCGGCCCATCGAGTCTGCACCGACCTAGGCCCTCCCCCCATATTCCTACATATTTACCCACTAATCCTTCTAACCTATGCATCTCAGGACACTAAGGGCAATTTTAGCATGGCCAATCAACTTAACGCGCACATCTTTGGACTGTGGGAGGAAACCGGAGCACCCAGAGGAAACCCACGCAGACACGAGGAGAATGTGCAAACTCCACATAGACAGTGACCCAAGCCGGGAATCAAACCCAGGTCCCTGGAGCTGTGAAGCAGCAGTGCTAACCACTGTGCTACCGTGCCGTACCGTAATCTCTCTCTCAATGTCAACAAAAAGGAGATTGTCATCGACTTCAGGAAGCATAAAGGAGAACATGTCCCTGTCTACATCAACGGGGATGAAGTAGAAAGGGTCGAGAGCTTCAAGTTTTTATGTGTCCAGATCACTAACAACCTGTCCTGGTCCCCCCCATGCCGACACTATAGTTAAGAAAGCCCAACAACGCCTCTACTTTCTCAGAAAACTAAGGAAATTTGGCATGTCCGCTATTACGCTCACCAACGTTTTAATAGATGCACCATAGAAAGCATTCTTTCTGCTTGTATCGCAGCTTGGTATGGCTCCTGCTCCGCCCAAGACAGCAAGGAACTACAAAAGGTCGTGAATGTAGCCCAATCCATCACGCAAACCAGCCTCCCATCCATTGACTCTGTCTACACTTCCCGCTGCCTCAGCAAAGCAGCCAGCATAATTAAGGACCCCACGCACCCCGAACCTTCTCTCTTCCACCTTCTTCCGGTGGGAAAAAGATATAAAAGTCTGAGGCCAAGTACCAACCAACTCAAGAACAGCTTCTTCCTTGTTGCTGTCAGTTGAATGGACTTACCTTGCATTAAGTTGATCTTTCTCTACACCCTAGCTATGACTGTAACACTACATTCTGCACTCTCTTGTTTCCTTCTCTATGAACGGTATGTTTTGTCTGTATAGCGCGCAAGAAACAATACTTTTCACTGTATGTTAATTCATGTGACAATAATAAATCAAATCAAATCAAATTCTTCCCCCGAACAATTCAAAAAGGTCATAAAATCTCAGAAAGTGCATTGGACCCCGAGTAAAAATTAGCAAACCCTTATTTATGCAGCAATTAAAGGATATCTGAGCGGTCAGGTCGGTAACAATGAAAAAAATAAAGCTGCTTACAAACTGCAGAGAACATGATCGAAAAATAAAAATTCTTAAAGGCATAGTGCTATCACAATGGCTAATAAATGTGGCCTAGTTAGCGATGCCCACGTCCCATGAAAGAACAATGATATCATTGCCCGCAATCCAGGGGGAACAGCAAGTAGAGCTCCATGAATATTCAAACTCTCTGAGGGAGGCTTGTTGAGTGCCTGGTTGTAGGGAGTGAAGCCTTTCTCACAGTTGGCTTTCTTTGTGTAACTTTGGAGTAGTCCACCATGTGATTTGAGGAGGAATCTTGGTGTCTTTCCATCTTCTACTCCCAGAACTTGGGATCTGTCAGATTCCAAAGAACATTATGAGCCAGAACACAAAGTTAATGTTCAGGAGAAGTCACTCACGTAAAAGAAAACTTGTCTTGTTTTATTCCCAGCTTTCTATTTTTCTCTTCTTTTATCATAGAATCCCACAGTGCAGAAGGAGGCCATTCAGCCCATCGAGTCTGCACCGTCCACAATCCCACCCAGCCCAATCCCCATAACCCCATGCATTTACCTTAGCTAGCCCCCCTCACACTGAGGGACAATTTAGCATGGCCAATCCACCTAACCTGCACACCTTTGGAGTGTGGGAGGAAACCGGAGCACCCGGAGGAAACCCACGCAGACACGGGGAGAACGTGCAGACTTCACACAGACAGTGACCCAAGCTGGGAATCGAACCCGGGTCCCTGGCGCTGTGAGGCAGCAGTGCTAACCACTGTGCCACCATGCCACCCTTATCAGTCAATTCCCATAGAGATTAAGGGATGGGTTCCAGTTTTAATTGCAAAGTTCAGGTAACTCATTTGGATACAGTTCATGGCCATTTCTGAACCAGAGTTTACATTCACTTCATAACATGAGTCAATTAAATCTGGTGAGGAGACAGTTGTTGAGGGACAGGCCTGTTTAGACAGCAGGATTCACAGTATAATTTCTGCAGAAGGACAGAGCTACAGTATATAGTGAGATAGCAAAAAACTGCTGATGCCAGAAATCTGAATATAAAAACAGAAAATGCTGGAAAATCCCAGCGGGTGTGACAGTGTCTGTGGAGAGAGAAACTGAGTTAATGTTTCAAGCCCAGAATGACACCTCTTAAACTCTGTAGAAGAGTTATATTGGACTCCCAAGGGCGGAATCTTGCAGCCATTCACGCCGACGGGATTCTCTGGTTCATTGGTTCATCAGTTCATGAGAAATAGGGGCAGAATTAGGCCATTCGGCCCATCGAGTCCGCTCCTCCATTCGATCATGGCTGATATGCTCCTCATCCCCATTTTCCTGCCTTCTCCCCATAACCCTTCAACCCATTAAAAATCCGTCTAACTCCTCCTTAAATTTACTCACTGTCCCAGCATCCACCGCGCTTTGGGGCAGCGAATTCCACAGATTCACAACCCTTTGGGAGAAGTAGTTTCTCCTCAACTCTGTTTTAAATTTGCTACCCCTTATCCTAAGACCTCTCGTCCTAGAATGCCCCACAAGAGGAAGCATCCGCTCCACGTCTACTTTATCCATGCTTTTTATCATCTTGTATTTGATCTCCCCTCATTCTTCTAAATTCCAGAGAGTATCGGCCCAAACTGTTCAATCTCTCTCCGTACGACAAACACCTCATCTCTGGAATCTATGTTTGGTCTCTCGGATATAGAGGAGACCACACTGGGAGCAGCGAATGCAAACAGATCTAGTGAATCTCCTCTGAACTGCCTCCAATGCCACTATATCTTTCCTCAAATAAGGGGACCAAAACTGTACACAATACACCAGGTGCAGCCTCACCAATGCCTTGTATAGTTGCAACAATACTTCCTTATCTTTATATTCTACTCCTTTAGCTATAAATGCCTGGTCCCGCAGCAGTGAACAGAGATTGGGCTGAGCGCATGAATGACCGGAAAACCCCAGCCCAAACATTAAATCGGTTTCCCTCTCCACGGACGCTGCCAGACCTGCTGGGATTTTCCAGCATTTTCTGTTTTGATTTCTTACCCAGCAGGCTGTGTGTGAAAGCTCGGGTGCGGGCAGATCAATAGTGAGGAATTTGAGATGTATTTTTGAGGCCAGAAGTATTGCAGAGTTGGAGTGGAACTAATTGGAATCTATAAATTAGATAGCTCTTTATGGGAATGGGTCTGTAACAGTGGTTGGAGTTTCCGTGGCAACATGTTCTCTCATTCTGTCCACTCTCAGGTTTATTTTTATCACCCGCATGTTGCTTGCATTAGTGTGCAAATACTCCAGGCGTACCAAGAGGTCGACCTGCTCGACATTCTAACTTTTAGATTTTTTAGGATGTAATATGCAATGTGACTTTTGTTTGCCAGGGAGAAAGTTGTTTTTGCGTCGTCGTTCACTGATCCAAACCTTTAAGAGCCACGGAGGTGCGAAAGGAGACCCTTTAATGGATTACGTCTTGAAGAATTCTCTCCGAGAACACCCAGTCCTGAGGAAATTGAGGATGGTCAGTGATTATTTGTGGGATTTAGTACAATGCACAAAATATAAAGGTTAGCCACCATTAATAATGACAGCTGGATGTAAAAATAAAATCATAGAATGATAGAACAGAATCGTACAGTGCAGGAGGAGGCCATTCAGCCCATCGAGCCTGAACCGACTCTCTGACAGAGTATTAAGTAATGGGAGCTGGATGTAAGACGTGCCCTTAGAGTGTTTTTGGTAAGATCACACCCTTTAGAATTTTTTGATAAGATTGTGCCCTCAGTACTGGTGACTGTGAAACTTTTTCTCTACCAAAGGAATAAACTCTATCTGCATAATTTATAGAAGTTCATTACAAAACCTTTCAGCTTGGAAGTTACAGTAAGTGCAATAGAATTCAACTCCTCTCCACACAGCAGGTTCCACTCTGTGCTGCCTCACTACCATTTCATAGAATCATGGAATCCCTCCAGTGCAGAAGGAGGACATTCGGCCCATCGAGCCTGCACCGACTCCCCCCAACCCCACATATTTACCCTGATAATCCCCCTAACGTACATATCTTTGACACTAAGGGGCAATTGAGCACAGCCAATCCACCAAACCTGCACATCTTTGGACTGTGGGAGGAAACCGGGGGAAACCCGGGGGAGAACGTGCAGACTCTGCACAGACAGTGACCCGAGACCGGGATTGAACCCAGGTCCCCGGCACTGTGAGGCAGCAGTGCTAGCCACTGTGCCACCGTGCCGCCCCATTTCAGTGCTCTTGATATTTTACACTTTGTATTTCTTGTCAGGAATACAGCTCTAAGGCGTTCTACACAGCTTCCAGCCACTATCAGACAATCTGTTCACTAAGGTTGTTTGGGGAGGAAGTCAGCCATGTTTACTCAGTCTGGCCTACATGTGACTCCAGAGCCACAGCAATGTGGTTGACTCTCAACTGCCTTCAGAAATTGCCTCGCAAGCCACTCAGTTGTATCAAACTGCCGCTTTGGATTATCACTTGGGGCGGCACGGTGGCACAGTGGTTAGCACTGCTGCCTCACAGCGCCAGGGACCTGGGTTCGATTCCCGGCTTGGGTCACTGTCGTGCAGAGTCTGCACGTTCTCCCCGTGTCTGCTTGGGTTTCCTCCGGGTGCTCCGGTTTCCTCCGAAAGACGTGCTGGTTAGGGTGCATTGGCCATGCTAAATTCTCCCTCAGTGTTCCCGAACAGGCGCCGGAGTGTGGCGACTAGGGGATTTTCACAGTAACTTCATTGCAGTGTTAATATAAGCATACTTGTGACTAATAAACATGCTTTACTTTACTTTACACTTGTCTGCTTTTATCAGTTGTGCACAGGATATTGGAACTTGTAATTTTGGTTATGTACGCAAAGAATCCTTGTACAATGGGTGAGGGGATTTCTTGTTTGTTGACCTGGCCTGAGGAAGTTTAATTTCCCTTGGGAGCACGCGAATTATTACAGATGCATAAATTGTGCACCTTTGTATCTCCTTTATGACTAAAAAGTTCAAGTCAGTTCCAAACCGTATCATTTAAAGAGGTTTGTAACAGATACAAAAATGATACAAATCTAATGGGTTATGGGGATAGGGCCTGGGGGGATTGTTGCTCGATGGGTCAAATGGCCTCCTTCTCCACTGTAGGGATTCTTTTAAAAAAAAGGGTGGCACAGTGGTTAGCACTGCTGCCTCACAGCGCCAGGGACCCGGGTTCAATTCCGGCTTCGGGTCACTGTCTGTGTGGAGTTTGCACGTTCTCCCCGTGTCTGCGTGGGTTTCCTCCGGGTGCCCCGGTTTCCTCCCACAGTCCAAAGATGTGCGGGTTAGGCTGATTGGCCATGATAAATTGCCGCTTAGTGTTGAGGGGATGTCAGGGGGATTAGTCGGGTGAATATAATCTGCTGTCAGACTCGTGCAGCCCAGTTCCTGAATGAACTGCCCAAACATTTATCAGCTGTAACTTTGAAGTCTCCGTTTTTAATTATTCACTTTTATCTTAAGGTGGGGAAATTATCAAATTTTAAGGAGTTTTATAAATGGTGGCAGTCGGCACCATGAACATCAGGAGCATGGTGTAGCAGCAATGCATCGGCCAAGAATGAGCAAATGTTCAGAAACCCCTCTCCCACTTTGATTCTTTTTCAAATTCCATTTCAGCGCACCCTCCAGGATCGGATGTGCAGGATGTTAGTAGCTTGTGAACAGGCCCAGCTGATGGCCAACTTGGCAAAGCTTATCAAGGCAAAGAATGTGATTGAGATTGGTGAGTAAATCTCCAGCAGAACCAATCCACAAACACGGTTAAAGAGCCACTCCCAATGGGCAGCTACCAAGTTACATGGCGGCGTGGCGGCAGCGTCTGTTTTGGACGGCACGGTGGCACAGTGGTTAGCGCTGCTGCCTCACAGCACCAGGGACCCGGGTTCGATTCCCGGCTTGGGTCACTGTCTGTGTGGAATTTGCACATTCTCCCCATGTCCGTGTGGGTTTCCTCCGGGTGCTCCAGTTTCTTCCCACAGTCCAAAGATGTGCGGGTTGGGTTGATTGGCCGTGCTAAATTGACGCTGGTGTTAGGGGATTAGTAGGGTAAATGTGTGCAGTAAGGGGATAGGACCTGGGTGGGATTGTGGTCGGTGCAGGCTTGATGGGCCAAATGGCCTCTTCCTGCACTGTAGGGATTCTATGATTCTATACATGCTACAATGTAACCAATGGTAACATGTTGTGAGTCAGCTGACCTGGTAGACAATTCAACCAATGGCAAAGTGATGTGGTGGTCAGCTGACCCGGTATAAATAGAGAGCAGATGGGGATTGTGGAGAAACATTTATGGCCCAGGTGGCGATGGAACGAGGTTTCTTTAGTAAACCTTTTCTTTGACTGACTTTGTGAAGTTAGTTCTTTTGTCGCTTGCTATTGGAGTATCCTTACTGCTGGATGAACCATACAGAACAATCAGTACAAGGGGGTTAGTGCAGGTGAGCCACACCTTGGACTGTGTCACCTCGGCCTTTCCAATAACCAACAGAAATACAGCTTTTATCCAAGCAGCGGGAGGGAGTTTTGCCGAGATCTGGGTAGGTGATTCACAGTTTTGTTCAGTGAAAAATTGCTCTTTGTATTTGAACCAGACTAGTGTTTGCAAGGATCATTCTAAACCGGTCCCTGTGATAATTAGATTCAGTACCATCTCTCAGAGCGTTGGTGCGTTTTAATAAAGAAACTTCGCTGACTGTATTGAGGTGGTTCCTACACTCGGGGCAGCTAGTGTTCAGTGCTTTGGAGAGAAGGAACCTCCCAGTGGTTCATGTGAGAGAGAGGGGCGGATGCTGAAGATTTACTGGGAGAATTTGGAGAACTGACTGAAAGCTGGATCATAGATGGATGTGCAAGTCCTTTAAAAGGGTCGGGCAGAGATGGGGAGAAAGAGAGTATTGCATTTATATAGTGCCTTTCACATTCTCAGGAATTTCCCAAAGTGCTTCATAGCTAATTACGTTTGAAGGGTCATCACTGCTGTCATTTAGGAAAATTGGTCAGCAATTTGCACACACAACAATCCACACGCAGGAAGGAGCTAATGCACGGATGAACTGTTGCAGTGATGATGGTTGAGGGATAAATACTGTCCAGGACACCAGGGAGAACTGTGCTGCTTTTCAAACTATCGTGGGAGCTGTGAAGCCAACCTGAGAGTGCTGATGGGGCCTTGGATTACAGTTTTGTCTTAGATTATATTACAGCATAACACTCGCTCAGTACTTCACTGGAGTGTCAGCCGGGGGGTTGTAGGAAGTGTCTGAACTCACAACATTCTGACTCCTGTGGCAAGAGTTCTGGCTCTGAGCCACAGCGAAGATCCCAGTCAGAGAGGCTGAAGTGAGTAGTGTTGGAAAGTGGGGAGTGGGAATGTACAGGATGGTGGAGACAGGGAAGTTTGGAAAGACCCTATAAAGATGAGGAAAGCTCCAGTGGTGGGATGCGTTTGGGCCATGGGGTGATCTGAAGGTGAGGAATATCATTCCCACCTCCTGGGGAATGGAGCCAGTCGAGGTTATTTCTACCACAAGGTCGAGGAGGATCAAAGACTGGTTTAACACGGTGCTGAGAGTATCTTTTCCCGTGGATGTATTAATCAGGGGCAGTTAGAGAAAACGAAACCCTTTTGAGGCCAGATAGAAACCTGTGGACAGACAGAAACATGCGACACAAATCCCATCGTATTTAGTACAAGAGACTCGATCATTGGACCAAACACAATGGTATCTCCCAGCACCTTGTGCAGCTTTCAGAGCCCAAACTCCCTGTTTGACGAAGCAACTGGCAATGATACAAAACTCAATTCAGCTCAATCCAGGTGACTACATTCAGCAATGCCAATTGGAGTCCGTTAGAAGCTCATTCATTAATGTAGTCAGGCTGTCAGCAAAGGTTCATCAGTCCAGAACAATGTCATCTTGTTAGCATTGCCAATGTAATATTCAGTCAAGCAGCACGAGTTCTGATTGGCTTGTTAACTATTATTTACATTTGTGAACTGGTTTAGTTTCAATTTGACCAAATAAGATGAATAAAGTAGCTGGACAGCATTTAATTAACTTTACAAAAAGAAAACTAATGTTAAGGATTTATTGGCGTTGCGATTGTGGTTTGGTTGGTCACATTCTTGTCTTTGAGTCTGAAGGTTGTCGATTCAAGAGCTACTCCAGAGATTTGAGGAAGAAAACTACAGGCCGATGCTCCAGTACAGTGCCGCACTGTCGGCGCAGTGCCGAGGGGGTGCCGCACTGTCGGTGCAGTGCCGAGGGGGTGCCGCACTGTCGGTGCAGTGCTGAGGGGGTGCCGCACTGTCGGTGCAGTGCTGAGGGGGTGCCGCACTGTCGGCGCAGTGCCGAGGGGGTGCCGCACTGTCGGCGCAGTGCCGAGGGGGTGCCGCACTGTCGGTGCAGTGCCGAGGGGGTGCCGCACTGTCGGTGCAGTGCCGAGGGGGTGCCGCACTGTCGGTGCAGTGCTGAGGGGGTGCCGCACTGTCGGTGCAGTGCTGAGGGGGTGCCGCACTGTCGGCGCAGTGCCGAGGGGGTGCCGCACTGTCGGTGCAGTGCCGAGGGGGTGCCGCACTGTCGGTGCAGTGCCGAGGGGGTGCCGCACTGTCGGCGCAGTGCCGTGGGGGTGCCGCACTGTCGGTGCAGTGCCGAGGGGGTGCCGCACTGTCGGCGCAGTGCCGAGGGGGTGCCGCACTGTCGGCGCAGTGCCGTGGGGGTGCCGCACTGTCGGTGCAGTGCCAAGGGGGTGCCGCACTGTCGGCGCAGTGCTGAGGGGGTGCCACACTGTCGGCGCAGTGCCGTGGGGGTGCCGCACTGTCGGTGCAGTGCCGAGGGGGTGCCGCAATGTCGGAGATGCTGTTTTTCAGATGAGATGTTAAACCACGACCATATCTGTTCTGTGAGGTGGAGATAAAAGATCACTACTTTGGTGAAGAGAAGGGAATTATTCCTGGTTTCCGGGCCAGTATTTGTCCCTCAAAGTGATCGATGTCACGTTGCTGTTTGTGGGAGCTTTTTGTGCGCAGATTAACTGTTGCCTTTCCTCCATTACAACAGTAACTCAGCTTTAAAAGTACTTCATTGGGTGTAAAATGCTTGGAAAGTTGTGAAAGGTGTTCCTGCCTCATTGCCCCATCACACCCGTATCTTTTGTTCTCCTGTGGCTCACCGAGTTTAATTTCCTTCCCGCCTCAAAGCCAAATCACTGCAAAGGACAAGCACGAAGCATCTACAACAATCTTCAACCAGAAGTGCCCAAGTGGATGATCCGTTTGCTGGGGACAGCGTCACCGACATCAGTCTCCAGCCAGTGTGATTCACTCCCATGTGATATCAAGAAATGGTTGGAAGCAGTGGACATTGTAAAGGCAATGGGCCCTGACAATATTCCAGCAATAGTACTGAAGTGCTCCAGAACTTGCCGCTTCCCGAGCCAAGATGTCCCAGTACAGTTACAACACTGGCATGCACCTGGCAATGTGGGAAATTGCCCGGGTGTGTCCTGTACACAAGAAACAGGACAAATCCAACCCGGCCAATTACTGCCCAATCAGTCTACTCTCGATCATCAGTGAAGTGATGGAAGGGGTTATTAACACCGCTATCAAGCAGCACCTGCTCAGCAACAACCTGCTCAGTGATGCCCAGTTTGAGTTATCTAGGGTCACTCAGATTTTGACCTCATTACAGCCTTGGTTCAAACATGGACAAAGGAGTTGAACTCCAGAGGTGAGGTGTGACTGCCCTTGATATCAAGGGAGCATTTGACCGCGTGTGGCACCAAGGAGCCCCAGCAAAACTGGAGCCAATGGGAATTGGGGGAGAACTCTCTGCTGGTTGGAGGCATACTGAGCAATAAGGAAGATGGTTGTGGAGGGTCAGTCATCTCGGCTCCAGAACATCTCTGCAGGAGTTCCTCAGGGTAGTGTCCTAGGCACAATCACCTTCAGCTGCTTCCTTCCATCACAAGCTCAGAAGTGGGGATGTTCAGCACTATTTTTAAGTTTTGGAAGTTTATTTATTCGTGTCACAAGTTGGCTTACATTAACACTGCAATGAAGTTACTGTGAAAATCCCCAAGTCGCCCACACTCTGGCGCCTGTTCAAGTACACTGAGGGAGAATTTAGCATGGCCAATGCACCTCACCAGCACGTCTTTCGGACTGTGGGAGGAAACCGGAGCACCCGGAGGAAACCCACGCAGACATGGGGAGAATGTGCAAACTCCACACAGACAATGACCCAAACTGGGAATCGAACCCGGGTCCCTGGCGCTATGAGGCAGCCGTGCTAACCACGGTGCCACCGCGCCACCAATTTGCAACAATTGTGTCCAAATTCAGCAAGACCTGGACAATATGCTAAACGGTTTGAGACTGGCTGGGCAATATACATTTGGCTTTTGGGTTTCTTTGTAAAGGAGGCAGGTCAGATTTGACTAAAATCTTCATGAACTGTTCTTAGATTAAATATTCCCTTCTCGTTAATATTTGGTTGGTTTTGATTCTGCAGGTGTCTACACTGGATACAACACCTTGAACATGGCTCTCGCGATACCAGACGATGGAAAAGTTGTAGCCTGTGATATCAGTCTGGACTTTGCCAAGATTGGAATGCCATTTTGGAAGGAGGTGAGAAAAGATTCCCGTAAAATCAGTAACATTTCTTTGGTTAGTTGTATTGCTAATGAATGGTATGTTGGCAGTTTTTAAGTGAACAAAAATCGAAACTAATCTTTTTGTTGCCCCAAAAATGAAACTATTCACTATATTTGGAGAGATATAAAGGAGCAGGCAATTCACCCCCTCGATTCGCTGCCTGGCATGAGTTTAGTTTTGTTTACTTTGATCTTTTCTCCCAGACCCTTACTTATAAACCCAGAACCTCCCAAAACTTATAAATAGGTGAGGAGGCAGTGAGTAGGGCGCACACCTCCCCCCGCGCTGCGCTAACGCACGCCTCCCCCCGCACTGCGCTAACGCACGCCTCCCCCCGCACTGCGCTAACGCACGCCTCCCCCCGCACTGCGCTAACACGCACCTCCCCCCCGCACAACACCAGGTTAAAGTCCAACAGGTTTATTTGGAATCACGAGCTTTCGGAGCGCTGCTCCTTCATCAGGTGAGTGGGCAGCACTCTGAAAGCTCGTGATGCCAAATAAACCAGTTGGACTTTAGCCTGGTGTTGTGAGACTTCTTAGAGTGCCCACCCCAGTCCAACGCCGGCATCTCCACATCATTCTAAATCAAGCAACCCACAACATTCTTTACAAAACAAATTTGGTTTGCCCCACCTCCCTATGTTAACAAATCATTTTTTAAACAAATTCCAGTATCCAGATCTGTATCCACATCTTCACCAATCACAAATCAGTCCTTCCCTGTACCAAACCCCACCTGCGGACTGGGCTTTGTTGAAAGCTGTCCATTGCTTCATGCGACATGTACAGAAAGACAAACTGGGACAAAAGCATTAACGCCACCTACCTTCCGCCGCTGAGGTAAAAACTTTCCCAATTTGCACTCTCACTTTTAAAGATCTGTGCATCTGAGTTCTACTAACTCTCTGCTCTTCTTATCATCCTATTTAAAGTATTGTCATGTCCCTAAATCTTAGCAAGACGTATGTATGTTGAGATGTAGTGTCCCTTTAAACTGTAGCCAAACCCACTCTTTCTTACCATGGACTTCGGAAGACCCTCGCAGAGGCATTATCTTTACTTGTGCTTTGAAAATAACATCCAAACAAGCAGCAGGAGTAGGCCATTCAGCCCCTCGAACCTGCTGTACCATTTAATAAGGTCATGACCGATCTGATAGCAACCTTAAATCTGCATCCTGCCTCCCCCCCGCTAACCTATCTACTCCTTGCTTAGTGACAATCTATCCACCTCTGCCTTCAAAATATTCAAAGTCTCGGCTTCTTTCAGCAAAAGAGTTCCAAAGACTCACGACCCTCTGAGTGAAAATATTTTGCCTCATCTCCATTTTAATTGGGTGACCCTTTATTTTTAAACAGTGACCCCCAGTTCTAGATTCCCCCACAAGAGGAAACATCCTCTCCATATCCACCTTGACAACACCCACCCCCCCGAGGATCTTGTATGTTTCAATCAAGTCACTCTTACTTTTCTAAACTCCAGTGGATACAAGTCAAACCTGTCCAACCTCTCCTCATAACACAACTCAACCATGCTAGGTATTCGTCTGGTACACCTTTGCTGAACTGCCTCCAACGAATTTCCATCCTTCCTTCAATACGGTGACCAAGAGAGTTTTTATTTTCCGCAATAACCTTTGATGTGGCACTTTATCAAATGCCTTCTGGAAATCTAAGTACAGTACATCTACTAGTTTCCCTTTATCCACAGCACAGGTTACTTCCTCAAAGAACTCCAATAATTTGGTTAAACATTATTTCCCTTTCACGAAACCATGTTGACTCTGCCTAATTACCTTGAACTTACCCAAGTGCCCTGCTGTAACTTCCTTAACGATATCGTCTAACATTTTCCCAATGACGGACATTTAACTAACCTGTAGCCTCCTGCTTTCTGTCTCCCTCCCTTTCTGAATAATGGAGTTACATTTGCTGGCTTTCAATCTAAAGGGGCCTAACAAATTTGATTGTATTTTCTGAGGAGATGACCAGGTGGGGAGATGAGGGTAGTTCAGTGGATGTAGTTTATATGGATTTCAGTACAGTGTTAACACATACCTCCCCAGCTCAGCCTGTGAATCTCTCTGCTTACCTCACTTCAGGGCATGTGATGTTGTACCCAGCAGAGAGGTGACCACTTTAGACACATAATAGCCAGGAAATTGGGAAACAACAGTCTAGGGACTGCTGCCTGGGATACCTTCAGCTTTCAGTGATGGCTGAATGGTTTGGGGAGCTGTAGAGAGACGTGTGGCAAGGATTGTGAGAGCAGGACGATGAACTGACCCCTGCAAGGTGCCACTTTCTGAAGGTTAATCAGCCATTAGCTGAGGCCTCCTCCGGGTAGTAACAAACTTCAACGGGAAACCTGTCTTTATTTTCAAATTACTGAGCTGGATTCCCAAGTCTGTTGGAGTTTATTTAATGTGGATAATGCCCTCCAGCAAGCTGAACTTTACAAGCTGCCAGCTTGTGTAGTGGGAGAGCAGACAGCTATAGAAAGTCAGCGATTTACCCCTGAGATTGGAGTGGGGTATGACACGGAAACACATGATTGGACATCCTGCTGGGCTTCACTGGAAACTGCTGTAACCCAGATCCATTATATCTCGTTACCCTTGTCTTAACTGGTGCTACCCTGCTGTGAGAGCAGGTCTAAACGTGGTTTTCTCACAGATTGTGTCATATCATCATTCATTCGTGGGACACAGGCGTCGCTGGCTGGCCAGCATTTATTGCCCATCCCTAGTTGTCCGAGGGCAGTTGAGAGTCAACCACATTGCTGTGGCTCTGGAGTCGCATGTAATCCAGACCGGGTCAGGATGGCAGATTTCCTTCCCGAAAGGACATTCGTGAACCAGATGGGTTTTTCCGACAATCGACAATGGTTTCATGGTCATCAGTAGATTCTTAATTCCAGATTTTTTTATTGAATTCAAATTCCACCATCTGCCGTGGTGGGATTCGAACCCGGGTCTCTCAGAACATTAGCTGAGTTTCTGGATTAATAATCTAGTGATAATACCACGAGGCCATCACCTCCCCATAAATGCCAGTTAAGTTGTGTGCAGTGCCAGGTCACTGGAGGGTAATCTGAGTCAGAGTAAATGCTGCACAGGCTCCAACTGCCACTTATGTGGGCCCAGGTTTCTGGTAGATATCTCCTGGCAACAGTAAGTTGGGTGGAAGGTTTTTGGTGGGTGGGGGGGGAGGAGGGGGGTTGGTGAAGTGGACGGAATTGCTTCATTGCATTTATCTTTTAAGTGATTTCTGTTCAAATTTCCAGGAAACCGTTCTAGTGGCAGGCGAAGATCGTAGAACCAAAGGGTGGGGTTGCCCTTGGAAACACCATTAAAATGGCGGTTTATGTGTAAAGATAGTGGCCGGAATTCTCCGGCCGTTCACGCCCCACTGCCAGCGGGAAAGGAGAAAATGGCGCTCAGCCATAACTCCGTTCACTGCAGCGGGACTGGAGAATTCTAACCGTGGGCGAGATCTACTGTCCTCTTATTGGGAGATTGCTGAGCTGTACGTTGTGACTCTTAGGACTATTTATTTAAAGATCCGGCCACAATTGCCTAGAGCAGCTAAGGTAATCCCGCTCACTGTCCCCGCATGAATATAAGTGTCAAGGTCCCAATGTACTTGGTGTCTAACAACCTCCTTCTCGTTTCCTTTCCCTCTCTGGAGCGAGGGGGATTTGAGAAGGTTAGTTGCTTCCGGTGAATGGTTGGTGATGTGGATAGCTGTGAGCTGGTGCTTGGCCGTTTGACGGCCCCCGTTCTGTCAGCGTGACGAATGAGCCTTGCTGCTGTGGGGCCTGTGATGAATTCAAGCCCAGACTCTTCGCTCTCGAGCTGGGATTGGCTTGCCCGGGTCCCAGTGGGAAAACCTCAACACGTTCTGCTCGGGCAGCTCATTCTCCTGCCCCGTCGGAAACATTTCCTAGATAACTCCACACTTCACCGATAACAAACAAAACATCACTAAATTCAGGTTGGGATTCTCTGTGTGTTTTTAATGTGAATTCTGGACTGATTTAACTGCAGGCTGGAGTGGAGCATAAAATCGACCTACAAATCAAGCCAGCAGCTGACACACTTGGTAAGTTCTGCAAAGCATGGGAAATGGGAGCCAAATAATGGTTAATTCTTTAACTCTGGCATTGCTTTTACACCAGGATTATAACCTAGTCCCATTTGCCCTCTCGCCTTGGTTTAATAAAGGAGAATAGTTCACTCTTCCAGATGTCCCTTTACTCTATCCAGCTGCACACACTCATTTATTCACACAACTGGGGGTCCACCTTTAGAACTCTTGAGGCCGGTCGCCAGCATTTTAAAGCAAATGGTGTTTCTCTGCCTCTCTTGTCAGCTGAGTCCTGTTCCCAGCCTCCTGAGTCCAAAGGTTGTGGGTTCAAGGCTCACCTTTGAGCCCGTAATCCAGGCTGATACTCCCAGGGAGTCCTGAGGGAATGCTGCATTGTTGGGGTTTCCGATGAGAAGCTGAAACCAGGTCCCATCCGCCCTCTCGGGTGGACATGCGAGATCCCGTCCATCGCAGTCTTTCGAAGAGGACTCTGGAGTCCTCACCACACTAACCCTTAACCAGCAGGTTATCTGGTTATACTGTTTGTGGGAGCTTGCTGTGCACATCTTCACTGTCACATTCCCTACATGACAACAGTGACTCCAGCTCAGGAGCGTTTCATTTGCTTTGGAATATTAAATTTGCGGTTAATGCAATTAAGAGTTAAAGGTCGAATCCCTGGAAATACTAAATATTCATGTTAAAGTAGAAATAAACATATGCAGTGGCACAATGCAACTTCCAGAGTTTGGATCATCCCTTTTCTCAATAGAATTCACTATTTGATGGCTTAAAAATTACTCCTACACTTCGGAAAGAGTAGCTGAGATGTCCCATCACCAGCATTGTGTGTGAAAGGCTGGATCTCACAATCATCCTTTTCCTTATCAAATCCAGCAGGGCTTGTTTAGAAAGGAGCAATCACACAGTCCATGGGCCTCAGCAGTCCCCATATGAGGAATCTGGGAAGAGTAGCTGTTCCCATTGACAGGTCGAGACCCACGGGACATCCAATGCCCTGGCAAGGGAGGTGTGCTTACCTGAGGTAGGTGGGGGCCTAGTGGTATTGTCACTGGACTCGTAATCCAGAGAACCAGGGTAATGCTGCGGGGCCCCGGGTTCGAATCCCACCACGGCAGATGGTGAAATGTGAGTTGAATAACAAAACTCTGTTGTGTTTTGTTCTGTTTAGGGACAGCACGGTGGCACAGTGGTTAGCACTGCTACCTCACAGTGCCAGGGACCCAGGTTCAATTCCGCCCTTGGGTCACTGTCTATGTGGAGATTACGTGTTCTCCCCATGTGGGTTTCCTCCGGGTGCTCTGGTTTCCTCCCATAGTCCAAAGGTGTGCAGGTTAGGTGGATTGGCCATGGGAAATGCACGGGGTTACGGGGATAGAGCAGGAAGATGGACGCTTGGTAAGATGCTCTTTCGGAGAGTTGGTGCAGATTCGATACTGAATGGCCTCTTTCTGTACTGTAGGGATTCTATGATGCAAACCGATTCAAGGTTCATGGCAAAAAACACCCTAAAGGCTTCCTGAGGACAAATCATTTATTTTGAATGCAGTAAGTGGAATGCGTTGCCCGAGAGTGCGTGTGGAGGAGGCTGATTCCAGCATGGCTTTCAGAAGGCAATTGAATCATTAACTGGAGGGAGGAACTGGGCTATGGGGCAGGGAGATGTGTTAGCGCTCAAATGCCCACCTCCTGCTGGGGAACCATTTCCTGATTCTGTACGTGGGATTCCATGGAAACAGTTAAAATATCACAGCTGCTGCTCCAAATTGGAGGCTATCTGACTCGGGTCAGACATCCCAGCTCTCACACACGCACGCACGCATGTACACGCACAGACACGCACACACACAGACACACCCGCGTACACACAGACATAGGCACACACATGCACATGTTGTCACAGTCCATGAGTAGTTGCAGAGTTGGTTTAAAAAATGTTCCAGTTAAAATCTGTTCCTGGCACATTGATTTGCACTAACAGTTGTGGCCGGGGCATTAGCTGTCCATGTCATAGGAAGAAGTCTCACAACACCAGGTTAAAGTCCAACAGGTTTATTTGGTAGCAAATACCATTGCGCGATCTTCTTGGAGATCCTCTTTAACCTGGTGTTGTGAGACTTCTTACTGTGTTCACCCCAGTCCAACGCCGGCATCTCCACATCATGACATGTCATAGGATCCAGTGTCAGTGCAACTGGACAATCAGAACACAGGAAATTAGGAAAAATCTTTCCTTTTTGAATTTTATTTGTGCAGACATTCAGTTCAATCTGGTAGATGTGGCTTTGCTTCCCCTCGGTGTCCCCTATCCCCTTTAGAAGTTGCTCTCAGTTTTGGCTGTGGTTTAAACTCTGACTGAACCATTTCCCTGAATTCTGCTTCAACGCTGCGATATCTTTTAATGTTCCCACTTCCTTTAACAGGAGATTGTTATTTTAATGCGTGCTGAGAGTGTAGATTGTCCAGCACCTATCGAAGATGAACCAGTCCACAGGGCTCAGTAATAGTTGTAGAATTACAGTGAACCTCCTTCCCTCTAATTCCTTAATTGGACACGATAATGAGGCTGCAATCTGAGTGAGAAAGCTGGCCCTTTGTAAATTATCTTGCAAATAATAGTGTTTGTGTTCTGCTCACATGGGAACCGAACCAATCGAAGCTGCTTCTTGGAAATTCGTATCGAGCTGTCGATCTTGAGGTTTAAGCCGGTGATTTGGTTATATTGATTTTTCAAATTGACTCACTAATGGAAACAGGATCTGTCTGGTTACGGACTAAGAATGGTGTTCATTTTGGGACATCCTGAATTGTGAATATTTAAATCATCAAATCCCTACAGTGCAGAAGGAGGCCATTTGACCCATCGAGTCTGCGCCGACCATAATTCCACCCAGGCCCTATCCCCATAGCCTCACATATCTACCCTGGAATCCCCTGACACTAAGGGACAATTTAGCATGGCCAATCCACCTAACCTGCACATCTTTGGACTGTGGGAGGAAACCGGAGCACCCGGAGGAAACTCACGCAGACACGGGGAGAACATGCAAACTCCACACAGACAGTGACCCAAGCTGGGAATCAAACCCAGGTCCCTGGCGCAGCGAGGCAGCAGTGCTAACCACTGCACCACCGTGCTGCCCATGACCAGACATATAGCTTTGATAATTTTAACAGCTAAGTTTCTGCTCAAAGTCTCAGCCATGACTCAGTAAGTAGGAAGCTCACCCTCCGAGTCCGAAGGTTCAAGTCCCACTCCAGGGATCCAGGCTGAAACTCCAGTGTGGTACTGAGGGAGTGTGGAACTGTCAGAGATGCCATCTTTCAAATGAGACACTAAACAGACATCTCGTCTTCCCTCCTTGGGACATGTCAAAGATCCTTGAGCACAATGTGGAAGAAAAACAAGGGAGTTATCCCTGAGACTTGGCCAATATTTATCCCTTAATCGATATCTAACAATAACAGGTAATCATAGAATCCCTACAGTGCAGAAGGAGGACATTCAGCCCATCGAGTCTGCAATGACCACAATCCCACCCAGGCCCTATCCCCACAACCCCATGCATTTACCCTAGTTAGTCCCCCGGACACCAAGGGGCAATTTAGCATGGCCAATCCACCTAACCTGCACATCTTTGGACTGTGGGAGGAAACCGGCGCACCCGGAGGAAACCCACACAGACACGGGGAGAACGTGCAAACTCCACACAGACAGTTACCGAAGCCGGGAATCGAACCCAGGTCCCTGGTGCTGTGAGGCAGCAGTGCTAACCACTGTGCACCATGCCACCCAGACATTATACAGACATTATCACAATTCTGCCTTTGGGATCTTGCTGTGCGCTAGTAGGCAGTCCCTCCACTCATTGTGAAGTGCATTGGAACATCCTACGGTTTTGAAAAAGAAACATAAACAGAAGCCTCTGGTGTTTAAGTGACGCTTCCATTAACGTTTTGTCAGATAAAATTGGTAAATAGTCTGCTGCTGCTCGATGTCTTTAACATTCCCCTGGTGAAAGGCTTCTATCAAATCTTTTGGCTTGCAATGATTGAGCCAGGAACATCACAGGCAGTGACCAAGGGGCTTTGAGATGCTGCAATGTGTTCCCAGCTCCAGCATCACCTGTACCTTGCTGGTTATGTGGCACAGAGCATGCGTGTGGGTGCACTGGTTTGGACGTCCCTGCATTGAAATGGTGCCCAGACTGCTTTGTGAAGGTTGGTTGTCTCAGAGCAGTTGCAACAGGTTAGCAATTAATTGGTTCCCGTTTCTCTGTGGAAAGCATTAAACATTCTCACTTGTCCTCAATGCGAGTCTGAGTGGCAGCGAATACCTTAGTTTTCAATCGGTCTTGATGGAGATGTTGTCATTGGACTGGCGATCCAGAGATCCAGGGCGATCCAGAGATCCAGAACGATCCAAAGGCCCAGGGTGATGTTCTGGGGACCCGGGTTCAAATCCCACCAGAGCAGATGGTGAAATTTGAATTCAGTAAAAATCTGGAACGAACGCTGACCGTTTCCGAGCAGAAATTGGCCGCAGCAACTTGATGTCCAGCTCTCTTCTGTTTATGGTTCGTACTTTCATTGGTTAAACTGAAATGATCGGAAGAAATAAAGCAGCAATTCCGATTAATTGTTTAAAATTAAGTTACCACTCGCTCATTAAAGACTCGTTTCGGTCAAGAGTGGGGCAGCACGGTGGCACAGTGTTCAGCACTGCTGCTTCACAGCGCCAAGGACCCAGGTTCGATTCCTGGCTTGGGTTACTGTCTGTGTGGAGTCTGCATGTTCTCCCCATGCCTGTGTGGGCTTCCTCCGGGTGCTCCGGTTTCTTACCACAGTCTGAAAGATGTGCTGGTTAGGTGCATTGACCCGAACAGGCGCCGGAGTGTGGCGACCAGGGGAATTTCACAGTGCAGTGTTAATGTAAGCCTTACTTGTGACTAATAATAAATAAACTTTTATCCACTTGTTACATGAAGCAAATGACTAATTTCCATTCTGGAGCCTGACTGTGTAGTCACCCAGAACTGGTGATACAGAGCACAGGGTAGCTCAGGGTTTAAATTCAATGACATGGAGTTCAAATCCATAACCGCTTAACTGAGTGACGAAGTGCAAGACTCAATGTGGAGCCTTCATGTGATCATTGTCACCTAAACACAAAGATTCAGTTCTGCAGACACACAGAATCATGGAATCCTATAGTGCCGAAGGAGGCCACTCGGCCCAATAAGTTTACAGTGATCACAATCCCACCCAGGCCCTATCCCCATAACCCCATGTATTCACCCTAGCTAGTCCCCCTGACACAAAGGGACAATTTAGCATGGTCAGTCCACCTAACCCGCACATCTTTGGACTATGGGAGGAAACCGGAGCACCCGGAGGAAACCCACGCAGACCCGGGGCAAACATGCAAACTCCACACAGACAGTGACCCAAGCCGGGAACCGAACCCGGGTCCCTGGCACTGCGAGGCAGCAGTGCTAACCACTGTGCCACCCAGGTACATTAACATTAAGCTGCATTAGTTTCAAATGTTAGTAGATGATAGGGAGGGCGGGGGGGGGGGTTGTATTTTACCTTCAGCAAGTTTATTCTACATTCAGCAAAGATACAAACTCCTTATGGTCTCCATCCCAGCTGTTCCGGCCATTCATAATCTTTTGGGGGTTGAGCCAATAACTATCACGTGTCTTTAATAAGGCAATTGGCTTAACGAGCATGTCTTTGCTGATACATTGATGCATTGGCATCTTCTATACACACATGCCAAGGTTTAAAAATGATTGGTCCCCTTTTCACTAACTGTGTTCTTTTGCTCCTGATTTTTTTCCACAGACGAGCTTCTAGAAGCTGGCAAAGCGGAATCCTTTGACTTTGCCTTCATTGACGCTGACAAGCTGAATTATGGGATATATTACGAGAAATGTCTGCAACTTATCCGGAGAGGAGGAATAATAGCAATTGACAACGTGAGTCCATGAGGCATCCCTAATTAGCTGAGGGGCTGCGTTAGCCGATGACTGCTAGGGATTGGGAATAAGATACTGATACATTCCCCAAACATGTTATTAAGTGGAGGTGGTTATCATGTGGGGTTCCGAAACGTCTTGTTAGGAGATTATTGTGGTTTGAGCTGTTTCTCTGGTCAGAACATTGAATACAGGAGTTGGGAGGTCTTGTTGAAGTTGTACAAGACATTGGTCAGGCCACACATGGAATACTGTGTACAGTTCTGGTCACCCTATTGTAGAAAGGATATTATTAAACTAGAAAGAGTGCAGAAAAGGATTACTAAGATGCTACTGGGACTTGATGGTTTGAATTATAAGGAGAGACTGGATAGACTGGAACTTTTTTCTCTGGAGTGTAGAAGGCTGAGGGGTGATCTTATAGAGGTCTATAAAATAATGAGGGCCACAGATCAGCTAGATAGTCAATATCTTTTCCCAAAGGTAGGGGAGTCTAAAACTAGAGGGCATAGGTTTAAGGTGAGAGGGGAGAGATACAAAAGGATCCAGAGGGGCAATTTTTTCACAGAGAGTGGTGAGTGTCTGGAACGAGCTGCCAGAGGTAGTAGTAGAGGCGGGTACAATTTTGTCTTTTAAAAAGCATTTAGATAGTTACATGGGTAAGATGGGTATAGAGGGATATGGGCCAAATACGGGAAATTGGGACAAGCTTAGAGGTGTAAAAAAAAAAGGGCGGCATGGACAAGTTGGGCCGAAGGGCCTGTTTCCATGCTGTAAACCTCTATGACTCCGCTGCACCGTAACCTGGTTGTGCTTTGTGAATGTTTTTACTCTCCTTTCCTCTCTCTACAGGTACTATGGGGCGGGCAAGTACTTAAACCCGGAAATGACTCTGACACACTGAGTATTGTCAGACTCAATGAGAAGATCTACAGAGATAGCAGAGTCAATATAAACATGCTCACCATTGGTGATGGAGTCACCTTGGCCTTCAAGCTGTAGTCCCAACTCCAGTGAACACGCATCGCAACTGTGCTCACAATATATCTTCAGCACCAGATAACGGAACGTCCTTGCATCGTTCACACTATCCATATGCTTTCGCTCTCACTCTGCATTTTAAATTCCGCAGGTTTCCAAAATGATTTACCGGAGGCCCACTTATCCCTCCGACATGTCTTCTCCCACTTTTGTCACTCGTTCATTGAGAGGATCCTTCCTCAAAGTGTCTCAAACACCAACAGAAACAAAACCAGCCCGGATATCTGTGTCGGAGTTTTCACGTCATGGTGAAGATATTTTGACATCGCTGCCGGGAGTCGCTGGGATGGAATCGGAATACTCTCAGCCTTGAATTCATGTAAAAGAAAAGACAGTAACTGACCCTTATCCGTGCGCACGCTGCAATCTGCTCATGGATACAGGAATCTTATGTAAAGATCAGGAGCACAATGAGATTATTCACCCTTCGTTTCTGCTTTGCCATTCTATCAAACCATAACTGATCTACCTCGATTCTATCCTGCTGTACACTCTACTAATCTCCGATTCTACCCTGCTGTACACTCTACTAATCCCCGATTCTACCCTGCTGTACACTCTACTAATCCCCGATTCTACCCTGCTGTACAATCTACTAATCCCCGATTCTACCCTGCTGTACAATTTACTAATCCCCGATTCTACCCTGCTGTACAATCTACTAATCTCCGATTCTACCCTGCGGTACACTCTACTAATCCCCGATTCTACCCTGCTGTACACTCTACTAATCTCCGATTCTACCCTGCTGTACAATCTACTAATCTCCAATTCTACCCTGCTGTACACTCTACTAATCCCCGATTCTACCCTGCTGTACAATCTACTAATCCCCGATTCTACCCTGCTGTACACTCTACTAATCTCCGATTCTACCCTGCTGTACAATCTACTAATCTCCGATTCTACCCTGCTGTACACTCTACTAATCCCCGATTCTACCCTGCTGTACAATCTACTAATCTCCGATTCTACCCTGCTGTACACTCTACTAATCCCCGATTCTACCCTGCTGTACAATCTACTAATCTCCGATTCTACCCTGCGGTACACTCTACTAATCCCCGATTCTACCCTGCTGTACACTCTACTGATCGCCGATTCTACCCTGCTGTACAATCTACTAATCCCCGATTCTACCCTGCTGTACACTCTACTAATCCCCGATTCTACCCTGCTGTACAATCTACTAATCTCCGATTCTACCCTGCGGTACACTCTACTAATCCCCGATTCTACCCTGCTGTACACTCTACTAATCTCCGATTCTACCCTGCGGTACACTATACTAATCTCCGATTCTACCCTGCTGTACACTCTACTAATCTCCGATTCTATCCTGCTGTACACTCTACTGATCCCTGATTCTACCCTGCTGTACACTCTACTAATCTCCGATTCTACCCTGCTGTACACTCTACTAATCTCCGATTCTACCCTGCTGTACACTCTACTAATCCCCGATTCTACCCTGCTGTACACTCTACTAATCCCCGATTCTACCCTGCTGTACAATCTACTAATCCCCGATTCTATCCTGCTGTATACTCCACTAATCTCCGATTCTACTCTGCTGTACAATCTACTGATCCCCGATTCTATCCTGCTGTACACTCTACTAATCTCCGATTCTACCCTGCTGTACACTCTACTAATCTCCGATTCTACCCTGCTGTACACTCTACTAATCCCCGATTCTACCCTGCTGTACACTCTACTAATCCCCGATTCTATCCTGCTGTATGCTCTGCTAATCTCCGATTCTACCCTGCTGTACAATCTACTGATCCCCGATTCTACCCTGCTGTACACTCTACTAATCCCCAATTCTACCCTGCTGTACACTCTACTAATCCCAGATTCTACTCTGCTGTACAATCTACTAATCCCCGATTCTACCCTGCTGTACACTCTACTAATCCCCGATTCTACCCTGCTGTACACTCTACTAATCCCCGATTCTACCCTGCTGTACAATCTACTAATCCCCGATTCTATCCTGCTGTACAATCTACTAATCCCCGATTCTACCCTGCTGTACAATCTACTAATCCCCGATTCTACCCTGCTGTACAATCTACTAATCCCCAATTCTATCCTGCTGTACAATCTACTAATCCCCGATTCTACCCTGCTGTACACTCTGCTAATCCCCGATTCTACCCTGCTGTACAATCTACTAATCCCCGATTCTATCCTGCTGTACACTCTACTAATCTCCGATTCTACCCTGCTGTACACTCTACTAATCTCCGATTCTACCCTGCTGTACACTCTACTAATCTCCGATTCTACCCTGCTGTACACTCTACTAATCCCCGATTCTACCCTGCTGTACACTCTACTAATCCCCGATTCTACCCTGCTGTACAACCTACTAATCCCCGATTCTACCCTGCTGTACCCTCTGCTAATCCCCGATTCTACCCTGCTGTACACTCTACTAATCCCCGATTCTACCCTGCTGTACACTCTACTAATCTCCGATTCTACCCTGCTGTACACTCTACTAATCCCTGATTCTACCCTGCTGTACACTCTACTAATCTCCGATTCTACCCTGCTGTACACTCTACTAATCTCCGATTCTACCCTGCTGTACACTCTACTAATCTCCGATTCTACCCTGCTGTACACTCTACTAATCCTCGATTCTACCCTGCTGTACACTCTACTAATCCCCGATTCTACCCTGCTGTACAACCTACTAATCCCCGATTCTACCCTGCTGTACAATCTACTAATCCCCGATTCTACCCTGCTGTACACTCTACTAATCTCCGATTCTACCCTGCTGTACACTCTACTAATCTCCGATTCTACCCTGCTGTACACTCTACTAATCTCCGATTCTACCCTGCTGTACACTCTACTAATCCCCGATTCTACCCTGCTGTACACTCTACTAATCCCCGATTCTACCCTGCTGTACACTCTACTGATCCCCGATTCTACCCTGCTGTACACTCTACTAATCCCCGATTCTACCCTGCTGTACCCTCTGCTAATCCCCGATTCTATCCTGCTGTACAATCTACTAATCCCCGATTCTACCCTGCTGTATACTCTACTAATCCCCGATTCTATCCTGCTGTACAATCTACTAATCCCATTAGTATCCAAAATCCACACATCTCAGTCTTGAGTGCCCTCAGTAACTGAGCATCCACAGCGTCTGGGATGGAGAATTCCAAAGATTTTGTAATCCTTTGACTGAAGAAATTTCTCTCATCTCAGTCCTCAATATCTGGCCCCTTATCCTGAGACTGTGACCCTGTGTGCCTGATGCCCCTAGCCAGGGGCACGTCCTCCCAGCACCTACCCTATTCAGCACCTTAAGAATTTTATATGTTGTAATGAGATCACTCACTATAGGTTTCAACAGTGGCATTGTGGTATTGTCACTCAACCAATAATCCAGTGACCCAGGGTAAAGCTCTGGGAGCCTACGTTCGAATCCCATCAGGACAGATGGTGAAATTTGAATTCAATGAAAATAATTTGGAATTAAAAGGCCGCGGCCATAAATGGCCATGAAACCATTGTTGATTGTCATATACTCTGTCAGAGTCAGTGTACGCTCGATGGGCCGAATGGCCTCCTCCTGCACTGGAGGGATTCTATGCTTGTAGGGATTCTGTAGAAAACCATTGCCTGAATATTAGCTCGAGTGTCGTGTCGAGTCTGTCTCTCTTCCTCGTATTTTCTCTTCAGTCGGTGGAGATCTTCCTCCAGGTGATCGTGGTCCAGCTGAAATTGCATCTTCTGCTTCTCGGTTTCCTGGATGAGGTTTCGTATCTCCACCATTTCGGGTTCGTAGATACTCGCGAGGCTGGACTGAGGGATTTGCCTTTCTCTGAGCTCGGTGATCTCGCTCTCCAGCCCCTTGTTGTGTTGCTCCAGTTGTCGGACCTTGTCAATGAAGCCGGCAAAGCGGTCATTGAGACCCTGCATCAACTCTTTCTCGTTGACCCCCGCCACTTGGTGATCTCCGTGAGGGAGAGCGGCTGGGCAGGCTGAACGCGACATTACCTGAAGGTTTGTGCCCCAGGGTCGCAGGGCTGAGGGATGATCTGCACCAGCCCTGGAAGTTGAATTCTGGGCCTGGGAAACCTGGCTTGGGATTCAAGGTCCTGGGGAAGACTGGGTGCACTTTCCCTAAAGGAGAGGTGTTGAGATACTGCCATCATGGTGGCACAGTGGTTAGCACTGCTGCTCCACAGCGCAAGGGACTCGGGTTTGATTCCCGGCTTGGGCCACTGCGTGGCGTTTGCACATTCTCCCCGTGTCTGCGTGGGTTTCCTCCGGGTGCTCCAGTTTCCTCCCACCGTCCAAAAGATGTGTCAGTTAGGCGCATTGGCTGTGATAAATTCTCCCTCAGTGTACCCGAACAGGCGCTGGAGTGTGGCAACTAGGGGATTTTCACAGTAACTTCATTGCAGTGTTAATGGAAGCCTACTTCTGACACTAATAAATAAATAACTCTCACTCATCTAGTAGCTGTTGGATTGTTCCGGAATACATCCTTCTGTCTTACGTAGCGAGTGCTAGTGGTGACTCTGCAAAAACTGATTCTTTGCTTAATAATAATGAATTAACTCCAATATTAGATTTCTGTCCTGCATCTGGAATGGCAATGTTGCTCTTCTCGACAATTTGATTTGTTTGTTTTGGGAAGATTGAGACTCGATTATGAAAAATCAATTCGTTTAGTTTCAAAATAAATTTGTGGACATTTTCCTCCAAGCTATAGTTGCTGACTATTGTCCCTTTCCCGGATAACTGCCGAGTCATATCCTTCTGTCTTAACCTGCCGGATCTCTGGATATCCCTGACGGCAGTATTTGTTGAAAGGCACGGCGGGTTCAAAGTAGGCTTAAGCCGCGATCATTCACAAACAAATCCATTCCAAAGCACCGGCTTTTAACCAGAGCTCAGTCTCCAAGGTGTTCGGGAAGTAATTGATCCCAGTGAAGTACAGCTTGGGTCACTTTACTGATAATCTGGAATATGTTCACCATGTGGACATTACCCAGTAATCCCCTCTTCGCTGTAAGGCTTTATCTTGAAGCTTGTCAGGAATTGTTAGGGTTGGATGAACTTCTAACACACCTTTGTCCTTGAGACAGCTTTTCTTTTGTAAACTTGCTGCGTAAAAGCGTGTCGCTGCTTCACCGTGCGGATTTCTTTGGGCTGGAAGTGTTGGGTTGCATTTGGCCTCTTTTCCCATTACTTCCAGGCATTAAAAATACTAATTCTGTATTTTAATCTTATTTTTGCCCTAACTTGGGTTGGCGCGAGGGTTGCCAGAAGCATTGTGGAATGTGTTTGAGGTTACATTCTCCTGGGCAACTTATTATGAAATCCAGTTTTTAAATCCAGGGTGGCATAGTGATGAGCACTGCTGTCTCACAGTGCCAGGGACCCTATTGAATCATAGAATCCCTACTGTACAGAAAGAGGCCATCCGGCCCATCGACGCTGCAAAAGAGCATCCCATTCAGGCCCCCCTATCCCTGTAACCCTGGCATTTCCCATGGCCAATCCACCTAACATACTCATTTTGGGACACTAAGAGGCCATTTAGCACGGCCAACCCAACTAGCCTGCATATAGAAACCCTACAGTACAGAAGGAGGCCATTTGGCCCATTGAGTCTGCACCTACCACAATCCCACCCAGGCCCTATTCCCATAACCCCACACATTTACCCTGCTAATCCCCCTGCCACCAGGGTCAATTTAGCATGGCCCAATCCACCTAACCCGCACATCTTTGCACTGTGGGAGGAAACCGGAGCACCCGGAGGAAACCCACGCAGACACAGGAAGAAAGTGCAAACTCCACACAGACAGTGACCCGAGGCTGGAATTGAACCTGGGTCCTTTGCGCAGTAAGGCAGCAGTGCTAACCACTGTGCCACCCATCTCCAAAGATATGCGGGTTAGGTTGATTGGCCATGGTAAATTGCCCCAACTGTCAAGGGTATTGGCAGGGTAAATATGAGGCGTTACGGGGATAGGGTCTGGGTGGGATTGTGGTCAGTGCAGACTCTATGGGCCAAATGGCCTCCTTCTGCACTGTAGGGATTCTATGATCTTTGGGCTGTGGGTGGAAACCGGAGCACCCAGAGGAAACCCACGCAGACACGGGGAAAATGTGCAAACTCCACACAGACAGTGACCCAAGCCGGGAATCAAACCCAGGTCCCTGGTGCTGTGAGGCAGCAAGGCTAACCCACTGTGCCACTATGCCATTCACAATATGGAGAATGATAACTATTTTGTGTAACATGGCTTTTTAGCACTTCTCATTGTGATTAACTATGTACATAGAAAATAGGAGCAAGGGGAGGCCATTAGGCCCATCTAGCCTGTTCCACCATTCATTGTGATCATGGCTGATCATACAAATCAATAGCCTGATCCCGCCTTTCCCCCATACCCTTTGATCCGCTTTGTCCCAACCCACTATATCTAACTCCTTCTTGAAAACATACGGTGTTTTGGCCCCAGCTGCGCACTGTGGTGGTGAATTCCAGAGGCTGGCCACTCTCTGGGTGAAGAAACTTCTCATCTCAGTCCAGAAGGCCCACTCGGTCAGTCATGGAGCGAAGCATCGGCTGCTCGATGCGGTTCTGATGCCTGGGCCACTCTGCTGGGGCCCTGCACAATGACCCCGTCATAGTGCCCGCATAGTGGTGGTGGGCTGCGCCCTACACAACCTGGCACAGCAGCGCAGAGAGGAGGAGGGTAACCAGCCCAGTGTCGCTGGGGAGAAGACGGCCCAGAAGGATGTGGTGGAGGAGGACGCCGATGATCCAGGCCATGGAGGACGGGCGGTGGCAAGGGTACAGCATGCCAGGGCAGGGACAGAG
Source organism: Mustelus asterias (assembly GCF_964213995.1). Taxonomy (NCBI): domain Eukaryota; kingdom Metazoa; phylum Chordata; class Chondrichthyes; order Carcharhiniformes; family Triakidae; genus Mustelus; species Mustelus asterias. Next base: position 16,622,678 of record NC_135828.1, on the reverse strand, counting down.
GCCCTAATTGCATCCAGATATGCAAACTAGTGCCGTGTGTTTTAGTGGGTGGAAACCAGTCCCCCCATTGCCCCCTCCCACCATAATCCTAGGAAATCCCCGGCGCCATGGTGACGCCAGGATGATGGGCCTGGGTAGGCCGTGTTAGCGAGGTATTATTGCAGGCAGGAGGGTGATGACCTGTGTGGCACGCTATGATCGTGCCCTGCTGCATACAAGTCGGTGACTCCTACCTTAGCTCTGCATGCACACTGCCACCTGGGCCCTCATCTGGGTGGGGGTGGGGAGGGGGGGGGGCGGTGGTGAAGGAACATGGGCCACCGCTGCTGGGCCTCGGGGTGGGTGGAGGGAAATATAGAAGATAGGAGCAGGCCATTCATCACGATCATGGCTGATTGTCCAACTCAATAGCCTAATCCTGCTTTCTCTCCATAACCTTTGATCCCATTCGCCCCAAGCGCTATATCCAGCCGCCTCTTGAATACATTCAATGTTTTGGCATCAACTACTTCCTGTGGTAATGAATTCCACAGGCTCAGAATTCTTTGGGTGAAGAAATGTCTCCTCACCTCCGTCCTAAATGGTCTACCCCTGAATCCTCTGTGACCCCTGGTTCTGGACTCCCCCACCATCGGGAACATCCTCCCTGCACCCACCCTGTCCAGTCCTGTTCAGGGAGTAGGGTATCCAGTGGCTGCTTGGTTCTGGGGATGCCATGGTGGCATCAGTGACTGGGTGGCACTGCATGGCACCCGGAACTGGCAGGGATGGTTTTAAGCGCTTCGATTGTAAGTGCGATGACGGGTAAGCAACATGTGCCAGGATTTAGGGATCTCAGTAGCGGGGCGCCGAGGGCCCTCCCCCACGCATGATGATGTTTATATCCCCTCTGGCTAAGGTCGGGGTACCGTCATCCCTGCTGGAGGTAAATCAGAAACACATTAGTCACAGCTGTGGGGTGTAAGTACATTTATTCATCAAATTAAGTGTTGTTTAAAAATTATCTGTTTATTGGTTACAAGTAGGCTTACATTAACACGGCAATGAAGTTACTGTGAAAATCCCCGAGTCACCACACTCCGGTGCCTGTTCGGGTACACTGAGGGAGAATTTAGCACGGCCAATGCACCCTAACCAGCACGTCTTTTGGACTGTGGGAGGAAACCGGAGCACCCGGAGGAAACCCATCGGACACAGGGAGAACATGCAAACTCTGCACTGTTATAAGTCAGGTTGGATACTTCATGGTGTTCTATGAAGCTTGCCTGATCTGCAACATTTTTCGTTGAATTTGGCTCGGATGAGCATGAGAGTTTCACTCCAGATGTGATTCAACTGACCCATGAGGAGATTTTATCAAAAACAAAGTTTAATTAAGAATATTGTTGACATATATAGTAAGACAATGAGCAAGAACTTTTAACAATTGCAAACAAGAAACACAACAACCACAATAATGTATAACTGTTAAGGAAATATCTCTAATGTGTTCCAATCAAAGCCAACATCCAATACACACAACCCTCCAAATGAACACAATACAGCACAATACAGCCCACTTGCTACAGGAATCCCGCCTCCTGGGTTGAAGAAACTCAGAAGAGGTTGTAAATGAATCTGTTTCCCAAACACAGCTTCTTTAAAGCAGGATGGCAATAAGCCTCTCCCTCAGCTCACTGATAATAGTTTCAGAACCAAACACAGAGAAGAACAGGGAGAGAGAGACACTGCTTCTTAGTTTGCTGCTAAGCTGCTTCCAACACACCCCCCAAAACAAAACTGAAAGCCCAAAGGAAAAAACCCTGATCACCTGACTGCCACAGCTTAGCTCCACCCCCCACAATGACATCGCTGAAGCTGTAAGCTGCATGATTTTTTTTAAAAACCCTTTCTTAAAGGTACACTCACACGACAGCACAGACAGTGACCCAAGCAGGGAATTGAACCCAGGTCCCTGGCGCTGTGAGGCAGCAGTGCTAACCACTGTGCCACTGTGCAAGTACTCATTCTTAACATGTGCTTGTGAAAATTAACTGCTTTATTCCCTCAACCTGGGTGGTACACATTCACCTGCACCATCTTGGTGACCTACAACTTTCTAACTTTATGTGGCCTACCACTACATCTCGGTGTGTCCCCAGAATGTACATCAGAGGTGGAGGTGATCAGCTATTTTGTCCGTTCCGTGCCCTGTGATGCCCTTGCCAGCTGTTCCTGGTGGGCCGGGACAAGGAGGGCCTTGGGCAGCTTTCTGGTGTCACGGACATATCCATGCCATCCTGATCATCCCGCTGCCCTTGAGATGCACCGGGATCAGGAAGGGAGGAGTCAGAAGGTGCAGTGACGGCCGCAGTCACCCAGCTGGAAGGTCCCAGCACGGGTAGTAGCCCTTCTTCCTCTGTTGTTGTGGTGCCAATGGGCCCCTGAGTCACTCCATGGGATGGCAAAGCTTCTGCACTGAGCTCCAGAAGCTCCGGCGTCACCTGGCTCTGCCAGTCCTGGACGCGCGCCTGCGTTCGTGCCATGGTGTGTGAGCCCTCAGCGATGACCACCTGAGTCGGGGGCCACCTGTCAATGGCAGCAGTAAGTGCCCTCTGAGACTGGGCCACACTCTGCAGCCCCCAGCCATGTCCCGCACTGAAGGGCTGTTGCTGTAGCCCGCTGTGTCTCAGCGCTGTCCCGCTGGGTCTCCTGCAAGCTCTGCAACCCCTCAGCCATGTCCTGCTCTGAAGGGCTGTTGCTGTAGCCCGCTGGGTCTCAGCGCTGTCCCGCTGTGTCTCAGCGCTGTCCCGCTGTGTCTCAGCGCTGTCCCGCTGTGTCTCAGCGCTGTCCCGCTGTGTCTCAGCGCTGTCCCGCTGGGTCTCAGCGCTGTCCCGCTGGGTCTCAGCGCTGTCCCGCTGGGTCTCAGCGCTGTCCCGCTGGGTCTCAGCGCTGTCCCGCTGGGTCTCAGCGCTGTCCCGCTGGGTCTCAGCGCTGTCCCGCTGTGTCTCAGCGCTGTCCCGCTGGGTCTCAGCGCTGTCCCGCTGTGTCTCAGCACTGTCCCGCTGGGTCTCAGCGCTGTCCCGCTGTGTCTCAGCGCTGTCCCGCTGTGTCTCAGCGCTGTCCCGCTGGGTCTCAGCGCTGTCCCGCTGTGTCTCAGCACTGTCCCGCTGGGTCTCAGCGCTGTCCCGCTGTGTCTCAGCGCTGTCCCGCTGGGTCTCAGCGCTGTCCCGCTGGGTCTCAGCGCTGTCCCGCTGTGTCTCAGCGCTGTCCCGCTGTGTCTCAGCGCTGTCCCGCTGGGTCTCAGCACTGTCCCGCTGTGTCTCAGCGCTGTCCCGCTGGGTCTCAGCGCTGTCCCGCTGTGTCTCAGCGCTGTCCCGCTGTGTCTCAGCGCTGTCCCGCTGGGTCTCAGCGCTGTCCCGCTGGGTCTCAGCGCTGTCCCGCTGGGTCTCAGCGCTGTCCCGCTGTGTCTCAGCACTGTCCCGCTGTGTCTCAGCGCTGTCCCGCTGGGTCTCAGCGCTGTCCCGCTGTGTCTCAGCACTGTCCCGCTGGGTCTCAGCGCTGTCCCGCTGGGTCTCAGCGCTGTCCCGCTGTGTCTCAGCGCTGTCCCGCTGTGTCTCAGCGCTGTCCCGCTGTGTCTCAGCACTGTCCCGCTGGGTCTCAGCGCTGTCCCGCTGGGTCTCAGCGCTGTCCCGCTGTGTCTCAGCGCTGTCCCGCTGGGTCTCAGCGCTGTCCCGCTGTGTCTCAGCGCTGTCCCGCTGGGTCTCAGCGCTGTCCCGCTGGGTCTCAGCGCTGTCCCGCTGTGTCTCAGCGCTGTCCCGCTGGGTCTCAGCGCTGTCCCGCTGTGTCTCAGCGCTGTCCCGCTGGGTCTCAGCGCTGTCCCGCTGGGTCTCAGCGCTGTCCCGCTGTGTCTCAGCACTGTCCCGCTGGGTCTCAGCGCTGTCCCGCTGGGTCTCAGCGCTGTCCCGCTGTGTCTCAGCGCTGTCCCGCTGGGTCTCAGCGCTGTCCCGCTGTGTCTCAGCGCTGTCCCGCTGTGTCTCAGCGCTGTCCCGCTGGGTCTCAGCGCTGTCCCGCTGTGTCTCAGCGCTGTCCCGCTGTGTCTCAGCGCTGTCCCGCTGGGTCTCAGCGCTGTCCCGCTGTGTCTCAGCGCTGTCCCGCTGGGTCTCAGCGCTGTCCCGCTGGGTCTCAGCGCTGTCCCGCTGGGTCTCAGCGCTGTCCCGCTGTGTCTCAGCGCTGTCCCGCTGTGTCTCAGCGCTGTCCCGCTGTGTCTCAGCACTGTCCCGCTGTGTCTCAGCGCTGTCCCGCTGTGTCTCAGCGCTGTCCCGCTGGGTCTCAGCGCTGTCCCGCTGTGTCTCAGCGCTGTCCCGCTGGGTCTCAGCGCTGTCCCGCTGGGTCTCAGCGCTGTCCCGCTGGGTCTCAGCGCTGTCCCGCTGGGTCTCAGCGCTGTCCCGCTGTGTCTCAGCGCTGTCCCGCTGGGTCTCAGCGCTGTCCCGCTGGGTCTCAGCGCTGTCCCGCTGGGTCTCAGCGCTGTCCCGCTGGGTCTCAGCGCTGTCCCGCTGTGTCTCAGCGCTGTCCCGCTGGGTCTCAGCGCTGTCCCGCTGTGTCTCAGCGCTGTCCCGCTGTGTCTCAGCGCTGTCCCGCTGTGTCTCAGCGCTGTCCCGCTGTGTCTCAGCGCTGTCCCGCTGGGTCTCAGCGCTGTCCCGCTGGGTCTCAGCGCTGTCCCGCTGTGTCTCAGCGCTGTCCCGCTGGGTCTCAGCGCTGTCCCGCTGGGTCTCAGCGCTGTCCCGCTGGGTCTCAGCGCTGTCCCGCTGGGTCTCAGCGCTGTCCCGCTGGGTCTCAGCGCTGTCCCGCTGGGTCTCAGCGCTGTCCCGCTGGGTCTCAGCGCTGTCCCGCTGGGTCTGCTCCAAACTCTGCAACCCCTCAGCCATGGGCTGCAGAATCTGCATTCGGCTGCTGAGTGCCTCGGCTGTAGCCCTCTGGGACTCCGCCGTGACTCAGCCATTGCTTGGAGCCTGCCACTCATGGCAATGATTTCCTGCCCCAGGTTTTCCACCGCGGACGCCACCCTTGCAGTGTTGGCCTGGGAACCACGCAATACCAGCAATAGCTGCTCCGTCTGAAAGCTTTGGGACTCCTCCCCACAGCCTCACAGTTGGTCCAGTGTGGCCGTCAGCCCCTCCCTGCATTCCCTGCCTCTGTTGCTGCATCTCCAGCAGCTGAGGGAGAAGTGATCTCAGAGGCCCAGCATGTAGCCTGGGGCCAGCTGAGTCCTCGCCTCCGGCAGGCCCCTGGGTGCCAGAGGCCTCGGACGTTCCCACCTCCACCTGATGTACATCAGCAGATGTGCCGTGCTCACCACAGAGTGACCCAGAAACCTCAACACTAACTGGACCCACCGACGTGTCGGTATCTGGGATGGTGAACTGCGACGGGGAAGCTGATATGAGATTGGTGCCGGTCTCAGAGGTTTCCTCCTCCCCTTCCTCCGAGGAGTCCTGTAGAGTTTCAGCGGGAGAAGTGGGGGTGTGGGGGGATGGGGGACCGGGGGGGGGGGGGGGGGGGGGGGGGTGGAACGGAGGGGGTGGAGGGGAACGGGGGAAGGGGGAGTGGGGGGGAGGGGGCAGCGATGCCAGATGGACACAGTGCATCTGGGTCGTTTCCTGCAACACAGAACCGAAGGTTGAGTGCGAGTGGGGGATCAGGATTCTGTGCTGCATGCAACTCACTTGAGATATCCCCAGTGAGTGGAGGATTTGCAGGCGGTCACGTCTGTGCTGCAGCCTGACCTGGCTGTCACTGATGGTGCGGCCACCATCCTCCCCCAGCGTCCAGTGCCCGCTCCTCGAACCCGCACAGAACTCTTAGATCGAGCACACCGCCCCCTGCCTTCTGCTGCTCCCGAATATGAGGGGCATTCATCTCCTGCGGGGGGGATAGAAGGAGGCATGTGAAGGCTGGAAGCCTGCAGGGTCTCGGGGGTGGCTCTCAGAGGACAGAGGTTGTGTGGTAACTCTTGGGGGCGCAGGGAGGTGCTAGTGGGTCGGGGGTTGGAAGCAGGCAGAGTGTCGGGGGGGATTACAGGGGGTCACATCAGGAAACGATGCCAGAACAGGATGCGCACTTCTCCTTGCTGCCCTTATCAGGTCATTGAATTGGTTCTGTTCCCCATGCCAGTGACCACGCACTGACTGCCAGCGCTACTGCCTCCCAGGCCACTCTGTCTTGCAGCCACCCCCCCTCCCCCACCCCCCCACCCGGCTTGACGCCCGTCCGAGGGGGTTAAAGGTATCCCTCCTCTATCGCATCCAGCAGCCTTGCCAGCTCTCCCTCTGGGCCATTTTCCTGTCAGCCACCCTCTTACCCTGCCCTGTCTGCCTGTCCATCCTTGGGGCTTATTATTATACAGCTCTCCCTCGTTAAAACAGTTCAGTTGCAGGCAGTTTGGGCGAGTCATGCGCCCGCTAGGGCATTCCAGCAAGATGCAGTTTGATCTGTCGTACTGAGGGGGAAGCCAAGGCGACATTCACAGGGATGTTGATGAGGTTGCAGGGTGGGGGAAGGACTGTGCTACTGCAGTGCTGGGGGTGGCGACAGGGAGACTCTGCAAAGGGGGGGGTAGAGGGCGGAGTTGCACACTGCGATCGGGGCATGTGGGGGCAGGGGGTGAGGGACAGTCTACAATCATGGAGGGGGCATGAGAGGGGATGAGGGACATTCTGCGATCGGGGGCATGTGGGGGACAGGGGATAAGGGACAGTCTACAATCGTGGAAGGGGGGGTTGAGAGGGGGTGAGGGACACTCTGCAATCAGGGGAAGGGGGGTTGAGAGGGTGAAAGTGATTATTTTAGGTTTCTCTTATTTGAACAAAGAACAGCACAGGAAACAGGCCCTTCGACCCTCCAAGCCTGTGCCGCTCCTTGGTCCAATTAGACCAATCGTTTGTATCCCTCCATTCCCAGGCTGCTCATGTGACTATCCAGGTAAGTCTTAAATGATGCCAGCGTGTTCGCCTCCACCATCCTACTTGGCTGCGCATTCCAGGCCCCCACCACTCTCTGTGTAAAAAACATCCCTCTGATATCTGAGTTATACTTCGCCCCTCTCACCTTGAGCCCGTGACCCCTCGTGATCGTCACCTCCGATCTGGGAAAAAGCTTCCCACTGTTCACCCTATCTATACCCTTCATAATCTTGTACACCTCTATTAGATCTCCCCTCATTCTCCGTCTTTCCAGGGAGAACAAGCCCAGTTTACCCAATCTCTCCTCATAGCCAAGACCCTCCATACCAGGCAACATCCTGGTAAACCTTCTCTGCACTCTCTCTAATGCCTCCACGTCCTTCTGGTAGTGCGGCGACCAGAACTGGACGCAGTATTCCAAATGTGGCCTAACCAGCATTCTATACAGCTGCATCATCGGACTCCAGCTTAGACAGAATACAGACACTGACAGAGCTAACAGCAGGAAGAGGAATGATAACTTACCCACGCGTAACTGCAGTTAGAGAATTAAAACAAGCAACTATGAGTTTAAGACATATTTTGATATTTTAAATGTATTTCGAAGTATTTTACTGTGATTATACTTTTAGTCAATGCAAGGTACTGAAAGGCATGATGGGAAAGTTGAATAGTTTAGAGCCAAAGGCCTGGGAACCCATTAGTTAGCAAACTCATATCTGGGAGATCATTATGAGGGAACATATTTTCAACTTTATGAATAGTTGATTCACAGCCCAGACATAGATTAGGCATGACCCTGTATGCAGGAACACATGTCTATTCAGCTTAGCAGTGAGCTGGTGGGAACCTCCACTTTGACCTTCACGGTAGCATCTACAATATCCAGGCAACAAGGGAAGTTGCTTTAGCCAAGAAGGGAGTAATGTCCAGTTTGTAATGGACAAATGAGAAAGCATTATGCTGGAAAGTACTAAGCAATTGGCCGAAGTATCTGACAAACATTTATATTGATGTATGGACATTAAATGAAATTATATTTAAAATAATGTAAGGTAGAGAATCAGATTAAGAAAATGTATAACTGTCCTGTTTTTTACTGATAAAATTAAAACTTGATTTGATTTGATTTATTATTGTCACATGTATTAGTATACAGTGAAAAGTATTGTTTCTTGTGTGCGATACAGATAAAGCATACCGTTCATAGAGAAGGAAAGGAGAGAGTACAGAATGTACTGTTACAGTCATGGCTAGGGTGTAGAGAAAGATCAACTTAACTTATTCGAGCAGTCCAGGTGTTCTGTATCTGAAACCATCAATATAATTTCTCCCAGGTTTTTAATAAAGTTTTATCTTTATACTGTGACATTGGTTTCCTGAGCATAATTGACATCTCGTTGGAAAACCCTACTAACAGCTTTTTTGATGACCCAGGATGGGATGACAGCTGACAGCTGGATGCCTCGCCTTGGTTGGGTCAGCATCGTTACATTGCCACCCACAGATAGGATGGAGTAAGCGTCTAGTTGCCAGGTCCATAAGTTGACCAATCTGAACAGCGAAAGGGGTTGTGAAGGCATTGTCACAGCAGGAAAAGCCCACACTTAATGCGGGGATGTGATAACGTCATTTCCACGCTTGGCTGTTAACAGAACCACCTGCTTAGGAGTCGCAGGTAGAGATAAATAAAAATTGAGAGTATTGGCGCGCTAATCCGGGAAACCAGGGACAGAATCCTAGGATTGTCCGATTCAGCAGAGCATATTAGAAGCCACGCGCTTTGGACTTAAGGCTAGGAAACCGGAGGTGCGGGAGAATTTCAGTCTCGGCGTCCGTGGTAGAGTTTTAAGTTTTATTTTTTAAGGGGACGGAAGTATCACTGGGAAATCTTAGAGTCAGAGAGGTTTACAGCATGGAAACAGGCCCTTCAGCCCAACTTGTCCATGCCGCCCTTTTATTTAGCGCGGGAGTTAAGGGGTTAACCTTTGTCAGTATTTTCAGCAGGGGCTGAGAATTCTAATGTAGGAAATTCCAGGAAAAATCTTTAAAAGAACGTTGAAATTGGGTTGATATTCATAATTGGAGCTAAACAGTTCATTCCAATTGGACAGTGAAGAACTTGACCAAGGGAGAAATTGTATAGATTATACCGCCATCTGGTGGGAAGCAATTAGTATGGCAGCAGAAGCAAATACATTGGAGATAGGAGGTAGGGAGGAATGGGTCCAAAGTTGGATATGCTACACAGAAGATAAAAGTATTCTGAGGATAGATCTGTTAGAACAACTGGGAGTTATACTTGACACCAGAGCAGGTAAAATCAATTGGCAAGGCTCTTGCAAACAAAATCGATGGGTGTTACAGAATCGGATGGCATTAGACTTCATCTTCACAGCTCGAGGTGGAACAATCGCTTCAGTTGGATCAAGGTGTTGCACATACATACCAGACACTTGGGAGAACGTAACTAATTTGGTTACACACATTCGGAAGGAGGTCGAGAAGATTAAACAACCGACTTCTTGTTCAGTGTGGGATTGGATGACTGGATGGATGGGTTCGCCGGGGAAGAATATAATGCGAGGGGTAGTGATTTGTGTGATGGTCATTTTGACTTTATTTTTGATGGTGCAAGCAATCAAGTGTTGCTGTTCCTTAGCAACCAAGCACGTGGGAGGTGTGGCAGTAGTTTGCGTCACTTCGAGGGGGAGCAGAGTTAACAACAATCCCAAGTGCCCCTCCAGCATATGAGAATTTGTTCTGGCAATCATCCACTGAAGAGGCAGCACAGGCTGATATTATGTTTCCAATTATGATTTTCTAATTTTATAGGGATTCTTGATTCAATGTAGTTGTTTGCAGTTAATCAAGTACAGCGCGAATACAGTATTATTCATGACAATCAGAGTGAGGTCAAATCAATTATAGAGTTAAGAATAGTTCTTTAGATGCACTTAAAGCTGGCATAGTTTTGGTCTAGCCATATCAACCAGAAGGGGGGATATAAAAGCGATTATCTTAGAGTTCTTATTTTAGACAGAATACAGACAGGAAGAGGAATGATAACTTACCCACATGTGACTGCAGTTAGAGAATTAAAACAAGCAACTATGATTTTAAGACATATAAGTTGATATTTCAAATGCATTTCAAAGTATTTTACTGTGATTATACTTTTAGTCAATGCAAGGTACCAAAAGGCATGATGGGAAAGTTGAATAGTTTGGAGCCAAAGGCCTGGGAACCCATTAGTTGGCAAATTCATATCTGGGAGACCATTATGAGGAAACATATTTTGAAACTTTATGAATAGTTGATTCACAGCCCATAGATTAGGCATGACCCTGTATGCAGGAACACATGTTTATTTAGCTTAGCAGTGAACCAGTGGGAACCTCCACTGGTAGCGTCTACAGTATCCAGGCAACCAGGGAAGTAGCTTTAGCCAAGAAGGGAGTAACATCTGGATTGTAATGGACAAATGAGAAACCATTATGCTGGAAAGTACTAAGCGATTGGCTGAATTATCTGACAAAGATTTACATTGATGTATGGACATTAAATGAAATTATATTCAAACTAATGTAAGGTGGAGAATCAGATTAAGAAAATGTATAACTGTCCTGTTTTTTACTGATAACATTCAAACTTATCCGAGCAATCCAGATATTCTGTATCTGAGACCATCAATATAATTTTTCCATTGATCATCGGTTTTTAATGAAGTTTTACCTTTACACTGTGACATTGGTTTCCTGAGATAAATGCCACCTTGGCAGAAAACCCTGCCAACAGAAGGGATGAGGGTCACTCTGTGATTGGGGGTGAGGGGGGATTAGAGAGAGAGCATGTGAAGGTGAGGTACCAGGTGGTGGGGTCCATGGGGGAGGGGGTCAAGACCATGGGGGAGGGTCTCCAATGTCCGTGGAGGGGTAGGGGGAGGCTGTGTCCGCGGCAGGGGAGTTGCTGGCAGGAGAGTTGCTGTTTTTGAACTTTCTGCACGCGTGCGCATTAGGGGATTCCGATCCAAGCCACCGGCTTTCGGGCAATTTAAGCCCCGCCCTCTCCCCCTACAGGTGAGCATCAGTTTCTGCTTTTTGGTCTAAATGGATAAGATCGCAGTTTTAAACTCGCCCAAAAAAGGGGTGAGAAACTCTCCCGTTTTTCCAACCGTCCTGGACTTTGAATTCTTTTGGTAAGATCGCCCCCATAGTCTCAAAATGTCCAGCATGCATTTGGATTCTGATAAAGACAAATATTACTATAGACACTAAGGTTACTGTGGTGAACCATCGTTGGTTCCCACTGGATAGTACTGAGCCAGGGGCTGGCCAGTACTACAAGGGTGTACATATGTTACTGTTGGGTTGTGCTATTGTTGCTGTTGGGGTTAGGGTGGGGTTGTTACACCTTTGTACTGTAGTGTTGTGGCACATCCCAGTCGGGCTCCGTCTCCTGGGAGAGGTATAAGAGTCCCTGCTCTGGCCGGGACCCCTTCAGTCTGGGATAGTGTATATAAGTTCTGGCAGCTTCGTTACAGTAAATAAAAGCCTTTCATTTACTGAGCTTCAGGCCTCGTGTTTGAGTAGCGCATCAGTTACCTCAGTCTTATGTGCTCCAGTTTAGTTGCATTCAGATCATGTTGTATGATTCTCCCTCTGGCATCTATTAGTTTGTGTCAGCGCTCAATCATAATTTCTTCACTTTGACTCGATGTTGTACCATTTTGTTACTGATATTACATAACTGTATTCCTGGGGAATTTGAAGAAAGCGGCAATTTGATATTATAACTGTTGTACATACTCAGTGATTAAAATAAGTCTTGTCAGTAGATGGTGCTGTGGGATACAGTTGGGTTGAAGCATCTTAAATCGCCGAGTCATGGTGCTGGGAGCCATAATGGAAAGCAAAACCTCAGCGAATATCATTTCAGGAATAAAGCAAAGACCATTTAAAAGCACACACATGTTTTCGTCACTGTTTGAATTACAAGGATAGGCTGGGACTTTTTCCCCTGGAGCATAGGAGGATGAAGGGGTGGCCTTATAAAGGTTCATAAAATCACGAGGGGCACAGATAAGATGAATAGCCCAAGATCTTTTCCCCAGGGTAAGGGAGTCCAAAACTAGAGGACGTAGGTTTAAGGTGAGAAGGGAAAGATTTAAAAGGGACCTGAGGGCAACTTTTTCACACAGAGGGCGGTGCGTGTATGGAATAAGCTGCCAGAGGAGGTGGTAGAGGCGGGTACAATTACCATATTTAAAAGATATTTGGACAGGTACGTGGATGGGAAGGGTTTAGAGGGATATGGGCCCAAACGCAGGCAAATGGGACTAGTTCAGTTGAGGGAAGCTGGTCGGCAGGGACGGGTTGGGCCGAAGGGCCTGTTCCCTTGCTGTATCTCTCTCTGACTCTGATGCTGTGTGTGATACATGATGATTAGGTAGTATCCCCCACTTGTACACGTCAGGCAATTGCTCGCTAGAGCTGTGCCTCTATTGAGCAGAGTGGGTCCAGTGCCTCCTGGTGGCCAGGTGAGGTGCGACCAGTGTGGTACAATCCCCGACACGTGACAAAGGCAGTAAGGCTGATTGCTGGGGAGAGCCGCGTTTCATTGCGCCTTCTTGGTGGCAGGTTTTGGGGAACTGTGGTGAACCATCGTTGGTTCCCACCAGGTAGTACTGAGCCAGGGTCTGGCCAGTACTATGAGTCTGTATATATGTTACTGTTGGGGTTAGGGTTGGGCTGTTCTACATGTCACTGTTGGGGTTAGGGTTGGGCTGTTCTACCTGTAATATAGTTATTATGGTACATCCCAGTCGGGCTCCTCCTCCTGGGAGAGGTATAAAGGTCACTGCTCTGTCTGGGACCCTTCAGTCTGGGATCGTGTATTATATATGGTAGCTCTATTGTAGTAGTCAATAAAAGCCTTTATTTCCTCGAGCATCTCTAGCCTCGTGAGTTATATCGCGCATCAGGAACCCACTGTGTTTATTCCACGGTTGATGCCAGTCGCCGTCACAGCCCCCAACCCAATAATATTTTTTTATTTATTAGTGTCACAAGTAGGCTTACATTAACACTGCTTCGAAGTTACTGTGAAAATCCCCGAGTCGCAACACTCCGCCACCTGTTCGGGGACACCGAGGGAGAATTTAGCATGGCCAATGCACCTAACCAGCACATCTTTTGGACTGTGGGAGGAAACCGGAGCACCCGGAGGAAACCCACGCGGACACGGGGAGAATGTGCAAACTCCACACAGACAGTGGCCCGAGCCGGGAATTGAACCCGGGTCCCTGGCGCTGGGAGGCAGCAGTGCTAACCACTGTGCCACCGTGCCGCCTAATTCATGCGGCTGCTTGGTTCCGTTAGCTCTACAACAACAAGTTACATTTATGTAATGCCTTTAACACAGTAAAATGTCTCTGGGCACTTTACAAATGTTATTAAATAAAATCGGACTCCCCGCCACACAATGAGATGTTAGGATTGGCGGCTAAAATTCTGGTCACTTAGGTTTGAAGGGGTGGCTGAAAGGAGAACGGAAAGCTGGAGGGGTCAAGGGTGAAAATTCCAGAATTTAGAGCCTCGGCGATAGAAATGCCGCCCTCTACTGGTGAGGCAATGGAAATGTGGATATGCAAGAGGTCAGAGTGAGAGGGGCACAGATTGTTCCGAGGTTTGTAGAGAAGGAGTAGGTCACTGAGAGAGGGAGGAGCGAGGACATGGAGGGATTCGAAGAGCAGGATGAGAATTTTAAGATCAATTTGTTGCGGACCCGGGAGCTAGTTGCAGTGAACACATGATGATGGATGGACAGGGCTTGGTGTGAGTTAGGATAGTAATTTGATTTGCAACTAACAAAAATGTTTATTCTACCTGCTTTTTACCCGCAGTTTGCACATTTAAAAAAAAAGTCTACTCTTTCGCAGAATGTGGGCATCGCTGGCATAGCCAGCATTTATTGCCCATTTCTAATTGCCCTTGGAAAGGTGGTGGTGAATGAACTGCTACAGTCGATCTACCCTGCTTTACTCCTTTTTTTACTCATTCGTGGGACATGGGCATCACTGGCTGGCCAGCATTTATTGCCCATCCTTAGTTGCCCAAGGGCAGTTGAAAGTCAACCACATTGCTGTGGCTCTGGAGTCACATGTAGGCCAGACCAAGTAAGCATGGCAGATTTCCTTCCCTAAAGGACATTACTGAATCAGATGGGTTTTTCCGACAATGGTTTCATGGTCATCAGTAGATTCTTAATTCCAGGTATTTTTTATTGAATTCAAATTCCACCATCCCACCGTAGCAGGATTCGAATCCAGGTCCCCAGAACATTAGCTGAGTTTCTGGATTAATAGTCTAGCGATAAAACCACTAGGCCATTGCCTCCCCATAGTAAACTCATACAGTGTCCAGGGCCACTGCTGAAGCAAGATGAACTCCAGGTTTGGGCTGATGCCTTTGTCCTGAGTGTTGCATTCACAGCCAGATAACCTCCTCCCCATTATTCTGTCTCACTACGCAAGATAAAAGCCTATCTTGTGGATGGGATTGCTGCCAGTCTTCTCTTAGAAGCATGCGCACCCAAGCCAACAGTGCCAGCATGACCGTCTGGTGCCAACTTTCTCCAGGCGATTAACCCACCGAGGGGAGTCATTTTTTATATATAAATATCAGATGTTGTTATTTGAGATCCAGCAATGGTTTAGATGTCCCATTAGTCTCACTAAAAGGTCCGAGGTTTCACTTTATGTTGAGTGTCCCTTTAATTTGCATCATGCTCAGATGGGTAAGAGATGGGGCATGAGCCTTCAATCTAATTTCTTCTGCATTCTGCTCCCGAACCTGATGCAAAAGGCCTGAGGAAAGTTGACTTTCCCATATTGTCCAATCCGTCAGGGGATTCCCAGACCGTTCTGCTCCACTGTCAAGTCAGAATGTGATTCTGGAGTTCCTCTGCCAATTTAGGCTTAAAGCTTATTTATTTATTACTGTCACAAGTAGGCTTACATTAACACTGCAATGAAGTTACTGTGAAAATCCCCTAGTCGCCACACTCCGGCGCCTGTTCAGGTACACTGGGGGAGAATTTAGCATGGCCAATCAACCTAACCAGCACGCCTTTCAGATTGTGGGAGGAAACCAGAGCACCCGGAGGAAACCCATGCAGACACAGGGAGAATGTGCAAACTCCACACAGATAGTCACCCAAGCCGGAAATCGAACACGGGCCCCAGGCGCTGTGACGCAGCAGTGCTAACCACTGTGCCGCCGTGCCGCCCAAATTTTCAGTCAGTCAGGCAGGAATTAGACTATGGCTCCTCAAAAGTGACATTATAACCGAACTCTTAACAATTCAGTTTCATGTCGAATAGGAGTAAAGCCTTTGAGACGAGATTTGATTCACTTTTCTCTCAACAATTGCCTCAAGGAGCAGTGCCTGCCATCTCATGCGAAAATATAGAGCATCAGCAAAATAAATGTAATAATGGACAAATTATTCTTCGTCTTCCTAGCTCTTGAGGTGTGGAGGTAGGATTTAGATTAGCTGCCAGTGACCATTGGAGCCAATTCCATTAATAAAACACAACGAGGTTTAAAGGGACAATTTTGTTTCTCGATACTTCTCCCTAATGGACTCAATAACTGAATAAACCCGGGTTGGGAGAGGTTATATACGGACTATGAAAGAATTGGTCATGACAGCTTCTCGTTCCATACCTTGTCATCTTTTAAGCCTCTTTGTCTGGCTGATTATAGATGATTCAAGGTTCTTAAGTTCAAACCAACTATTTTGAAAGCAGGAATGCATTTGGCCATCATTTGATGTACAATTATTAAGTATTTACAGAGTGCTGGAGCCTAGGAGGGAGGAACCATTCACATTGAGCTGTGGGAGCTTGCTGTGTACAAACTGCGGCTGTATTTGCCTCTGTACAAACATTGACTGCACTTCAAAAGCAATTAATTAGTTGCGCCATACTTTGGAAAATCTTGGGGACATGCAGGCCGGAATTTTTCTGCCCCGCCCGCCACGGAATCGGAACGGGCGAGGGGCGTCCATTGACCTCGGGTGGGATTTTACGGTTTTGGGATGAGCGAGGTTCCGCCCACTCAATTCTTGATAAAAGCATCCCAAAATAAATAAATCACATTGAAACAGGTCCATTTTCTTTGACAAAGTGCATTTATTTGTGAATGGCATGTCGATTGCTACTTATTCATTGGTTATGCTTGTAGCAACTATTAGTATAATTGAGGACTCAAAAATGTCTGAATTCCAATACGCAATGCGCATGTATTTAAATATATTAAAATCAACAGGAAAATTAAGGCTTTTTCTGTTGGATTGACATCAAAACTATTTCTCGAAGTTACCTGTAAGCACCCCATGGCAATGGCAATGTTTAATTGTGCAGTTATTCATGCAACAATAAATTAAAATTGAAATCATTCCCCTGAGAAAATCCCATAAATCCTACTGCGGAAACATACATTTCATTTCTATGGTCTGAAATTGCTGGAAGAGCCTGACCTTTACTGTGTAACATGCATTTCTCACTCTCTGATCTATTAAGTTTTCTTGTGTTCATCTACTCTCCTTGGCCTCGCTTTTAGTATCTGCCGAGGCTGTCACAGCCTTCTCTTCCTTTTTCGTCTCCTCAATCACCTCTTTTTTCACAGTGCTGGTGATCGAGACTTTCACCACCTCCTCCTTGATCCTGCTGCTTTCCTCTGCAATTTTCTGAATGGATTCTGTTGAGGTTTTTGTCGTTTTCTTGTCGCTCTCCACTTCTTTCTCTTCCTTCTCCGATTTGCTGTCCAAGCCATTTGTGACCACCTCTGGTGTTTTCTCCACCGATTGTGTGCTCTTGTTTTCGGGATTGCTGCTTGACTCTTTATCTGGCACTTTCTCTGCTTCTGAGGCCTTCACTGATTTTTCTTCACTCTCTTTGCTGTCCTCTTTTTTGTCGCTCCCTTTGCCAGTTTTCATTTCTTCTGATGCTATTTCCTTGTCCTTGCTGGCTTCTTTCCCCTCCTTCTTCGGGACATCAGATTCTTTGTCTACCACTTTTTCTTCTTTAGACTTTTCTGGTTGCCCGGATGGCTCTGCCGCCTTTGAGGCTTCACTCGCTTGTACTTTCTCGATTTTGATTGCCTGCTTTTCACTCTCTTTTTCTAATTCTTGAGGGGCAGCTTCTTTATCGTCTGCTTTTGTCTTTTCTTTCGCTTTATGTGACTCTTGTTCTGATTTATCCTGTTGCTTCCTATCTTTGCTTTCCTCTGCAATGTCTTCCGCCGCGGATTCAGGTTCATCTTTTTGACTTGTGATTGTTGCTTTTGAATCCTCTTTTTGTTGAGTCGTCTGGTCTTCATCCTGTTCCTTGGCATTCCCTTTGTCTGCAGCATCGCCTGGCTCTGTCTGATCTTCCTCAGTAGCTGCTTGCTTCTCACTTTCATCTTCATCTTTTGCGCTTGCACTTCCTTTCTCTTTAGCCTCGGTTTTTGTATCCACTGTTTCTCGTTCTTCAGACTCTTTTTTCTCTGTCCTTTCCTCTTTGCCCTGTTTTCCTTCAGTGTTCTTTTCCTCCTCTGCATCTTTTCTTTCTGTAGTTTTTTGCTGCTCAGCCTTGGCTTTGGTTTCTGTGGTTTCTTGTTCTCCGCTTGTCTCTGTAGCCTCTTCTTCTTCCTCTTTAGATTCTGTCATTTTTTCTCCCTCCTTTGTTTCAGCAACATCGAGATCTTCAGTTTCTTTTGTTTTTGTCAATTCCTCTTCACTCTTTGTCTCTTTCGTCTCTTCTTCTTCACTCTCTTCTCTCCCTTCCGCACTTTCTTTCTCCTCAGATTCTTCTGCTGTTTCCTCCTCTTCGGCTTCTTTGCCCTCTACAGCTTCTTCCTCTGCGCTCCCTTCTTTCAGTTCGCTCGTTCTCTCAGCCTCCTCTTCGTCTGAAGCTTCAGCTGTCGTTGCCTCGTCCTTATCTTCACCATTATCTTCATCATCCTCCTGCTTAGTTTGGTCGTCTTCGTCGAATCTTTCCCCAGACCCGTCATCGGAGATAGCTCCTCGGACGGTATCCTCCAGCTCGGCCATATCAACTTCCTTCGTTGTTTCACTTATAATTTCTTCAACAAATTTGTACTGAGGGGCAGCTTTCGTGGGGGTACTCTTGGTCTTCGCTGTGACGTACACTGAATGAGATATGGGTTGTGCCTGTCTGTATGTATATGTTGGAGGAGTGAAGCTACCTGCGATTGTGCCAAATCTGGTCTCTTCGCCTTCAAGAAGTTTCCTTCAGAAAGAAAAGCAAACATAGTTATGTGCTTATGAGATGGACTCAACCTGTGCATGGACAAATGAAACAATCTTCAATGATTTAGATCTGTTGTATATAGAATCATAGAATCCCTACAGTGCAGAAGGAGGCCATTCAGTCCATCGCGTCTGCACCGACCACAATCCCACCCAGGTCCTATTCCCGTAACCCCACATTACCCTGCTAATCCCCCTGACACTAGGGTCAGTTTAACACGGCCAATCCACCTAATCCGCACATCTTTGGACTATGGGAGGAAACCGGAGCACCCGGAGGAAACCCACGCAGACACGGGGAGAATGTGCAAACTCCACACAGACAGTGACCCAAGGCTGGAGTTGAACCCGGGTCCCTTGCGCTGTGAGGCAGCAGTGCTAACCACTGTACCAGCATGCCACAATAATAATTCTTTTGTCCCATGTTCACCTAGGTTTTACTTCTCCCCCTCTGTAAGCCCTTCACACTGAGCACCGTGACACCGAACAAAGGGCCAGCTCCACACACCCCTGTCTCTGCCGCAATTGGGCCAGTGTACATGGCTGAAAGTAACATGAACTGAGCTCACACTCTTCTTATTCTATTGTAAAACCACATGGCCTTTGCATGATACATGTGGCTTTCCCATGAGAGCATTGCTTGTGGCCAGTTGTGTGTTATATGATGAATCATCAACCCAAACTAAGGAATAATTCTACCCCTTCTCTCCCCTGTTGGTAGCACTCTTTATTTCGAGGCAGAAGAATGTATAAACCCACATTGCCCCCTAAAAAGATGGCAGCCAAGCATGCACTCTTCATCACATTGCCAGCACATTGGCTATCAAGTCCCACTTATATGAACCCACATTGCCCCCTACAAAGATGGCAGCCAAGCACGTGCTCTTCAGCACATTGCCAGCACATTGGCTATCAAGTCCCACTCCTGGACTTGAGCACAAAAATCAAAGCTGATACTTCAGTGCAGTGCGCTGCACTGTTGGAGATCCCATTTTTCACATCAAGTCATTGAAGTGAGGCCATGTTTGCTCTCTCAAGTGAACATAAAGGATCCCATTGAGCTACTTGGAAGAAAAATAGAGGAATTGTTCCTGGTGTCCATCATTTATCCCTCAATCACCACCCCAAAAAACATTGCTTTCCATCTTTGGAATGTGAGCATCATTAACAAGGCCAGAGCGGAGGTTGCTGAAGGAGATGGTTAGACACAATGTAAACTATTTTATCATATAGGGGCACCATAGACAAATATAGGGGCATGATAGACAAATATGGGGATACCATAGACAAATATAGGGGTATCATAGACAAATATAGGGGTATCATAGACTGATATAGGGGTATCAGACTAATATAGGGATATCATAGACTAATATAGGGGAATCATAGACTAATATAAGGATATCATAGACGAATATAGGGGTATCATAGACTGATATAGGGGTATCCTAGACTAATATAGGGATATCATAGACTAATATAGGGGTATCATAGACTAATATAGGGATATCATAGACTAATATAGACTAATATAGGGGAACCATAGACTGATATAGGGGTATCATAGACTGATATAGGGGAATCATAGACTCATATTGGGGTATCATAGACTAATATAGGGATATCATAGAGTTATATAGGGGAATCATAGACTAATATAGGGATATCATAGACTGATATAGGGGTATCATAGACTAATATAGGGGAATCATAGACTGATATAGGGGTATCATCGATTAATATAGGGGTATCATAGACTAATATAGGGATATAATAGACTAATATAGGGATATCGTAGAGGAATATAGAGGTACCATGTATAGGGCATCATGGACAAATCCAGTCCTGCCCTCATCCAGTGCCCCCCTATATATTGGCCAATTAGAATCACCTCCAGTTTAAGATATTTTTAACGACATGACATTAACTCGTTTATTCCATGAAGGCCTGTAGCAGTAACATTGAAATTTGTTCCATATAATCTAACATGGAAATGTCACTGATACCTCTCCGCATTGATGCCGAATGTAGCATATAGATGTACAAAACAATAATGTATGGCCTGTCCCCAGGTGATAGGGTCCACATCAGATGGACAATTCCTCGGATAAATCAGTCAGATCCCAGTGGGAATGGACGCAACACACGCCCAGCATCAGAAAGGTATTGTTACCTTTAATGCGGTGTTGGAATGGGACAAACGGGCTCTAACTCTCTGCTAAACCCCAAGAATGGAGAAAAGTGGCTCAAAAGGCTTCAATAAAATTGAATCTGATTTTTAATTTACTGCAAAACGGTAAAGAGAAAAACTTCCCGAATTCGAGTGATTTTTGTCCTTTGTACAATAAATGTGACTTTCAAAAATTCCTCAAAAAGATTCTACCCCAAACAGTTCGCTGACTGTTCCCGTCAAAATGTCGTCCCTGGAATGTAATTAAGTGTGTGTGAGATCTGGCGTGTCCCCACCGTGTTTCTGATGCAGTCTCTCTCCTTCAGAAGGGTGCAGCAGGAGTCTGGGCTGCGGAACACTGCATAACTGCCGCATGTGGCCAGTCAGAGGTGCTGTTTTCACCCACCAACTTTACTGCTGTTTACACCCAGCCCACATCACCCACCCAACCTCCAAACTGCAGCACCCCCTCACCGCAGAGTAGTTCCGAGCTGCAGCTGCACTGAATACTGGTTCCCAGTGCACCACAACTTCCAATGAAGCACATTTATATTGTGCGTGTGTGTGTGTTGGTTCAACGCACTGAGTGCTTGAAACCAAACTAAAGGATTGATTGAGTTGATCGATTGGCAAGTCATTTGGCACCCCCTCCCCCCCCCTCCACCCTCACCTCTCGATTCTCTCAGCCAGTCACTGCAATTTGTGTAATCCAGCACAATGTTGAAACTACACACACACAGTCTCTGATTTTATTGAAACCCAATCCTCGCGTCTCCGTTCATGTTAACCCTTTCAGCACCGACTTTGGAAATGCCTCTTTTGCAAAGAGGAATTAGCAGGTGTTCCGGAATTATATACCCTGTGAATGTGCAGGATGTTTAATGTACCAGGGTCCTGGGAATGAAATGAAAGGTGTTCTGATTTGGTGCAGCGTTGCAACTTGGGTTCCCTGATGAAAATGATTTCGCCTTCACTTTTTATAACAGAAGAAAGGATTGGTAGAGGAAATACTTCGCTTTGAACGATGTATACCTCTAATATTTCTTGTGGTCTTTGCAGTTTCAACCCCCCCCCCCCCCCCCCCCCGCCAACTTTTCGCATCATTATTTTAATGGTTGGGCGAGAAATATGATATAAAAACTGTTCTTCAGATTCCAACATCCGCAGTATTTTTGCCTTTATTTTAGGAATATGACCGAGCTGGTTTGGAGTTGACTTGTTCAGTTTTGCTTTGCGATTGCTGTTTAGCCAGAGGGAGGATGCAGGACGGTTGATTTGTTTGTTTAATGCATCAATCCCGCTGTCAGGGGCGCTAATATCTCTCGGAGCTGCAGAAAGGATTGAAACTCATATTCAGGGATACTGCAGAGCAGTAACAAGTTATGACGCAAATCACTTAACCCATGCTAGCTGTTGCAGCTTCTCACAGGGGAGCATATTGTTTAGCCTCCTATTCTCTCTATGGGCTGCCATTTCACCTTATTTTTGTGGCTTTGACTCATCTTTCATTCCCTCACTTTACACGATTAATATCTCCCACTTTCTATGCCTTTTAGCTTTGACAAAGGGCCACCTGGAAACTTGAGATTTTCCAGCACTTTCTCTTTTGGTTCCATCTGGAAACGTCAGCTCTTTTCTCTCCTTACAGATGCTGCCAGACCTGCTGAGATTTTCCAGCATTTTCTCATTTGGTTTCAGATTCCAGTACTCGCAGCTTTAATATATTGCTTGGATGATGTAGAGTGTAATATTCGACCTGTGTGTGTGTGTGCGCTCCTGTGATTATTTCTTCACATAGTGAGTGCCATTCTTAGAATCCCTCTCTGGCTGGGTGCTGCTGCAAAGGTTTAAAGGAATCTTACCTGTAAGAGGCGATCTCCACATCTAGTGCCATTTTGACATTCAGCAGATCCTGATATTCCCTCAGGTGATGGCTCATTTCCCACTTTGTATTTTTCAGCTCGTTTTCTAGTTGTTGAATGGTGTCCTGCAAAAGGCAAAGGTTTGTTATAAAATTAGAAAGATCAGGGAAGGGGGAAGCAGTGGAAGGATTCTCACCTGGTAGTGGACCAGTTCTGCATCGTGCCTTTCTTCAATGTCATTGAGCTGTTTCTCCAGAGATTCTTTGGTCCCCCTCGCCGTCTCCAGCTCGATACTCTTTGACTGCAGCTGTTTGCGGTATTCGGTGATCTCCTGCCGAGTGCTCTGGATGGCTTCATTGTTGATCTCTGCCGCTTCGTTGAGTTTGGCCACTTTCCATCGGAACCATTCCTCTGCTTGCTGCATGCTAACGTTGGTGTAGCCTTCCATCTGAGCCCGGATCTCCCTCAGAGCCCCCGTCAGGTCGGGTTTGAGATAATCCTTCATCTCCACACTGACCTGGGAATCTTGGATCTGGGAGAAGAGGTCAGCCACCTCTTCCTCATGATGGTTCTTCAGGAAGACTATCTCCTCGGCCAGGGATTGGGCTTTCTTCTCCAATTCCAACTTCAGCAGCTGAGCCTCATCGGTGTCTTTCTTGCACACTCGGATGTTGCTTTCCAATTCGTCCCGAAGCCTGGCTTCTTCCTCCAGCTTGCCCTTGAGTTGTTGCAGATCTTCCCCCAGGTGTTCCCTGTCCAACAGGACCTGGGTCTTCTGGTTCTCTGCTTCCTGGATCAGCTCTCTGAGTTCTCGGATCTCTGGGCAATAGATGCTGGACAGGCGACTAGAGGAGTTCTGCTTTTTTCTTAGCTCTCCAATCTCAGTCTCCAACCCTTTGTTGTGTTGCTCCAGATGCCGGACCTTGTCAATGTAGCCGGCGAAGCGGTCATTCAGACCCTGCATCAACTCTTTCTCGTTCACCCCCATCACCTTGCAGTCCTCGCTGTAGAGAGCGGGGTGGGTGAGTTCCACACTCTCCGAGGACCTGGGGGCTCCTCCTGCGCCGTAGCCCCGGGCACTGGACAGGCTGCTCCGCTTGGCAGAGGAGCTGAAACTGCTGCCCGTCGCCCTGGACCAGTTCTGGGCTCGGTAACCGGGGGCTGAGTAGCCCAGGCTCCGGGCCAGGCTCCTGGAAGGATCGAGGTGCACCTTGCGATAGGGGGAAGTGCCCAGAGAATCCCAGCCGTAGCTCATGCTTGCTACTGGCCGCTCTGCCTGCGAGAATGCGGAGTCACTGTTCTACCCCCGCTTCTTATATAGGGCATGGGAAGACCGCAAGATCCAGCCTGTGTACTCCCTTTGCTATTCTGAAGGGGAATTGGCCGCTCGGTGACGCACACTGAGTTTCTGACTTCTGCATTTAAAGTGGCGATGTGAAAAAGTAGAACTAAAAATAACTCCAGTTATACCTTACATCAAATAAGCAGCGTCTCAGTTAAAGTGTTATTTTGCTAAACAAGTGAAGGGTTTGGATTTCACTCAAAGTACAGAAGATTCGTTTTTAGACAATTTCAGTAATAGTTCAGGAACTTTACTCCTCCATAATCTATCAATTATAATTGACATCGATCAATCTATCTATCAATCTATCAATTATAATTGATAGATGTATAATAATATAATTAATATATTAATTATATAATTAATTATCACTATTATATGTTGATAATATAATTGATTACCAATATAATTGATAGATGTATAATAATTGAATATATAATAATTAAATAATAATTTAATGTATTATAATTGACTATTTTGACAAAGGGTCATCTGGACTCGAAACGCCTGCTCTTTTCTCTCCTGACCTGCTGAGATTTTCCAGCATTTTCTCTTTTGGTGTCAATTATAATTCTTGACTGGGGCACTTAATAGAATTCTTGTTTTTTTTTAATAAAATGCATTCAGATTCTGAACGCGTTTTACCCCCATCCAGAACACGTCAACAACTGCAATGTTCTTTCCTGCAGGGGGCTAACACTGATTCCTCCCACATTCTTACATGTTTTCTGCTGTTGAAATCACTAGATAGCTTCTTCTCCGATATCACAGAATCATGACATTTCTAAACATTGCTGGTCTAATTTTCAATCCAGAACCTTTCTATTTTTTTTTCTGCTGGGAATGGGACACTTGTCAGTGAGACTCTTAATACTGCAATTGTCAGCACTCACAGCAAATGTGGGTCTTTTTTGAGATTTTTAAAAATGTGTATGTTCGCAGGACAGGGGTGGAGGAGGGGATGTTGGAAATCCTGTATTTTTGCCCCTGGGCTGATAGTGACGGGCCTTCCTGAACGACTACAGTCCATTTGGAATTGACATTGGGCTCTCCAAGTTGGTCAGTTAGTAACCATTTTTTTTAATGAGAATGATTCCTGTCAAATAATGTCTCAGTTTTCAGATTAAGATTCATCTCAGCGCTGGGACAAACTCCATCATAGGAACCTATTTCCTCTCTATCTGTTATTTAAAGTTTTGTATATGATTTTTTCAAAATAGGAGTCGAGGAGGGAAGGTGTTAATGTTACTAACACTCCAGGGCACAGTTCCATTTCAAGGCAGACTTTCTGCGTTGAAATGCAGCAGTCATTGGTTTTATCTTATAAGAAGAGGCTGACTCCGGTGAATGAATGTATAACCTGATTCCCCGAACATAAATGGTCAGAAACATGTCTTATGGGGATGAGCTAGCTTTCACAGCGAGAATATCATGATGAGTTGTTTGATTTCTGAGGCCCCGGCAGGTGAATTCTGGCAGTGATTCCGGCGACTTCCTGCTCACATCCGCAGAAGCAGTTCTGTTTTTCGCCGCCTCTGCCCACCAGCTTGGAGTAGAATTTGTCGTGATGATATTAAAGTGTGTGCCACGTACTGTAAAGTTGAAACAGGCAAGTAAATCTTAATGCTTGGAAATGTGGCGCAGGAAACCTGTTCATGTAGTTGATGCTGGATATAACTGAGAGGGAGATGCCGCTAGTGCCAAGTGTACATATGTTCCAGTCAGTGCTGCATCTTGATGCTGCGCTCTGTTCTCAAGCATTCCACTGAGAAGGTGGCCATCGATTTATTTTTGTCCTGAGGAGCTATTTTAGGAGATCTATCACTTTGGGGCGGCACAGTGGCACAGTGGTTAGCACTGCTGCCTTCACAGTGCCAGGGACCTGGGTTGCAGAGTCTGCATGTTCTCCCCGTGTCTGCGTGGGTTTCTTCCAGATGCTCCGGTTTCCTCTCACAGTCCGAAAGACGTGCTGGTTAGGTGCATTGGCCATGCTAAATTCCCCTTCAGTGTACCCGAACAGGCATCAGAGTGTGGCGACTAGGGGATTTTCACAGTAACTTCATTGCAGTGTGAATGTAAGCCTACTTGTGACTAATAAATTAACTTTAACTTTTGAAGTGATCTGCTCTGATAGAATTATATTTGTTCTTTATGGAGATGCAGCTCTTACCTGGGGTTTACCACCAAATTGAATCGGTACATGAGATTTACACCAGCAAATACTGTTCCCAGTATAATAAAAGTTTTATCTTTTCATGCAAGTGAAATACTTCGACCATAAACCATCCAAAGTACTAATGGGTCTCATTTGAGAATTCAGCCCATTCTTGTGCAGTGTAGAAGCTTTTGCAAAGTAAATATTTAATGCAAAGAGTGAGGAGGTTGCAACAGTTGTCATTCGTTCTGAGGTTAAGTTGTGCCAAGCCGTTTTTCAGCCTGTGTGTGCTTTCCCAAAGGGATAAATCCCAGGACTGATGCCTTTCATTGAGCTTTGTACGTGAAACATTGATGTTTGTTTGTGACAAAAGTAACATGGATGAGATGCATCCTGTTTTAAAAGGCGAAGGAGGTATTGACTTGTACAGTTTCAACTGCTCCTTTATGTTTTTTTCTTCCATTCCCTTCACTGCCTCCTTATAGAGTGCAGAAAAAAGGCCCTTCGGCCCAACACACCTGCGCCGATCAAAGAGAAACCACCTAACCATTCTGGTAGGGTACTGATCAAAAACCCCAAGGTACATTATGAAGCCATAATAGACCCCAACAATTCTTCTATTTCAGCATTTAAAGTTTACTTATTATTCGTCACAAGTAGATTTACATTAACACTGCAATGAAGTTACTGTGAAAATCCCCTAGTCACCACAATCTGGCGCCTGTTCGGGTCAATGCATCTAACCAGCACCCTTTTCAGAATGTGGGAGGAAACCGGAGCACCCGGAGGAAACCCACGCAGACACGGGGAGAATGTGCAGACTCCGCACAGACAGTGACCCAAGCCGGGAATCGAACCCGGGTCCCTGGCGCTGTGAAGCAGCAGTGCTAACCTCTGTGCTACCGTGCCACCCTCATTTTGTGTGAGGACATTTCACTCCAATTGCGATTCTATTGACAAACAAGGGAGTTTTTGTCAAATCAAACTTTATTTAACAATATAGCTTAACTATAACAAATGAATCAGCACAACATTTAACATTTGAACACTTAAACATGACAAGATGCAATTCTTAACTGCTAACCTCTCCCGATGAGTGCCAGTTCAATGAATATTCCTCTTACAGACTTAAAGCCCCTCTTCAGAATCAGTTAGCCATCACACAGGCTTAAAGTTTTAAAATTTATTTATTGGGGTCACAAGTAGACTTACATTAACACTTCAATGATATTACTGTGATGACCATAATTGCCACACCCCGGCGCCTGTTCGGGTACACTGAGGGAGAATTTAGCATGGCCAATGTACCTAGCGAGCACGTCTTTTGGACTGTGGGAGGAAACCGGAGCACCCGGAGGAAACTTTGGAGAGAGTGCAAAGAAGGTTCACCAGGGTGTTACCTGGCCTCGAGGGTTTTGGCTATGAGGAGAAGTTGAATAAACTAGGATTGTTTTAATCCAAAAGACGGAGGCTGAGGGAATACCTGATGGAGGTCTACAAAACTATGAAAAGCATAGACAGGGTGGATAGTCAGAGGCTTTTCCCCAGGGTGGAAGTGTCAATTACAAGGGGGTCACTGGTTCAAGGTGAGAGGGGGAAAGTTTAAGGGAGATGCGCGGGGGAAGTTTTTCACGCAGAGAATGGTGGGTACCTGGAACCCACTGCCAGAGGAGGTGGAGGAAGCAGGCACATTAGCAACATTTAAGAGGCATCTGGATGGGTACATGAATAGGGAGAGAATAGAGGGATATGGACCGAGAAAGGGCAGAAGGTTTTTTTTAGTTTAGTTAGGACATCATGATCGGCACGGGCTTGGTGGGCCGAAGGGCCTGTTCCTGTGCTGTACTGTTCTTCGTTCTTTGTACCATGCTTTGTGTAAAAGGTTGCTGCAGAAGATTAGGGTACACGGAGTTGGGGGTAAGGTGTTGGCGTGGATTGGGGATTGGCTATCCGACAGGAAGCAGAGAGTTGGAATAAATGGGTGCTTTTCTGGTTGGCAGTTGGTGACCAGCGGCATGCCGCAGGGATCGGTGCTGGGGCCTCAACTGTTTACCATTTACATAGATGATCTGGAGGAGGGGACTGAGTGTAGGGTATCAAAGTTTGCTGATGACACGAAGATGAGTGGGAAAGCGAATTGTGTGGAGGACGCGGAAAGTCTGCAGAGAGATTTAGATAGGCTGAGCGAGCGGGCGAGGATCTGGCAGATGGAATATAACTTTGGCAAATGTGAGGTTATCCACCTTGGGAGAAATAATAGTAAATTGGAATATTATTTAAATGGAGAAAAATTACATCATGCTACTGTGCAGAGGGACCTGGGGGTCCTTGTGCACGAATCGCAAAAACTCAGTCTGCAGGTGCAGCAGGTGATCAAGAAGGCGAATGGAATGTTGGCCTTTATCGCGAGGGGGATAGAATATAAAAGCAGGGAGGTCTTGCTGCAACTATACAAGGCACTGGTGAGGCCGCAACTGGAGTACTGTGTACAGTTTTGGTCCCCTTATTTGCGAAAGGATATATTGGCCTTGGAGGGAGTGCAGAGAAGGTTCACCAGGTTGATACCGGAGATGAGGGGTGTAGCTTATGAGGAGAGATTGAACAGATTGGGTCTGTACTCATTGGAGTTTAGAAGGCTGAGGGATGATCTTATAGAGACATATAAGATAATGAAGGGGCTGGATAGGGTAGAGGTGGAGAGATTCTTTCCACTTAGAAGGGAAACCAGAACTAGAGGGCACAGCCTCAAAATAAGTGGGGGCCGGTTCAGAACAGAGTTGAGGGGGAACTTCTTCTCTCAGAGGGTGGTGAATCTCTGGAATTCTCTGCCCATTGAAGTGGTGGAGGCTACCTCGTTGAATATGTTTAAATCACGGGTAGATAGATTTCTGATCGATAAGGGAATTAAGGGATATGGGGAGCAGGCGGGTAAGTGGAACTGATTCGCCTCAGATCAGCCATGATCTTGTTGAATGGCGGGGCAGGCTCGAGGGGCTAGATGGCCTACTCCTGCTCCTATTTCTTATGTTCTTATGTATGCATTTCACGTTGGATGTTGGTTAACTACATCTGCAGCTTGTGCTGAGATTTCAGTCGCACACTAGACAGCGCTTGCTATACCTCTGAATGTTTCAATTCCTTGCTAGCCTTGAGTCAAAATGCATTTCCTCAGGCTGGCCCAGCCAAAAGCTGAGTGATGTTTGATTTGGCAGCAGGGGAAATGCTGATTACTGCCTTGTTAAGTACTTGGCAGACATTTAGTGAGGGACTTTGCAAGGGAGTGTGGAGGAGACAATGTGGGTGTGAAGTGGTTTCTTTGGTGAGCCAGCGTGTTATTTATTAAAAGTTCTGGACTCTCATTTGTGTTGGCCTTGCTCTTGCAGCCATCTGCTCATCCTCCGGTTCCACTGCTTCTCCTTGTGAAACCTCCTGTGCTGATGGGGTGCTCAATGCAGAGCTTCCTTATCTCTAGCCCCTGGTGAGCACTTGCCTAGAAGTGGGGAAGAGCTAACTTTAATAATGCCTGACTCTGAAAGATTCCCTTCCATGTATTCATCCTCCTTCATTTCGGCCTCAACAATAAAGATATTTCCATTGAGAATTCGTGTTTACAGCACAAAGCTGGCACAGCGGTTAACACTGCTGCCTCACAGTGCCAGGGACCCCGGCTTGGGCCACTGTCTGTGTGGCGTTTGCACATTCTCCCTGTGTCTGGGTGGGTTTCCTCCGGGTGCTCCGGTTTCCTCCCACACTCCGAAAGACGTTCTGGTTAGGTGCATTGGCCATGCTAAATTCTCCCTCAGTGTATCCAAACAGGTGTCAGAGTGTGACGTCTAGGGGATTTTCACAGTAACTTCATTGCAGTGTTAATGAAGCCAATTTGTGACACTAATAAATAAACTTAAAACTTTAAAACTCAGCAGAGCTGAGGAAAAATAGCATCAAAATTCTGGTGCCGTTGTGATAGATTTGAGGTGGGAAGCTTTGAGATATACTTTCCTCTGTTGACTACCTTCACCCAAACCAACATATGGACACATTTAATCTTTGCCATGCATCCTGTCTATAAGTAGCTAGTTTGGTTCAATCCATTGGCTACGTAGCATCTCTTGTATTCCATTGTTAACGACACTTCTCGCAACATCATCAGATAATTACAGATCAGAATGGCCATTGGACTCATCTCATCTGTCCCGAGCGATCGTAACATCATGCACCCAATGTGCGTGTTTCAGTAGTTTCCAGCTTTTATGCCTCCACTACTCTATCTGAAAGTTAAAACCATTGATTAATCAGACAGTAATTTCTTCATATCTGTCCAAAAATCTGGTTGTATCATAGCTTGGTATGGGCTCCTGCTCTGCCCAAGGCCGGAAGAATCTACAAAAGGTCATGAATGTAGCCCAATCCATCACTCAAACCAGCCTCCCATCCATTGACTCTGTCTACGCTTCCCGTTGCCTCGGAAAAGCAGCCAGCATAATTAAGGACCCCACGCACCCCGTACCAACGTACTATCACATACCAACCAACCCAAACTTCTTTCCTGCTGCCATCAGACTTTTGAATGGATCTACCTTGCATTAATTTGATCTTTCTTTACACCCTAGCTATGACTGTAACACTACATCCTGCACTCCCTCCTTTCCTTCTCTATGAACAATATGTTTGGTCTGTATAGTGCGCAAGAAACAATACTTTTCACTGTATACTAATACATGTGACAATAATAATTCAAATCAAATCAATTGTCTTTTACCAGTTTGAACCTGTGTCTCTTTGTTCCAATCCTGTAATTTATTTTATCTAGTATTTTGGGATCATATTTTTTCAGCTTTAACTAAACCTTTGCAAAATCACCTCTCTGACTTCTTTCTTCCAAGTTGAAAAACTCAAATCTCAACTCGTCTTTCCCCACAATTCAGACTATTCATATTGGAAATCTACTTTGATGCTCTGCATTTGCACCCTCTCCAGTGTCTGAATGTCTAGTTTGTTGGTATCTTAGTGCATTATTCCAACTGCTACCTGACCAGAGAGATCTAAAGTTAAAGCTTATTTATTAGTGTCACAAGTAGGCTTACATTAACACTGCAATGAAGTTGCTGTAAAAATCCCCCTAGTCACCACACTCCAGCGCTTGTTCGGGTACACTGAGGGAGAATTTAGCACGGCCAATGCAGCTAACTAGCACGTCTATCGGACTATGGGAGGAAACCGGAGCACCCGGAGAAAACCCATGCAGATATGGGGAGAACATGCAGACTCCACACAGACAGTGACCCAAGCGGGGAATCGAACCTGGGTCCCTGGCGCTGTGAGGCAGCAGTACTAACCACTGTGTCACCATACTGCCTAAAGATTGAATATTAATATTCTGTTGTTTTAGCTATGTACCTGAAACTCCTATTAGCGTTGTTGATTGTTGTTCTAGCTTAGACATCCTTTTTGTGGGAGTTACGACCTGCATTTATATAGTGCCTCTCATGTAAAATATGTCCTAGGGCACTTCACAGCATTCTAATCAACAAAAGCATTGGGCACCAAGTCAAAGTAAGAAATTCTCAGACAAACAGCCAAGATTATAAGTCAGAGGTGGGTTTTAAGGCTGAGAGAGGTTTAGTGATTTGAATGTGGGTCTTAGGTGGCACAGAGGGGCAATGCACAAGAGGCCAGAGTTGGAGGAACAAAGAATTAGAAGCAGCGGTTTGTAGGGCTGACGACAGAGATAGAGAGAGGCAAGGCTGTGAAAGGATTTAAACACAACATGCTACAACTCCCTATCGCTCTAACTTGTGGCTGGGATAGATACAGAATTTTATACCCATGTGAAAGCAAACTAATGCGGAAGCTGGAAATCTGAAATAAAAACAGAAAAGGCCAGAAACACTCAGGCAACATCTATGGAGAAAGAAACAGAGTTAAAGTTACCGGTCTGCAAACTTTCAAATAGACCCGGAACGCTAACTCCATCTCCCTCTCCACAGATGCTGCCTGACCTGCTAAGTATTTTCAGAATTCAGTATTTTTATTTGAAATTTTCTCCCTAACTTTCTGTAAACTTACCGTTACATAACACAGCACACAGCTCCCCTGTGGTCAGTTTAAAATGAACATTTTCTCCTTTCATCTTGCGACTGATTGCCCATTTGGTCTGTGCAAGTAGATAGTAAGTTCATTGTATGATGTGATAACTCTGTCCCACTCACAGATCCTACAGCACTGCCAGGGGACTTTCACAGTAACTTCATTGCAGGGTTAATGTAAGCCTAATGTGACACTAATAAATAAACTTAAAACTTAGGAATGCACCAAATCTCACCAAATACAGATTTGCTTCTTTAATCATTTGGTTCAGACTCAGTCCTTTATTAGAATCATAGAATCCCTACAGTGCAGATGGAGGCCATTCAGCCCATCAAGTCTGCACCTAGCACAATCCCACCCAAGCCCTATTCCTGTAACTCCCACATTTTACCCTGCCAATCCCCCTGACACTAGGGTCGATCAACCTAGCCCGCACATCTTTGGGCTGTGGGAGGAAACTGGAGCACCCAGAGGAAACCCACGCAGACAGAGGGAGAACGTGCAAACTCCACACAGGCAGTGCCCCGAGGCCGGAATTGAACCTGGTGAATGCCTGGAACGCGCTGCTGGAGGAGGTGGTGGAAGCAGATTTTATAACAGTGTTCAAGAGGCATCTGGAAAGATACATGAATAGGCAGCGAATAGAGGGATATGGACCACGTAGAGGCAAGAAAATATTAGATTAGAGAGGCATCGGTGTCAGCACAGACTTGGTGGGCCGAAGGGCCTGTTCCTGTGTTGTGCTGTTCTTTGTTCTTTTGTTCTAATAGCTCCAAGTCCATCTAAAGGTCGGTGGCTTATTTGAGCGCCAACTATCAGTAGGCTCTCTGGAACACGTCTCAATCTTTATTCAAAATGTCTGTCTTTTTCACTGCGTATGTCTTCTCTCCAGCCACTAGATGGCTTAATACAGTTTTAATGCAGCATTGCCAGTGCAATGAATCTGGAACACGGCATAGGGAAGCATGAGGAGAAGGAAGTATGTAGAAATTGGCAATCTAGGAGCTCAGGGAGAAGGAAGGAGAGGGTACGTTTGTGAGTCAGAATTTGATACCTATGTAAGAGAAGGATCATTGCTTAGTGGTTGTCCCAAATGAGGGTACGAGGAGTAATCCCAGGCATCACCTCAAAGTTCTACAAACTAATAAATGGATCAGTTTCATGAAATTGCTACACTTGCTCAGCATTGAACTCTAGAAAGTTAGGGCTGGCATTTAGGAGCTTAAGGACACGTCTATTGATGAAATTTATTTGGAGTCTCATTCCTACAGGTTGTAAATTATTCTTAGAAGTTTTTTTTTAAATGTTACAGTAAAATGTTAAGGACAGAAAGAAACACAGTTAACCTTTTCCATAATTACCTTGGGAAACTACGGAAAGATTGCGAAGGACTTTGGGTTGACAGATGGAAAAGTCAAACTATAACGGTTCCAGGTAAAATCTATCAGCTTTATAATGTGAATTAAATCATCTCGTAAGCTCAACTCACTTGCATTATGGGATTTAGTGTTCAGGTCCCTTTGGAGAGGTCATATCATAATTGCTTTTGCCTGAGCTCAGTTGTTTTCACAATAGCTCCATTGTAGTTATTTCTGGAGTAACACTCATTCCACAATCAATAGAAATGCCTTGCGTACTGCAGAAAAAAATGACGTTCTTCGAGAAATTGACACTTGCCGCAGATTTTACTGTCGGATTCCAGTGCTAGATCAAAAAAGACAGTATTTGCACCTTTCATTCTGTTCCGTTGGGACGACAACTTTGTTTGAGGCCCACTTATCTCAAACCGACGATTCCCCCTGATGTGAAAATTATAACAGCTTGACTGTCAGCCATGATAATCTGGATTTTTTTAATATTCATTCGTGGGACATGGGCATCGCTGGCTGGGCCAGCATTTATTGCCCATCCCTGGTTGCCCTTGAGAAGGTGGCAGTGAGCTGCCTTCTTGAATGGCTGAAATTCTGACTCACAAACGCAATTGGGGAGAATTTCAGATGGACCGCCAGGTGGGAGTCAGATATTCTACTGGGGGTGAGGTAGAAGTTTTAGTTTATTTATTATTGTCACAAATAGGCTTACCATTAACATGGCAATAAAGTTACTGTGAAAACCCCTAGTCGCCACACCCTAGCACCTGTTCGGGTACACTGAGGGAGAATTTAGCATGGCCAATGCACCTAACTATGACATCTTTCGGACTGTGAGAGGAAACTGGAGAACCCGGAGGAAACCCACACAGAGAATGTGCAGATTTTGCACAGACAGTGACCTAAGTCGGAAATTGAACCTGGGTCCCTGGCAGTTTCATGAAATTGCTACACTTGCTCAGCATTGAACTCAGAAAGTTAGGGCTGGCATTTAGGAGCTTAAGGACACGTCTATTGATGAAATACGCAAGGCATTTCTATTGATTGTGGAATGAGTGTCACTCCAGAAATAACTACAATGGAGCTATTGTGAAAACAACTGAGCTCAGGCAAAAGCAATTATGATATGACCTCTCCAAAGGGACCTGAACACTAAATCCCATAATGCAAGTGAGTTGAGCTTACGAGATGATTTAATTCACATTATAAAGCTGATAGATTTTACCTGGAACCGTTATAGTTTGACTTTTCCATCTGTCAACCCAAAGTCCTTCGCAATCTTTCCGTAGTTTCCCAAGGTAATTATGGAAAAGGTTAACTGTGTTTCTTTCTGTCCTTAACATTTTACTGTAACATTTAAAAAAAAACTTCTAAGAATAATTTACAACCTGTAGGAATGAGACTCCAAATAAATTTCATCAATAGACGTGTCCTTAAGTTCCTAAATGCCAGTGCTAACCACTGTGCCATCTTGCCACCCGAGTGGTTGGTGTAGCGGTAATATAACCAGCCTAATAACCCCGAGGCCCAGGATGATGGGTTCAAATCCCATCATGGTAGCTGGTGGAATTTAAATTCAGTTAATTAAATTGTGAATGATAAAGCTAGCCTTAGTAATGTTGACTGTGAAACTATCATCGATTGTTGGAAAATCTCAGCTGGTTCACTAAAGGCTTTTAGGGAGGGAAATCTGCCATCCTTACCCGGTCTGGCCTACATGTGACTCCAGACCCACAGCAAAGTGGTTAACTCTTAACTGCCCTTCGCAGTGGCCTACCAAGCCTCTCAGTTCAAGGGCAATTAGGGATGGGCAACTAATTCTGGCCTCGTTAGTGATGCACGCATCTCATGAGAGAATAAAAAACCCTTCCAGTTACAGCTATAATAGAGAAGATTTAGAAATTACAATAGAAAGGCATTCCTTCCCCGGGGGCTGGTGTTCAGTGATCATAACACTGCACTAAAATTGACACCAATTGGAACTAATTTCGCAGCCTGATTAATCTTAACCCACAGGACAGAACCGATTAAAAATAAAATAGAAGAAGGAAAGAATCAGGACAGTTGCTTTTTATTAAAAAATGCCAGGATTATTACCGTAAGGTATCTTGGTAGGATTTAAGAATAATCAAGAATGATTCTCATGTAAGAAGCAAAGACTTGGGGCTGAATTTTGTGGCACCTTATGGGTGACTTGACAAATAGGGCATCATGCCTGGACACTCTTCCCTGTGCCTACCCAACCATCATCACACTCCTTGCAGTTTTATTGTCTCGTTGCCAGGCAAGTGAAGGGTGTTTCCTTTCTGCTTCCTCTGTGCCAATCGGAGACCCCAACCCCAATGTGTTCCCCGCGCCGTGTTTCCCGTTACCCCTGCCCTATCAACCCTAACCCTGTCACCCCCACGCCAGGGCCTGCCAGCCTGTCTTGAGCAAGGTTCCACCTTTCCCTTGGCATCTGGCTTCCACCCCCCCACCCCACTCCACACCCCGGGACTGCTGCAGTTCTAGCACTGGCCACTGCTTCCAATGGCACTGTTGGGAGCAGGGACCTGCCAGCCATTTGATTGGCCTCTCGGAGATGGGGCTTCCTTCCTGACCGGGACAGAGTTTTCACTTCAAGCCAATTAAAAACTCTATATTGCATGGCTACAGGGTGAACTGGCCAAACAGAGGCTGCCCCCTGGCCCCTGCATAGAATTCAGCCCTTTCACATATGTAGGGCCTTACACAACCCAGGACACTTTACAGCCAATTAAATCCTTTTCTGAAGTGTAACCGTTATTGTAATCTAGGAAAATGCACAGAAGCAGCTCCCCCAAACAACAGTGAAATAAAGAATGTTCTTTATTTGATGGACACTGGGAGATCACTCTTACCATTCTTCAAATAGTACGTCCAACTGAGAGAGTAGATGGGTCCTCGGTTCACCGAGAAAACAGCACCTTCAACAGTGCAGCACTCCCTCAGTAATGTGAAGAAAGGAGGTATCTCCCAAGCCCTCTCATTGTAAGCTGGCATTGGTTAAAGTGGTTCTTGTGACCAGTGCATATTGAACCATGCATGGGCTTCTCCCCCATCGCATCCACACTGTGTCAAAAACCTCTCAAAACATTTATTCCTTTTTCTTTCACTTCTTTACTTACCTCAGCTTATCATGAGTTAATAATCAGAGAGGTGATGGCTTTGTGCTATTATCACCAAACTATTAATCCAGGAAACTCAGCTAACGTTCTGGGTTCAAATCCCACCACGGCCAACAGTGGAAGTTGAATTCAATAAAAAATATCTGGAATTAAGAATCTACTGATGACCATGAAGCCATTGTCGGAAAAACCCATCTGGTTCACTAATGTTCTTTAGGGAAGGAAATCTGCTGTCCTTACCTAGTCTGGCCTACATGTGACTCCAGAGCCACAGCAATGTGGTTGACTCTCAACTGCTCTCGGGCAACTAGGGATGGGCAATAAATGCTGGCCAGCCAGCGACGCCCAGGTCCCACGAATGAATTTTAAAAATGAGTGTGTTTCTCTGTAGAAAAGCTAAAATCACCAACAATTAAATGAAAAAAAACAGATTGTTGATTTAAACGAATCTTTGTCTGTCACACTTGTGGGACTAAAAGATATGAAAGACTTTCCTGATTGTTAGCCAATGCTATATCTGTGTATATAGGTCTATGTATTTTCAGTCAGGGGTTTATGGGTTCAAGCCCTATCGAGGCCATTACCAGTCCTGATTTTAACAGTGGGCTAATTTTCAGGCAGTATCCAGAGAGGGAGAACAGAGTTTATGTTTCAAATGTGAACCCCTTGCGTCATGTGTTCATGTATGTTTAATATGTGGATGAATGTTCTCCTTTCTGACTTTCACCAACTGCATCATGTTTTGATCATGTTTTGTTTGTATGAACATTTCAATATGTTTCAGCTTTTACTGTGTTCAACATGACTGTGGCACAGTGGTTAGCACTGCTGCCTCACGATGCCAGGGACCCGGGTTCGATTCCCGACTTGGGTCACTGTCTGTGTGGAGTTTGCACGTTCTCCCCATGTCTGCGTGGGTTTCCTCTGCGTGCTCCGGTTTCCTCCCACAGTCTGAAAGATGTACTGGTTAGGTGCATTGGCCGTGCTAAATTCTCCCTCAGTGTACCCGAACAGGTGCCGGAGTGTGGCGACTCGGGGATTTTCACAGTAACTTCATTGCAGTGTTAATGTATGACTAATAAATAAACTTTTATTCAGATCTCATGTATGGCTTCAATGGTAGAACTCTGGCTGACATGTTATGAAATGTTCTGATTCCCTGAGATTGAATACTGACGCCTCAGAGATGTGCTAAACTGGAGCTGGTGTGACGATTCACACCTCATATTAATGAAACAGAATAAGGTGCACAGTAAGGTCGGAGAATCGCAGTGAAGTGCAGTTTTGACCTGTGATTTGTAGGCTGCTTAATATCTCTAACTGTGCCCTCTTCAGCATGCCCAAGGGGTGCCTATTCTTCGTGTTAACTTGATTAATGGTGTCCGCCTTCTCATGAATCAGCCTTCTCTTTTAGTTAGCTCATCTATAATGATCCCAGTGCATTTAAAAGATGCAGTCCACCTCATTGTGCTTTGTGTAACAATGCAATCCTACAATGAAAGACCTTCATTTGTATTCAGTTTCATTGTTTTAAGGATTGTGAGATATTTCTGTTTGGACGATGATGTCTGTTAGTTTGAGAAAAAACAAATCTAACTTTACAACCTCCTGCTCATTACAAGCAGGAAATGAAAGAGTGCATTTATATAGCACCTCTTAGGATGTCCCAAAGCACTTCATCGCAAATTATAAAGTGTATTATGGAAGATGAGGAATTGTCACTGCCCCCACCCTATCATGCTCCTTTGCTCTGCCTTGCTGCTCCCGTTTCAGCACATGTTTAAAAATTATCGAAGTCTAACATTACATCGAATATACAACACATAAACAGGCCATTCGGCCCAACAGGTCTATGCTGGTGTCGACATCCAAACGTGAGTTTCCTTCCATTCTACCTCATCTAACCCTATCAACATATCTTCCTTTCTCCAGAGTGAATTTATTTAAATTCTTCTTAAAAGCATCTTTGCCATTCAACTCAATTACACCGTGAGGTAAGCTGATCTTTCTCTACACCCTAGCTATGCCTGTAACACTATATTCTGCACTCTCTCCTTTCCTTCTCTATGAACGGTATGCTTTGTTTGTATAGCGCGCGAGAAACAATACTTTTCACTGTATGCGGAGATGTGGCAATAATAAATCAAATCAAATCAAAAATGAAGTTATTCTTGGATTCCGTATTGGATTTATTAGTGACTATCCTTTATTCAGGACCCCTGGTTTCGGATATCCCACAAGTGAGACAATATTCTCTATTTTCCATATCAAGCTGTGGAATAGTTTTAGAGCATAGAACATAGAACAGCACAGAACAGAACAGGCCCTTCAGCCCACGATGTTGTGCCGAGCTTTATCTGAAACCAAGATCAAGCTATCCCACTCCCTATCATCCTGGTGTGCTCCATGTGCCTATCCAATAACCACTTAAATGTTCCTAAAGTGTCTGACTCCACTATCACTACAGGCAGTCCATTCCACACCCCAACCACTCTCTGCGTAAAGAACCTACCTCTGATATCCTTCCTGTATCTCCCACCACGAACCCTATAGTTATGCCCCCTTGTAATAGCTCCATCCACCCGAGGAAAAGACCTCTACTCGGGCACCTCTCAGCCTCCTCTCTCCTCGAGAAAAGTAGCTGCAAAACTTTCTGAGAGTTATAACCTCTTGCTTCTGGTACCAACCCGTGTCAATCCTTTTTACACCCCCGTCAGTGCCTCTGTATTCTTTTTGTAAATTCGGAGCACAGGCCTGTGCACCTTAAGCACATCTTAGAATACATCTTCCAGTTCTGATTGCAAAAGTAACGTTTGATTACAAAAGTAATTGTGCAGAAACAGTGGCTGGTCAGAAACCAGAACAAAAAGCAAATTTGAGAAAAGTTTTTAAACAGTTTTAATAATGGATGTTTTAATGAGATGCAACTAGTCAAGTGCCATTTTAACCGATTCACAGAGAGTGAAGACTGCAGAGTATGAAGAAAGCCCATCCTGAGAGCAATTTTTGACATTGTATTCAGGGCTGTATTGTGGTCTGTGCGCACTCAACACAACCTCAACAAATGCCAAACTCTCATGACTGTCAGATGTGAACATAGCAACGCTGGGGCTCAGGCTAGTACTAACAATGGGGAATCGGTTATTTATTTGTTAGTGTCACAAGTAGGCTTACATTAACACTGCAATGAAGTTACTGTGAAAATCCCCTAGTCGCCACACTCCGGCGCCTGTTCGGGTTCACTGAGGGAGAATTTAGCACCTAACCAGCACGTCTTGTGGGAGGAAACCGGAGCACCCGGAGGAAACCCACGCAGACATGAGGAGAATGTGCAAACTCCACACAGACAGTGACCCAAGCCGGGAATCGAACCCGGGTCCCTGGCACTGTGAGGCAGCAGCACTAACTAATCAGTTACTCTGTGCGAAGAGCTCACGGAAGAATATATACATTTTATTTTTTCTTAACCAATTTGAACGTGTAGCATCTTCTCTTCTAGTGATTTGATATGAAAGAATTCCCTGGATCTCAATACGGGTCACTGTTTTATATGATAGCTTTATATAAGCATACAGACTCAAGAGTAAAAATAAAATAATTATCTCACTGCAGTTGCTAGAACATTGCTATGCATAAATTGGTTGCCACGTTACCACAGTGACTACGTTGCAGAAGCATCTCATTGACTGTAAAGTGCTTTGGACCATCCTGTGGTCACTATATAAATGCAAGGTCCTTCTTGCTATGAGCATCTCCTTTCAAGTCTAGATGTCTAGATAAATGGATACTGTATTCAACTTTTGTGAGGCCGCAGCTAGAGTATTGTATGCAGTTCTGGTAACTACGTATTGGAAGGATGTGATTGCACTGGAGGGGGTGCAGAGGAGATTCACCAGGATGCTGCCTGGGATGGAGCATTCAGGTTATGAAGAGAGGTTGGATAGGCTTGGGTTGTTTTCATTGGAGCCGAGAAGACTGGGAGGCGACCTGCTCGAGGTGTACAAGATTATGAGGGACATGGACAGAGTGGATAAGTAGCAGCTGTTCCCCTTAGTTAAAGGGTCAGTCACGAGGGGACATAGGTTCAAAATGAGGAGCAGGAGGTTTAGCGAGGGCATGAGGAAAAACCTTTTTACCCAGAGGGTGGTGACGGTCTGGAATGCGCTGCCTGGAGGCGGGATGCCTCACATCCTTTAAAAAGTACCTGGATGAGCGCTTGGCACATCATAACATTCAGGGCTATGGGCCAAGTGCTGGCAGATGGGATTAGGTGAGAGTTCAGGTGTTTTTAATGTGTTGGTGTGGACTCGATGGGCCGTATGATTCTTCTGCGCTGTATGATTCGATGATATAGATCAGAGATATTTGAAACCTATTACTGCTAAGGAAAGTTATATAATGTGAAAATCGAACTGTGATTCAAGAAATTAAGACACTTTATTACATTTATATTAAATGTCAATACCTTTTCTAAACTGCCAGAAAAAGATGTGCTTATCAGCAAATTCTGCAGAGTGCTGCTGTCATAGTGGGTGACATTTCACTGTCTTTTTCTATTGAGAAGCAAATCAACGCACTTCAGGCAAACAGATTTGAACGATTTGGGAGTTAGATATGGCCCATAATGTGAATTCTAGTGCAGCAAGAATGCATTGTTGAGTCCTTATAAAAGCAGTTTGTTTTATCTCTCTCCTGCGAGCTGTTACCTGGAAAGATTCATTTCAGCATTAATCTTTTGAGGCTTGCTGATGTACTTTCTTGAATTGAATGAAAAGTGTTGATTGAACCCTGTGGTTTGATACGTTTTTTTAGGTGACACAGTGGTTACAGCGCCTCACAGCGCCAGGGACCTGGGTTCAATTCCTGGCTTGGGTCACTGTCTGTGTGGAGTCTGCACGTTCTCCCCGTGTCTGCGTGGGTTTCCTCCGGGCGCTCCAGTTTCCGCCCACGGTCCAAAAGATGTGCTGATTAGGTGCATTGGCCGTGCTAAATTCTCCCTCAGTGTACCTGAACGGGTACCGGTGTGTAGCAGTGTTAATGTAAGCCTAGCATAACAAAAACAGAAAATGCTGGAAAATCTCTGCAGGTCTGACAGCATCTGTGGAGAGAGAATAGAGCCAACATTTAGTGTAAGCATACTTCAACACTTCCTAACAGCATTTTGGACATGTATTCTTTATAATGACATTAACATAGATTGACCCATCATTCTGATATTCAGCAGGGTGCTGCTGGAAGATGGAAATGATTCTACTCTTTTGGATCAGGTTCCATTATTCTGAAGCAGTGAGTGGGCTGTTGCTGATTTAAGCTGCATTCATGAAGGGGAGAGGTTGAAACAGCTTTGTCCCAATGCTAAAGTTGACTCTTTCTGCTCCTTTCGCCTCGCGTCTGTCCTTATCTCCCTGTCTTTCACTCCGATCTCTCTCGTCTTTCTCTTCTCTACTTTTGTCCCTCTCTCTTTCGCTCCCTTTTTCCTTCACTTCTGTCACTTTCTTCTCATCTTCATGCCTGCCTCTCCCTCCACTTGTAGCTCCATCTCCATCATTTCTCTCTTTCTCCACCTTCATTTCTGTCCAGCTCTCTTTATCTTCATTCCTCTGTCTCTCTTGTACGCTGTGGTCTTCATTTAATCTGTTTCTTCTCTTATTTCATTTCCCTCTCTGTTCTCCCTGCAGCTGTATTCCTATCTTCCCCTCTTTTCATTTCTGCCTCTGTCTCCTTCACTTCTCTCTTCCTCTCCACTTTCACACTCTCTCCCTCTCTCTCTCTCTCTGTAAAAGACTGGGACTGCTTTGATCTTGGACTCTGGATCATTCCATTGGAGGTTAACGGATGATAAACCCAACCCCCACGCAGAAACATCATCAATAAAAGAGACATTGTCCACGAACCATTTAGGGGGTGAAGGAGGGGTGAGAGAGATCGGAGGATGGAGAGGGAGAGATGACTGGGGGTGAAGGAGGGACGGATGATAAGGAAACGTGAGAGGGTG
Source organism: Mustelus asterias (assembly GCF_964213995.1). Lineage (NCBI taxonomy): Eukaryota > Metazoa > Chordata > Chondrichthyes > Carcharhiniformes > Triakidae > Mustelus > Mustelus asterias. The sequence goes on along the minus strand of NC_135828.1, from coordinate 16,580,291 downwards.
AGGAAGGGAGCGGAACTGAGGGAGGGTAACGGAGGTTGAGAGGGGTAAGGGAGGATGAGAACATAAGAACTAGGAGCAGGAGTAGGCTATCTGGCCCCTCGAGCCTGCTCCGCCATTCAATAAGATCATGGCTGATCTTTTTGTGGACTCAGCTCCACTTACCCGCCCGTTCACCATAACCCTTAATTCCTTTACTGTTCAAAAATTTATCTATCCTTGCCTTAAAAACATTCAATGAGGTAGCCTCAACTGCTTCACTGGACAGGGAATTCCACAGATTCACAACCCTTTGGGTGAAGAAGTTCCTCCTCAACTCAGTCCTAAATCTGCGTCCCCTTATTTTGAGGCTATGCCCCCTAGTTCTAGTTTCACCCGCCAGTGGAAACAACTTCCCTGCTTCTATCTTATCTATTCCCTTCATAATCTTATATGTTTCTATAAGTTCTCCCCTCATTCTTCTGAATTCCAATGAGTATAGCCCCAGTCCACTCAGTCTCTCCTCATAAGCCAACCTTCTCAACTCCGGAATCAACCTAGTGAATCTCCTCTGCACCCCCTCCAGTGCCAGTATATCCTTTCTCAAGTAAGGAGACCAAAACTGTACACAGTACTCCAGGTGTGGCCTCACCAGCACCTTATACAGCTGCAACAAAACCTCCTTGTTTTTTAACTCCATCCCTCTAGCAATGAAGGAGAAAATTCCATTTGCCTTCTTAATTACCTGCTGCACCTGCAAACCAACTCCTTGAGATTCCTTGAGGTGAGGATGAGTGAGAGAGGGTGATGAAAACGAGGGGGTGAGGAAATGAGAGAGGTTAAAAGAGGTTAGGGAATGAGGGAGGTAGGAGAGGATAGGGAGTGATTGAGGGTGAGGGGATGATGGCTAAGTGGGGTAGGTAGTGATGGAGGGTAAGGGAGAGTGATGGGGGTAAGGGTTGGTGAAGGAGGGTGAGGGGTGAGGGAGGGTGAAGAAGGGCAAGAGATGAGGGAGGATAAGTGAGGGTGAGGAGGTTTGAGGGGGTAAGGGAGGGTGAGGGTGAGGGAGTGCAAATGAGGGTTGAGGGAGGGTGAGGGGTGAGGGAGTGTGAGGGGTGAGGGAGATGAACCACATGGTTTTTATCAGTTGTATGTGTCTGGTAGGTCACATGTGATACAACGATTGTGAATTTGAAAATTTACAATTTCTTAAAGAAACGTCGATGCCCCAACAAAGAACTGATTCTGAAATTTGCAGTGGAAAATTCATGAGTTTGAAACTATGTTAAAAAATATATTTTATATTTTTCTGAAGTATTCTAATCAAGAGAGGAGAAGCAAGTGTTCAATCTTATCTCCCTGTCCTGGGCCACCTGACCAAATGACCGTGGGGCACCCAGAATCAGGGGAGAGGGGCAGTGGGGAGAGGGGCATCAGGAAGAGGATCATTACAGCACTTTGGCACATCAGGAAACTGAAGGTCCAGGAGAGACAGACGGTGAGAGATACAGAGAGAGATACAGAGAGAGATACAGAGATACAGAGATCGAGAGATACAGAGATACAGAAAGAGATACAGAGATACAGAGATACAGAGAGAGATACAGAGATACAGAGAAAGATACAGAGAGAGATATAGAGAGAGATACAGAAAGAGATAAAGAGATATACAGATAGAGAGATACAGAGAGAGAGATACAGAGAGAGATACAGAGATGCAGAGAGAGATACAGAGACACAGAGAGAGATACAGAGAGATACAGTGAGAAATTCAGAGAGAGATACAGAGAGAGATACAGAGAGCTAAGTGGAGAAAGATACAGAGGTAGAGGATGAGAGAGAGATAGTGAGAAAGAGAGAGAGAGAGACTAAGACAGAGAGAGACTGACACAGAGAGGGAGAAGAAATGGAGAGAGAGAGATGTGGAGAGAGAGAGAGATTGAGAGAGGAAGAGAAATGGGGAGCAGGGGAGAGAAAGACAGAGGTCCGAAGAGAAGAGTTGAAATCAGCAGCAGTAAATGTAACTCTAACCGGAACAGCAAGAAAGAATCGTGGAATTGACACATGAATAGCCAGCGACTCACTAAAACATTGATTCATCACTCAGTGTACAGAATTACTGAGCTTACACACCCCAAAGAATGTACTTTCCGAATCAATGGTGTTTTTGAGAGCAGTGCCTTGTGGAAAGGGTTTAGAACATTACAGAGTTTGAAATGAGAAATGATGATAAGGAATTGTAGGAAGGTCCCGGAGAAGCGGTGCTGACATGTGAAGTGTTAATCATCCTGGATGCGGAGGTGGTTCCTGGAGCATTGCAGCAACTGCTGATCCAATGCAGATAAAATGCGGATCAGAGCTGGCCAGGAGGAGGCTGTACACAGAGAGAGAGAGAAAGATCTCACGATCGGCAGCTCCCTCTTCCTCTCCCTCCCTCTCACACACAGAGCTCGACAGCTTCAAACCAGCCAGCCAACTCCAGCTCTCCCCTCTCCCTCATTATCCCTCCTTCGTTCCTTCTCCCTCCCTCCACTCTCTCCCTGCCCCTCTCACTTACTTTCTCAGTCTACCTCTCCTTCCCTCCACCCTCACTTTCTCTCTCTCTGGCTGTCACTGTCTCCCCATTCTCCTTCCCAGTCTCTCTCCCATTTGCTCACTCCCATCCTTTACACTTTCTCCCTTTTTTTGTCTCCCTTCACTCATTCCCTCCCTCATTCACTTTCTCTCTCAGCCTCTCCTTCCACTTTGTACAAACTTGACAGTTTGCACAGTGCTGTTACAGGAGTTTCATACCCGCCCAAACCAATCTAACTTCAACATATTTAATCTGATGACAACATAATGAATTAAATAAAGAGGGGGAGAAAAAGTTCTCATAACTTAAGTGACATCCAGCTGAAAACTTGGTGGAAATGGATTTAACCTTTTCTGGTCTAAGACTGAGGCAGCAGTAAGTTCCAGCATGCCAAATATTTTGTAGGACTGCAGTGTAATCAATCCTTGTTTCTTGACAATGTAACTGACTGTAAGAATGTGTGTGTTTGTGTGTGTGAGTCAATGTGTTATATCAGATGGTGCACCAAAATCCAAATTACAATTAACGATTGTAATCCCAAGTGAGAGAAAGACAGTTCCAAATTTAGAAAATGGAAAGTCCGCTGATATAAATTTTTGTTTGCAAATTTTTACGGTCTAATTAACATAAATTAAATTGGCAACTTGTAACGAATGCTCTGCACCTAGTCTATCTTTAACCATCCATCCATCTAAAGCTGTTGACAACTGTTGTCAAAGACTCTACACAAACTTGCATTTACATAGCACCTTTAAAGTAGTAAACTGCCCCAAGGTGCTTCGAGGGAGCGCCATTTTCAAACAAAAGTAAAACACTGATTTAATTTGATTTATTATTGTCACATGTATTAACATGCAGTGAAAAGTATTGTTTCTTGTGTGCTATAGAGACAAAGCATACCGTTCATAGAGAAGGAAAGGAGAGAGTGCCGAAGAGAGAGAGTGCGTGTTACAGTTATAGCTAGTGTGTAGAGAAAGATCAGCTTAATGCAAGGTAGGTCCATTCAAAAGTCTGATGAAGTAGAATGCACTATTTTTTTTCTTTATAAAGTTCTGTCAGAAATATTCCCATGTCATACATGTTCCCTCGCACTGAAATTGCTCAGGCCTGGATGCAATTCTCTAGCTGGGCTGTAGGACAGTGACAGCTTTACTGACCACCTCTGTGACAAAATGTGGGGAAACGGGCACTGAGGGTGGCTGAGTTTCTGCTCCACACTTTGACACCACCACATAGCTGAGAGTGGGAACTCGCAAAATATCAGGCATCCCACAGGCAGGATTCCAGCTGCTTCCTGCACTTTCTACCACTTCAGAACTGGGTGTCTCACTTATTTGGAGGCATATCTTGCATTGGAGCAGTGATGGGGAGCCTACAGCCCTGCGGGGGGTCACATGCGGCCCATCAGGGTTCGAGTGCGGATCCACAAGACATTTTGTTGACCCACGCGTGGGGTTGCCACATGCTTGATTTGATTTATTATTGTCACACGCACAGTGAAAAGTATTGTTTCTCGCACACTATACGGACAAAGCATACTGTTCATAGAGAAGGAAAGGAGAGAGTCCAGAATGTAATGTTACAGTCATAGCTAGGTTGATTTCTGTCCGTGTCATTTTTTTCCTACCGGTGTGACTGAAGTGATTCGCACTTAAAGCAAGGGCAAGTGAAGTGAGGTGCGTGCTGATTGCTCACAACACTGACTGTGAGAGCGTGATCCCTCTGTGTCATTATTCTTCCTTCGGGAAAAAGATGCAAAAGTCTGAGGACACGTACCAACCAACTCAAGAACAGCTACTTCCCTGCTGCTGTCAGACTTTTGAATGGACCTACCTTGCGTTAAGTTGATCTTTCTCTACACCCTAGCTGTGACTGTAACACTACATTCTACACTCTCTCCTTTCCTTCTCTATGAACGGTATGCTTTGTCTGTATAGCGCACAAGAAACAATACTTAATGTTAATACATGTGACAGTAATAAATCAAATCAAATCAACATTTATTTTGATGTTACCATTTGAAATTGATGACAGTTCTATTATATATGAATGATTAAGCATTTTCTATCACTCGTTATGAAATATTCGTCCTGCATTAAATATATTTAATCTAATTCATGGGGTCACGGTTAGTGAACAAGCCCAATTTCAATCTTGTGGCCCACTGAGATGAAGGAGGGCCACTCATGCGGCCCACTCACTAGCCCAGGTTGCCCATCACTTCATTAGAGGGATGCTTCAAGATGTTCAGAGCCAAATATTGGGTTAGGAGACAGGAGGAGACGGAGCTGTCACACATCTGGCCGTCTGTGTGTTTCCCCCTCTCCTGCTTTCTGTACAGAAACACGAGCAAACAGACCATTCACAGATATAAATGCTGTGGGGTGGGGGAGGATGTGTTCCCCCCCCCCACCAAATATTTGATGTGGTGGGCCACCGATATTTTGCAAGCACGGAGTTTGACTATAACCTTGAATACTGTTGAGTGGCTGTGAGACACACTAATAGTGCAAGTTCAGTTCAAAGATGTAGTTTTGTATCTGAATGCAAAACGATTATCTTCAGAGCCATTTTAAAAGCAGACGTGCTGAGATGATCGCGCTATTGGTCTGATGGGATTCATCTACAATGGCTGTGATGTTGCAATTGTTATTTTCCATATTCCATTTTTAGGGATTTATTGTCAGAAAATTATGTTTCGCAACTCTCCTAGCATTCAGAATCAACAAAGCTTTTGGGCAACTTTTTCTGAAAGTCTGCAGCTATGTATCAATTACTCTGGTGAATCTGCAAGTACTTTATGTTCAAACCCATTAGCATTCTGCTGCAAGGAATAAAAAGCCATGATTATTTATCTAACTCTGACGTAAGCCGAATATTTATATCAATACTTCCCAGTGCTTCAAAAGCGTTGAAGTCATCTTGATAGAAGAATACGCATTTGTCTGTCTGCGTATATAAGACGTTCTTGAGTCCTGTGAAAACAATACTATGAATCAGGTTTATACAGTTCCAGTTGCCAGCAATCTGACCTCATGATAGCTCTCAATTTTAGGAGCATATTCTACAGATGCTGCAGTGACTGATCAGAGAGCCAAGCTCTCAGTTGTGTTAGACTGGATCCTGCCAGCTTTGCATTGCCAAGGTCATACAGAACAGAGACAAGCCGGGCTATTTAGTGAACCGTTATGTCGTTTAAAAGAGAGGCGTACAAACTAATTCTGCATCTATTCACCGAGGCTGCAAAGAAAAAGATGACTCAGGTTCCTCTTATCCAACGTACGTCGTTCACATTCAAATCTGTGCTTAAAACCTTGAAAGCAGGTAGAGGCCATATAGATACAATGGAACCTTATGCTGCTGTTTGGTTTGTTTGTGTGCAAAAATGCATCTTGTTGCTAAATATTTAGCGGGTTCTTAGAGGTCGTGACTAATGGGGTCATTTTAACATTGCTGTATGTGCGAACATACCTGTATCTGACATTATTTTGCAATGTCAGCTCATTTTAATTATTTACCACAGACTCCTTCAACAGTGCCTTCTGACGTGACCTCTACTGCCGAGAAGGACAATAGCAACCGGTGCCTGCGAACACCACCAGATGCAGGTTCCTCTCCAAGTCTCCCGCCATCCTAACTTAGAAATAAAATGCCACTCCTTCACTGTGGCTGGACCAAAATCCTGGAACTCCCTCCCTAACAGCACTGTGGGTGTGCCTACACTATGGGCGATCCGGTGGCACAGTGGTTAGCACTGCTGCCTCACGGCACCAGGGGCCCGTGTTCGATTCCCGGTTTGGGGTCACTGTGCGGAGTCTGCACGTTCTCCCCGTGTCTGCGTGGGTTTCCTCCGGGTGCTCCAGTTTCCTCCCACAGTCCGAAAGACGTGTTGGTTAGATGCAATGGCCATGCTAAATTCTCCCTCAGTGTACCCGAACAGGCGCTGGAGTGTGGCGACTAGGGGATTTTCACAGTAACTTCATTGCAGGTGTTAATGTTTATTTATTAGTGTCACAAGTAGGCTTACAAGTAACGTAAGCCTATTTGTGACACTAATAAATGAACTTTAAAACACTGCATGTGACTGCAGCGGTTCAAGAAGGCAGCTCACCACCACCTTCTCCAGGGCAATTAGGAATGGGCAATGAAAGCTTGCCTTGCCCACATCCCGTGAACAAATAAAAAAAAGACTATCTTGGAGCATGGTGGATGTTTGTGGGATGTTCAGTGAACAAATAGCACTGTGTTGCTCACAGTTAAATCACAGATACATGTTGGCAAAACTCTTCCAGAGTGTAAGTGTGGAAGGACAGGAGCAAGGATGCTCCTCTGAGACTTTGGCTTTGGATCTTACCCCAGGTGATACTGCAATGAAAGGTCAGCTACTTGCATCATAAAGAGCATTATCTAGGGTGAAGGTGGTTGAGTGAGGCACTGTTATCTTTCACATCCAGAATCTGGGAACTGAGGCTCCAGAGCTGCGGGGCTACTGATATGGGTGTTGATTGTTTTGTGTGTTATCTCTGAGTGGTTGTGTTATTTTTAGAAAGTACATTATATGGTGAGGACGCAGAGAGAGAGAAACAGGATTGCATTAAATGGACAGCAGCACAGTCTGCTGCAAACAGCAATTCGTAAATAGAAACATCAGTGCGTCTAGAATCTGGAACATGCAGACAAGAGTTTTAAAAGCGCATAAAATAAAATGGAAAGGCAAATCTCAATCCACCATTGTCAGCATGGTTTTATGAAGGGTACGTCACGCTTGACAAACTTGCTTGAGTTCTTTGAGAACATAACCAGCAAGGTGGATAGTGGGGAACCTGTGGATGTGGTATATCTAGACTTCCAGAAGGCATTTGACAAGGTGCCACATAAAAGGCTGAGCCAGAAGGTGAGAACGTGGGGTTTGGGGGTAGAGTGCTGGATTGGATTGAGGATTGACTGACTAACAGAAAGCAGAGGTTTGGGATAAATGGGTCTTTCTCTGGCTGGCCAAATGTAACTAGCGGAGTGCCACAGGGGTCAGTCCTCGGGCCTCAACTGTTTACAATCTATATAAATGATCTGCAAGCAAGGACAGAGTGTAACATAGCTAAATTTGCGGATGATACTAAAATAGGTAGAAAATCAGGCTGTAAAGAGGACATAAAGATTTTACAAACAGAAAAAGGTTTGGGCCAAAATTTGGCAGATGGAGTTTAATGTGGATAGGTGTGACATTGTCCATTTTGGCAGAAAAAATAGAAAGGCAAGTTATTATCTAAACGGAAATCAGATTCAAAGTGCATTTGGGCAGAAGGATCTGGGTGTCTATTGTTGATCCACCAGAAGGAATTCTTCAGCTGTAGACAATAAAATAAAACAAAACTTACTCCAACTGCTAAATCAAAGAAAAAGGTTTAATAAAGAAACTTCTTTACTCCCACACTCGAGGCCTCACCCTGGGTCATTCCATCCCTCACAATCCCTCGCAGCATCTTATTTATACTGAGTCAGCTGACCACCACATCATTTTGTCATTGGTCACATAGTTTACCGGGTCAGCTGGCCCTCATAGCATGTTACCATTGGTCACATTACAACGGATGCAACGTTATCATTGGTTACATTCTAACAGATTCCCCTTTTTTTCAAAACAATTTAAGACAACCATCCTCCAGTATTCTTAACAAGTTTCCAGTACCTGCACCCCTTTTAGTAAAACGTTCAGATAACTAGATTTGCACCAACCCAGTTGAGTTTTGAAACTTCCTTGTGATATATATAAATGATTCTATTTGTGATATATATATAAATTATTCTATTTGTGATATATATAAATGATTCTATTTGTGATATATATAAATGATTTGGAAGAAGGTGTAACTGGTGTAATCAGCAAGTTTGCGGATGACACGAAGATGGCTGGACTTGCGGATAGCGAAGAGCATTGTCGGGCAATACAGCAGGATATAGATAGGCTGGAAAATTGGGCGGAGAGGTGGCAGATGGAGTTTAATCCGGATAAATGCGAAGTGATGCATTTTGGAATAAATAATGTAGGGAGGAGTTATACAATAAATGGCAGAGTCATCAGGAGTATAGAAACACAGAGGGACCTAGGTGTGCAAGTCCACAAATCCTTGAAGGTGGCAACACTTAAAAGAGAATTTAAACTAGATAGGTTGGGGGGAGGGGAGCTAGAAGAGTTGACTAGGATCAAGGAACTAATTGATGGGGTGGAGGATGCAGGGGTAAGGGGAATTACAAAATTAATGGTAGAGGAGAGGGTGCAAGTGAATGAAGGCGGTAATTTAGATAAGGGAGTAGAGGGAGAGGGTGTTCGCGACTCATCAAAGCGGGTCCAGATAAAAGCTGGAATAAGGACACTTTGCCTGAATGCACGAAGCATTCGGAACAAGGTAAATGAGTTGATGGTGCAAATCAGCACGAGTGGGTACGATCTAGTGGCCATTACAGAAACGTGGCTGAAAGGTGACCAGGACTGGGAGATGAATATCCAGGGGTATCAGGCGTTTAGGAAGAATAGACAGGAAGGAAAAGGTGGTGGGGTCGCGCTATTAATAAGAGATAATATCAGGGTAGTACTGAGGGATGACATAGGCTCTGAGGAACAAAACGTGGAATCGTTATGGGTAGAGATGAGGAATAGTAGAGGGAGAAAGACACTAGTAGGTGTGGTATATAGGCCCCCAAATAATAATGTTGAGGTAGGGAGGGCTATAAACAAGCAGATAAGGGATGCGTGTAAAAACGGAACGGCAATAATCATGGGGGACTTCAACATGCACATTGACTGGCAGACTCAAGTCGGTAAGGGTGGAATGGAGGAAGAGTTCTTAGAATGCTGTCGGGATAGTTTCCTTGAACAGCATGTTACGGAACCGACGAGGGAACGAGCTATTTTGGATCTGGTATTGTGTAACGAGGTAGGTAGAATTAAGGATCTTATTGTGAAGGACCCTCTTGGGTCTAGTGACCACAATATGGTCGAATTTCTGATTCAGATGGAAGAGGAGAAAGTTTGGTCTCAAACCAGTGTCCTCTGTTTGAACAGAGGGAAATATGATAGGATGAGGGATGAATTGGCTAAGGTAGACTGGGAGAGCAGGCTGGCAGGTAGGATAGCTGAGGAACAGTGGAGGATTTTTAAGGAGATCCTTTTCAGTTCTCAGCAAAAATATATTCCAGCAAAAAACAAGGATTGTAAGAAAAGGGAGAACCAGCCGTGGATAACGAAGGAAATAAAGGAGAGTATTAAAATAAAAACAGCTGCGTACAGAGTGGCCAAAAATAGTGGAGAAACAAGTGATTGGGAAAAATTTAAGAAACAACAAAGAGAGACTAAGAAAGCGATAAAGAAAGGAAGGATAGACTATGAAGCTAGGCTAGCAATTAATATAAAAAATGATAGTAAAAGTTTTTATAAATATATAAAAAGGAATAGAGTGGCTAGAGTGAATGTTGGACCCTTGGAGGACGAGAGGGGGGAGTTAATAGTGGGAAATGAGGATATGGCTGAGTCTTTAAATAAGTTTTTTGTGTCGGTCTTCACGGTGGAGGACACAAATAGTTTGCCAAATATTAACGATAGAGGGTTGGCAGCAGGAGAAATACTTAATACAATTAATGTTACCAGAGAGGCAGTGCTGGGTAGACTAATGGGACTGAAGGTGGATAAATCCCCGGGTCCGGATGGAATGCATCCCAGGGTATTGAAAGAAATGTCAGAGGTAATAGTGGATGCGTTAGTGATTATTTATCAAAACTCGTTGCATTCTGGGGTAGTGCCGGTTGATTGGAAAACGGCTAATGTTACGCCGCTGTTTAAAAAAGGAAGGAGACAAAAGGCGGGTAACTATAGGCCGGTCAGCTTAACGTCTGTAGTAGGGAAAATGCTGGAATCCATTATTAAGGAGGAGATAGCAGGGCATCTGGATAGAAATGGTTCGATCAATCAGACGCAGCATGGATTCATGAGGGGAAAGTCGTGCTTGACGAACATGTTGGATTTTTATGAAGATGTGACTAGGGCGGTTGATGGAGGAGAACCGGTGGATGCGGTGTTTTTGGATTTCCAAAAGGCGTTTGATAAGGTGCCCCATAAAAGGCTACTGAAGAAGATTAGGGCACACGGAGTTGGGGGTAGTGTGTTAAAGTGGATTGGGGACTGGCTATCCGACAGGAAGCAAAGAGTCGGAATAAATGGGTGTTTTTCCGGTTGGAGGAAGGTAACTAGTGGCATGCCGCAGGGATCGGTACTCGGGCCGCAACTATTTACCATTTATATAGATGATCTGGAGGAGGGGACGGAGTGTAGGGTAACGAAGTTTGCAGACGACACAAAGATAAGTGGAAAAGTGAATCGTGTGGAGGACGGAGAAGATCTGCAGAGAGATTTGGACAGGCTGAGTGAGTGGGCGAGGATATGGCAAATGGAGTATAACGTTGAGAAATGCGAGGTTATACACTTTGGAGGAAATAATAACAAATGGGATTACTATCTCAATGGAAACAAATTAAAACATGCTACCGTGCAAAGGGACCTGGGGGTCCTTGTGCATGAGACGCAAAAGCCCAGTCTGCAGGTACAACAGGTGATCAAGAAGGCAAATGGGATGTTGGCCTATATTGCGAAGGGGATAGAATATAAAAGCAGGGATGTCTTGATGCACCTGTACAGGGCATTGGTGAGGCCGCAGCTGGAATACTGTGTGCAGTATTGGTCCCCTTATATGAGGAAGGATATATTGGCATTGGAGGGAGTGCAGAGAAGGTTCACCAGGTTGATACCGGAGATGAGGGGTTTGGATTATGAGGAGAGGCTGAGGAGATTGGGTTTGTACTCGTTGGAGTTTAGAAGGATGAGGGGGGATCTTATGGAGACTTATAAGATAATGCGGGGGCTGGATAGGGTGGAGGCGGAGAGATTCTTTCCACTTAGTAAGGAAGTTAAAACTAGAGGACACAGCCTCAAAATAAAGGGGGCTCGGATTAAGACAGAGTTTAGGAGGAACTTCTTCTCCCAGAGGGTGGTGAATCTCTGGAATTCTCTGCCCACTGAGGTGGTGGAGGCTACCTCGCTGAATATGTTTAAAGCGCGGATGGATGGATTCCTGATCGGTAAGGGAATTAAGGGTTATGGGGATCAGGCGGGTAAGTGGTACTGATCCACGTCAGATCAGCCATGATCTTATTGAATGGCGGGGCAGGCTCGAGGGGCTAGATGGCCTACTCCTGCTCCTATTTCTTATGTTCTTATGTTCTTATGTTCTTATGTTCTTAACACAGGTGGAGAAGGTGGTGAAGAAGGCATATGGTGTGCTTGCCTTTATAGGACGGGGTATAGAGTATAAAAGCTGGAGTCTGATGATGCAGCTGTATAGAACGCTGGTTAGGCCACATTTGGAGTACTGCGTCCAGTTCTGGTCGCCGCACTACCAGAAGGACGTGGAGGCGTTAGAAAGAGTGCAGAGAAGGTTTACCAGGATGTTGCCTGGTATGGAGGGTCTTAGCTATGAGGAGAGATTGGGTAGACTGGGGTTGTTCTCCTTAGAAAGACGGAGAATGAGGGGAGATCTAATAGAGGTGTACAAGATTATGAAGGGTATAGATAGGTCGGAGGTGACGATCACGAGGGGTCACGGGCTCAAGGTGAGAGGGGCGAAGTATAACTCAGATATCAGAGGGACGTTTTTTACACAGAGGGTGGTGGGGGCCTGGAATGCGCTGCCAAGTAGGGTGGTGGAGGCAGGCACGCTGACATTGTTTAAGACTTACCTGGATAGTCACATGAGCAGCCTGGGATTGGAGGGATACAAACGATTGGTCTAGTTGGACCAAGGAGCGGCACAGGCTTGGAGGGCCGAAGGGCCTGTTTCCTGTGCTGTACTGTTCTTTGTTCTTTGTTCTTTTGTGTTCCAGCATTTGTTTAATGCTGGCCAAATCAATTCTCCGTCATTTATCTGTCACACTTTGTCGAGGAAACATTGTTATGTGGACAATCGGTCTTTATGGGACACTCAGTCGGCACTTTCATTCCCAACATTGCCATAAAAAATAACTCTGTTAATGTGTCAGACAAATATATCCCCATATCCAACGCTTCCACTAACGCTCGGGTTTCAGCTGCCAATGTACTTTTGACCACCCTTCTTATTTTCCTTGCTTTCCACGGGCCACATTTCCCTCCTTTGCCTACCAAGAATATTATGAATCCGGCACCACTCGAATATCCATCTGGTAGGTTGGCATGTGAAGCATCACTAAACACAACTAATTCCATATCTTCCGGTTCTCCTAGTGCTGGGAATTCAATTATGCAATCCTCTAATTTTAGCTTTAACATTTTATTTGTCTGCAAGATCTCTCTAACTGAAGCGTGCCTCAACATGTTACTTAGCTCTAGGACATTATAGCGCCGTCCGGTCTTGTCTGAGTGCATAGTCAATTTAACTGTCCTATCATACTCCTCATCAATTCTGCTTCTTTTCCATTGGCTGGTATCTCTTTTTCCATCGACCTTTCCCTGGTTATGGGAATGGGATCAATACTGTTTAGATATCTCTGTTGATTAAAGTTAAAGTTTATTTATTAGTCACAAGTAAGGCTTACATTAACACTGCAATGAAGTTACTGTGAAATTACCCTAGTCGCTGCTCTCTGGCGCCTGTTCGGGTCAATACATCTAACCAGCTCATCTTTCAAACTGTGGGAGGAAACTGGAGCACTCGGAGGAAACCCACACAGACAGTGACCCAAGCCGGGAGTTGAACCCAGGTCCCTGGCGCTGTGAGGCAGCAGTGCTAACTGCTGTGCCAGCGTGCCGCCCACCGTTCATCGTTACCCCAGATTGGCTTTGTTGGATATCAAAACCAAGAGATCGAAAAGCGCCAGCTGCTTGACTCTCTACTTTAAATTCTGTCTTTAACCTATTAATTTTTTTCAAATTCTTCTGTGCCACCCCATAGAAAATCATCGACATGCATCATGAAAACTCCAGCCAATTTTCCTTCAGACTTCCAATAGAACATTGCAGAATCTGCTTTTAACTGGACACAGCCAGTTTTCAGCAATGCAGATCGTACAGAGAAATACCAAACCCTTGATGCATCATTCAATGCATATACGCATTTGTTCAGTTTTCACAATTGCCCCTGAGTATTACCTGCTTCTCTGGGCGACTTAAAAAAAAAATTTTCTTTGAAATGTTTCACCCTGTAGAAATGCTGCTTTGATATCTATCGACTTACATTCCCAATTATTAGACACTAGGACAGCGAAAAAAACTATTCAGTGTCATTTCCCTGCTGTGGAATCAACTCCAATGTCTGTCCTCTCCAAGTGTTCCTCAAACCCATGGGCGACTAATCTGGCCTTTGCTTCATAAGTCCCACCTTGCAAAACTTTCTCTGTGCAAACCCACCAATGGGACAGAGTAGGCTGGTACCTCGGTGTACACCCCAAACTCTTTCCAACTTCCAATTCTCTTTGTTTGGCCTCTCTTATTTCCATAATCTCCATTTTATTGGCAGCCACCAACACTTCCCTATCATGGGGACTTCTGCTCCTATTACTATCATTGGTTTGATTCCTCGCCTTCCTCGTTAAGCTCTGGCCTTTAACGTTGTGTCTGTTCCTGTCAGGGCTGCTACTCTCAGGCCGCTGATCTCTGTTGACACACCTTCGGTCACAGATTTGTGACTTTTTCCTGGGTTCACAAATGCCCAGGACTTAGATCTCGCCTTTTCAGCTTCCGTCTTTCCATCCCATTTTCCTAATCTACAGCATTCGCTTTTTGCCCTTGCTCTTGGATGTTGAGCCAGTGTTTATACTTTCCTGAGGCTTTTCCTGCTAAGAAGGACAAAGGGGTCTATTTATTGTACTTCATCTGCTGTCTCACTGTTAATTAGCTGATCATCAGATTCCCTCTTGTCTCTAGCTGTCTGATCATCATAGTTGCTCAAGGCATGTATACCTGAGGTACAAGGTGCTCCTTAATACTCACTACTCTTGAAGAGTGGGCTCATACAGTCTGGTTACCGTGTTGTAGTATAACTACTTTGCCATCCATCCATCACTTTATCTGGCCCTTTCCACTCTTTTAGGCCCTCTCTTTTATAATAGACCTTTCTCGAAGTACACCCTCAACGGTCTTGGGGCTTATCTTATTCTGAAACCTCAACCTTAATGATGGCCTTTCTTCCTGCATGCACAGCGTTTGGGTGTGCAGAAAAAAATGGAACTTGTCCTTTCTAAGGAGGGAGCATCTGTTAGTACTGACGGCAACTTTGGATTCCTCCCAACCCAACTGGTATGGGCTATAGCCCCCCATTATCTGTAAATAACTTTTCACATGCACTGCCCATACGAATGCAACCTGCAATTTACAGCCTGGTTGACTCACCAAAATTTTATGTACCATGTCATCTATAACTGGGTGATTCCTTTCACAGAGGCCATTGCTGAATGGGCTCTCTGCTGCAGTGTGCATTATTACAATATTTAAATTTTCACACATAGCTTGAACTTCATCACTTGCAAATTCACCCCCATTGTCCATCAAAAGTGTAGATGGTGCGCCAAACACTGTTCCAATCTAGAGTCATGGAGAGAGATAGAGGTTTACAGCATGGAAACAGGCCCTTCAGTCCAACTCGTCCATGCCGCCCTTTTTTTTTAAAACCCCTAAACTAATCCCAATTGCCTGCATTTGGCCCACATCCCTCTATACCCATCTTACCCATGTAACTGTCTAAATGCTTTTTAAAAGATAAAATTGTACCCGCCTCTACTACTACCTCTGGCAGCTTGTTCCAGACACTCATCACCCTCTGTGTGAAAAAAATGCCCCTCTGGACACTTTTGTATCTCTCCCCTCTCACCTTAAACCTATGCCCTCTAGTTTTAGACTCCCCTACCTTTGGGAAAAGATATTGACTATCTACCTTGTCTATGCCCCTCATTATAAGGTCACCCCTCATTATAAGGTCACCCCTCAGCCTCCTATGCTCCAGAGAAAAAAGTCCCAGTCTATTCAGCCTCTCCTTATAACTCAATCCATCGAGTCCCGGTAGCATCCTAGTAAATCTTTTCTGCACTCTTTCTGGTTTAATAATATCCTTTCTATGATAGGGTGACCAGAATTGCACACAGTATTCTAAGTGTGGCCTTACCAATGTCTTGTACTACTTCAACAAGATGTCCCAACTCCTGTATTCAACACCGGTCATCTAGTCGGTCAAAATTTTATCCACATTGGTCTTTTTATCTTTGCTGTAAATCACCGTGGATATGCTAAACTGGATGGCCATGTCCACAAAGTGTAATAGATAGATGCCTTTGTCCTTGTCCCATATCTTTAGATCCATTGCCTCTACATCATTGAAATCATGTTCTAATGGCAGACTCACAACTGGATGTAGGGGTGTCCTTCTATATTTTATGCAAATTTCACACTGGGTTGATACTTGCTCTATGAGATCATTATACCCTTGGTCCAGCGCACCTGCATCCTGCAGCAGTGCCCTCGGTCTCTGTGGTGCTGGATGAGCAAACTGCTTATGGAGTTTTAGAGTAATCTTTTTATCCACCATGCTGTTGTTAGTAAGTGATGCATCATGAATCCTTTGGTCCAAAAATTTCAGTTCACTTAAGGGAAGACAATAATGGCCGGATCTTGTGAAGTGTAGGCCCACACTTTTCCCAAGTATCACGGCTTTATCCTGTTTCAAATCGATGGTCATCTAAGCTTTCTTCATCGCAGACCTGTATATCATTGGAAACTACATTTGTACTTATGAATAAACTGATTCCCGCAATCCTACAGGGAAGTATCACCCTTTTGGAAGACGTTAAAGTGTTGTCATCTCCAAATCTAAAGCAGGTAAAACTGTCATGTTCTTTCACTTTCTTTTGGTTTTTGTGATCAAGAGACTCTAAATAACACTCTAGCCAATCTTGGCCGCGTACAATGGATGTGCATCCACCATCTAAAACAGCACAGTTGAAGGAGTCTGTCATCAGGACGCTCAACTTTTCTGCCACTAAAACAATGCCTTCCTGTTCCTTCTCCTCGTCACTATTGGTTTCTACATATTCTGTGTCATATATAGTTTCAAAGACATGATTTCTTCTTTTCGGGCAGTTTACCACGTAGTGGTGTGGGGAAACAACGATTCACAAACCCTTTAGCATTTCTTTGATTTAAACGTCTTCTATCGGTTTCCCATGTGTGTCTCCTTTCCCCATTATCAAATCGGTTATATCCAGTTTCAACACTAGGTCTGTTACCAGCATAACTGTCTCTGTTTAAAAGCCATCGTGTACCATTTGGTCTGACACACAGCTGAACTGATGTGGAGATGCCGGCATTGGACTGGGGTAAACACAGCAAGAAGTTTAACAACACCAGGTTAAAGTCTAACAGGTTTATTTGGTAGCAAAAGCCACACAAGCTTTCGGAGCTCCAAGCCCCTTCTTCAGGTGAGCTACCATGGACTCCTCCATTCTGGGTGCTATGACATTCTTTGATTTATTGTCACATGTATTAGTATACAGTGAAAAGTATTGTTTCTGGCACGTTATACACCATGTATAACAAAGCATATCGTTCATAGAGAAGGAAAGGAGAGAGTGCAGAATGTAGTGTTACAGTCATAGCTAGGGTGTAGAGAAAGATCAACTTAATGCAAGGTCCATTCAAAAGTCTGACAGCAGCAGGGAAGAAGCTGTTCTTGAGTCGGTTGGTACGTGACCTCAGACTTCTGTATTTTTTTCCCGATGGAAGAAGGTGGAAGAGAGAATGTCCGGGGTGTGTGGGGTCCTTAATTATGCTGGCTGCTTTTCCCGAGGCAGCGGGAAGTGTGGACAGTGTCAATGGATGGGAGGCTGGTTTGAGTGATGGATTGGGCTTCGTTCACAGCGAAGTAGTTCACAGTTTGTAGTTCCTTGCGGTTTTGGGCAGAGCAGGAGTGATACCAAGTAGTGATACAACCAGAAAGAATGCTTTCTATGGTGCATCTGTAAAAGTTGGTGAGAGTCATAGCAGACATGCCAAATTTCCTTAGTCTTCTGAGAAAGTAGAGGCGTTGGTGGGCTTTCTTAACTATAGTATCAGCATGGGGGGGAGCAGGACATGTTTTTGGTGATCTGGACACCTGAAAACTTGAAGCTCTCGACCATTTCTACTTCATCCCCATTGATGTAGACAGAGGCATGTTATCCACTGTGCTTCCTGAAGTCGATGACTATCTCCTTCATTTTGTTGACATTGAGGGTGAGATTATTGTCATCGCACCAGTTTACCAGGTTCTCTATCTCATTCCTGTACTCCATCTCATCATTGTTTGTGATCTGTCCCACTACGGTGGTGTCATCAGCAAACTTGAAAATCGAGTTGGAGGGGAATTTGACCACACAGTCATAGGTGTATAAGAAGCATAGTAAGGGGCTGAGGACACAGCCTTGTGGGGCACCGGCGTTGAGGATGATCGTGGAGGAGGTGTTGTTGCCTATCCTTACTGATTGCAGTCTGTGGGTTAGGAAGTTCAGGATCTAATCACAGAGGGAGGAGCCAAGTCCCAGGCCACAGAGTTTGGAGATGAGTTTCGTAGGAATAATGGTGTTGAAGGCTGAGCTGTAGTCAATAAAAAGGAGTTGCAATTGTATAGGGTGTTGGTGAGACCACATCTGGAGTATTGTGTCCAATTTTGGTCTCTTTATTCGAGGAAGGATGTGGTGGCATTGGAGGCAGTTCAGAGGAGGGTCACCAGACTGATTCCGGGGATGAAGGGGTTGACGTATGAGGAGAGATTAAACAGTTTGGGCTCAGACTCGCTGGAGTTTAGAAGGATGAGAGGGGATCTGATCGAGATATATGAAACTCTAAAAGGGATTGATAAAGTTAATGTCGACCAAATGTTTCCTCTTATGGGGCGATCACGAACAAGAGGTCACAGGTATAGGTTGAGAGGCGGTGGATTTAAAACTGAGATGAGGAGGAACTACTTCTCGCAGAGGGTGGTGAATTTGTGGAACTCGCTGCCCCATAGCGCGGGGGAGTCTGAATCATTAAATAGTTTCAAGAAGGAGATAGATGTATTTCTAATGAAAAAAGGGAATAAGGGGAAATGGGGAGCAGGTGGGGAGATGGATTTGAGACCAGGGAGAGGTCAGCCATGATCTGATTGAATGGCGGAGCGGCTCGAAGGACTGAATCTACTGACTTCTGCTCCTAATTCCTGTGTTCCTCTGTTCCTGAATAGGAGCAGGAATCGGCTACAGGGCCCCACGGGCATGCTCCATTATTCAGTAAGACCATGGCTGATCTCCCAACTCAATTCCACTTTATTACTCTTTCCCGATATCCCTGGACTCCTTTAACTGCGCACAAATCTATCCATCTCGATCTTCAATTGTCTGAGTCTCTGCAGCCCTCTTCCAAAGATTCACAACCCTCTGAGTGAAGAAATATCTCCTCATCTCCTCATCTGGACTATCCAACCAGAGGAGGGGGAGGGGGGGGCGGGGGAGTGGTGCAGAGGAACTGCACCCACCTTGTCCAACACTTGATGAATCTTATACTTCTCAAACAGATCACCTTTCCTGCAGCTAAACCCCGGTGGGAGTGGGCCCACTCTACTCAATCCAAGGTGCCAAGGAGAGGTTTTTGGAATCAGATAAGGTTGTCTTTTTGAACACTGTAAGAAAAGCCATTAATGGCAGGGAAAGAAATTCTCTGAAAGCTGAGGCAGCAGATGCAGTGTAATTAGTGAAGAAAGCTTCTTATGCCCGGGGTAACGCTTCTGCCCCTGGCTGTAGTCAACATTTCTTTCCCTTTCTCACTCCTGAGTATAGCTATCTGCTGAATTTAGTTTTTTTTATCATCTGTGTGCGTTCCTTGATAATCACACAATCCCTACAGTGCAGAAGGAGGCCATTCGGCCCATCGAGTTGCTGTTGCTGGCTAAGAAACATGACCAGGTACTGGTGTCAAAATGAGTAGGTTCACACACATTGAAGGAACTGGAAGTGGTCCCTGTGTACCATCTTGTCAAAGTCCGGATAGTTATTGATTGAAATAAGCAGGCTAATGTCTGGCCTATTCATCTTTGACTTGCCCTCTTTTTGCCAATAGTTTTGAGTACAAAGATCACTGCTGGTATTCAATAAAAGTGCAATGTTTTCTTTTCCAATGTTTTGCTTTCCTCTCCTCTCCTGACGGCACTGGATTACACTGGTGTATAACTCCTCAGGTAGTAGCTGCCTTCTAGACCAGCATTGTACAGGTAGATTGGACACATCCATCCATTCACCATCCTCTCTCCCAATCTGTCCACTACCCCTGATTTCTCACCTTTTAAACTTGAAGCTCACAGAATCCCTACAATGCAGAAGGAGGCCATTCAGCCCATCGAGTCTGCACCGATGACAATCCCACCCAGGCCCTATTCCCATAACCCCACATACTTAGAAATCATAGAAATCCTACAGTGCAGAAAGAGGCCATTCGGCCCATTGAGTCTGCACTGACCACAATCCCACCCAGACCCTATCCCACCCAGACCCTACTCCCATATCCCTACATATTTTACCCGCTAATCCCTCTAACCTACACATCTCAGGACACTAAGGGGCAATTTTAACATGGTCACTCAACCTAACCCGCACATCTTTGGACTGTGGGAGGAAACCGGAGCATCCGGAGGAAACCCACGCAGACACGAGGAGAATGTGCAGACTCCACACAGACAGTGACCCAAGCCAGGAATTGAACTCAGGTCACTGGAGCTGTGAGGCAGCAGTGCTAACCACTGTGCCACCGTGCCACCCCTTTCATGTCCAACGTCCGGTATCGGATGAGCAGAAATGTTTTCCAGTTAGATATAGAAAGATTGGATCCACTGTCTTTGTCCCCCATTCCCCCCCTCTGTTTCCAAGACATTTATTCCACTCCTTCCCTGGTGACAGCCTGAAGTTGACCCACACTGTTCACAAGCATTCAATTTGATCTTGAGTTGGGACTAAGTGTCAGGCCATGGAGGCTAGGTAAGTAATGGGGGTCTGGTGGGGGGATTGGGGACACCTGTAGGTTGGCGCGGGTGGTGGGGGGGGGGGGGGGAGGGGTTGTTAAATTCAGGCCACAGTAAATGTGAGCTGGGTTGCAGGTCTCTCTGGAATGTTCGGACTGTTGCTGATGAAGCTTCGAACACCGAGATTCCTTATCGGGGAAAGGCAGGGGTTCGTTGAAGACTGTCCGTCTATCTGCCTTGTCCTCTGTCTGCCTCACATCAACATTGATAGCACAATTCAAACATCCGTAGGATGGCACGGTGGCACAGCGGTTAGCACTGCTGCCTCACAGAGCCAGGGACGCAGGTTCGATTCCCGGCTTGGGTCACTGTCTGTGCGGAGTCTGCACGTTCTCCCCGTGTCTGCGTGGGTTTCCTCCGGGTGCTCCAGTTTCCTCCCACAGTCTGAAAGACGTGCTGGTTAGGGTGCATTGGCCGTGCTAAATTCTCCCTCAGTGTTACCCGAACAGGCGCCGGAGTGTGGCAACTAGGGGATTTTCACAGTAACTTCATTGCGATGTTAATGTAAGCCTACTTGTGACTCATAAATAAACTTTACTTTAAAACAACCAATCGCACAGATGCTTTAAGCAGTGGATGTATTTTCCAAAATTGCAAAATCACGTGATAATAATTGAAAAAGAATTTGCTTTATTGTTAAAATAACAGCACAAAATACCGCAAACACTCAGCTGGTCAGGCAATTGTTTCCAACACCTCTTCATGCCTTTATTCCTGATTTCCAGCCTCCGCAGTATTTTGCTTTTATTCCCTTTTTGAAAGAAATGTCACATAAATTCCAGAGTTTGTTTGAAAAACAATTGAAGTCGAAACAGAGATCTTCAGAGAATAGGAACACTTCACAAAATGTACCCGTACCTTACAAGGATTAGCTTGCTTCTAGCGCCTGACTGCGGCACCCAGCCAGCATCATCTGTTTGAACTGATTACGTATCGCCAGAGAATGTTCTGGAGCCAAGTCTGAGCAGCCCCATATCGAGGTGCCCTCTGTGTGCTGAAGGCTTTCCATTTTTGGCTATGGGGGGCCTATTCTGTTGTAAATGTCCCAAGGTGTCAAAGATGCTTAAGAACGTGACAACGAACAGCAATTCAGCCAACGCGTGTGTCAAAGAGCCATGCATGTGAGGAAATATCAAAGTGGGATCAGATAGTGTCCAGGTTATTGAATCTTACCTTATCTTTTACTGTTCTGTACAATTGCTTGTCTCTCAAAGCCTCCTTATAGCAACTCTCAGCAGCTCCTAACCAGGTATTGTCACTGCTGCAAGTGTTTACACATCCCATTCTTCATCTTGATTCTTCATCCGTTGACAATATAAACATTGTTTATGATTGTCAGCTCCTGATAATAAATTGTCGGGTGGCACTGTGGTTAGCGCTGCTGCCTCACAGCGCCAGGGACCCGCGTTCGATTCTGGCCTTGGGTCACTGTCTGTGTGGAGTCTGCACGTTCTCCCCATGTCTGCGTGGGTTTCCTCCGGGTACTCCGGTTTTCTCCCACAGTCCGAAAGACATGCTGGTTGGGTGCATTGACCCGAACAGGCGCCGGAGTGTGGCGACTAGGGAATTTTCACAGTAACTTCATTGCAGTGTTAATGTCAGCCTACTTGTGACACTAATAAATAAACTTCAAACTTAAAATGTTATTGGTTTTAATTCAAACACGAGCAAATCGAACAAGAGAAGCATGGTATGGAAGAGAAAAAGACCAAAAATGACAATTTTCCAAATAAATGTACCAGGCTAAGCAGCCATTTGGCCCGTCACCCAGAACAAACCAAGGGCAGCACGGTGGCACAGTGGTTAGCACTGCTGCCTCAAATGCCAGAGACCCAAGTTCAATTCCGGCCTCAGGTGAATGTGGGCCCTATTTTACCATTTTGATTCTAAGTTCTGGTTGGACGTGAAACTGGGAGTGTTCCCAATCCGACTTTTAGACCCGTTCTTAGGCTCCCCCATATGCACTCTACCTGAACAAATATCAGCGAGTCCGAATCGCGCTGCGCAAGCCTGTGGGCGGGGCTTAACGTGCCCGAAACCCTGCAGCTCCGATAGGCGCCTCCAACTGCGCATGCGCAGAAAAAAATGATAGAATGTGGCCCCCCGGCCACATCGCTCCCGGGCTGAATAATGCCCCCCCCCCCCGGCCCGCACATATGTTGCCTCACCCCCACAACATTACTGACCCTCTTATTCCCTCTCTGCCACTGAATGCAGGCTCCTCCCCCACACCCCACCAATCTCAGGCAGAGTGGCAGCGGACCCCCCTTTCCCCGCCCTCCACCCCGCCCCCCCCCCCCCCCGCCTCCACCGCACTGATCTCAAGCAGAGAGCCTTCGGACGCTCGGCACTTACCTCCTCACTAACTGGAGCGCCCGAATTGGACTTTTGTGGAGCATGTCTGTTTCGCGCCGAATCTGTATGGGCGAACGGGTGGTAAAGGGGGAAGTGCTGGTAAGGTTGGGTGTGCAGCCCAGAAGTCAATTTAAATGCATGCGGCCATTTTCTGGCCTTGATAAAGGGGGAACCAGCGCAGAGGCAGGCGCGGATTGCGCTACTCACCTGACGCCCGACTTTACCAAGTTTTCGGGCCCAAAACGGGCATATCGCAATGGTAAAATTGGGCCCTGTCTGTACGGACTCTGCACGTTCTCTCCGCTTCAGCGTGGGTTTCCTCCGGGTGCTCCGATTTCCTCCCATGGTCCAAAGATGTGCAGGTAGGTGGATTGGCCATGCTAAATTGTCCCTTAGTGTCCAAAGATGCGCAGGTTAGGTGAATTGGCAGGGTAAATATGTGGGGCTACGGGTAGGTTGGGTAGGACACTCTGTTGGAGAATTGGTGCAGACTCGATGGGCCGAATGGCCTCCTTAACTGTCGGGATTCTGTGAAAACTGTCATGTCATCCATTTGACCCTTCAAAAAGTCTAAGGCCTGGATTTCTGCCACCCAGGGAGGAAGCTGGAGTCGGGAATTTCCGTAAAACATTCGCAGAATAGGAAAAACCAGGAAAAAAATACAAAGAGATCAGAAAAACGCAGATTTTATTTAACCGATGTGTCGCCTCATTGACTGAGTTGTGCGGCAGATTATGCCTGTAATAAATGTGCTTACTTAGACCCTGCTGTTGTGAGGTTTGAAGCACTTAGCTGAGATAGATGGCTGAGGGACGTGGCTGGTGTTTTGTGCTCACAGGCTGGTTAAATAAGATAACAACAACAGGAGGTTGCTGGTGAGAATGGAGATCCCCGAGAGGTCGATGCCAGGTGCCAGTAATCCTGTCTGCTTTGTGCAACTTTTCCCGGGAACTCTCAGCGGGGTTTTGTTTACATTTGCGATGACCTTTCCTCATCAGCTTGGCCTTCAAAACCAATTTTTTTATTGGCTTTCCAAAGATAAAATGGGCTGCAGTGCAAAACAGGGTCTCTTTGCTAATATAGATAAAGGGTAAGAAAAATAAGGAGGTCGCGTATTACTTGGAAAATAAGAATTTAAATAGAGTTGAGGTGCAAAGGGATCGGGAAGTGTAAATACACAAACCATTAACAGTTGCGGTGCAGGTCAATAAAGTCATAACTGAAGCAAACAATGCACTAGGATTTATTTCTAAAGAGCCAACTTGAAAGGTAGAGAAGTTATGATGAACTTGTGCCAATTATGGGTGACACACTGGTTAGCACTGCTGCCTCACAGCAAGAAGTTTAACAACACCAGGTTAAAGTCCAACAGGTTTATTTGGTAGCAAAAGCCACACAAGCTTTCGAGGCTCTGAGCCCCTTCTTCAGGTGAGTGGGAATTCTGTTCACAAACAGAACTTATAAGACACAGACTCAATTTACATGAATAATAATGAATAATGAATTATTCATGTAAATTGAGTCTGTGTCTTATAAGTTCTGTTTGTGAACAGAATTCCCACTCACCTGAAGAAGGGGCTCAGAGCCTCGAAAGCTTGTGTGGCTTTTGCTACCAAATAAACCTGTTGGACTTTAACCTGGTGTTGTTAAACTTCTTACTGTGTTTACCCCAGTCCAACGCCGGCATCTCCACATCATGCCTCACAGCGCCAGGGACAGGGTTCAATTTCCGGCTTAGAGTCATGGAGAGAGATAGAGGTTTACAGCATGGAAACAGGCCCTTCAGCCCAACTTGTCCATGCCGCCCTTTTTTTTAAGAACTCCTAAGCTAATCCCAATTTCCCGCATTTGGCCCATATCCCTCTATACCCATCGTACCCATGTAACTGTCTAAATGCTTTTTAAAAGATAAAATTGTACCCGCCTCTACTACTACCTCTGGCAGCTTGTTCCAGACACTCACCACCCTCTGTGTGAAAAAATTGCTCCTCTGGACAATTTGTATCTCACCCCTCTCACTTTAAACCTATGCCCTCCAGTATTAGACTCCCCTACCTTTGGGAAAAGATATTGACTATCTACCTTGTCTATGCCCCTCATTATTTTATAGACCTCTATAAGGTCACCCCTCAGCCTCCTACGCTCCAGAGAAAAAAGTCCCAGTCTATCCAGCCTCTCCTTATAACTCAATCCATCAAGTCCCGGTAGCATCCTAGTAAATCTTTTCTGCACTCTTTCTAGTTTAATAATATCCTTTCTATAATAGGGTGACCAGAATTGCACGCAGTATTCCAAGTGTGGCCTTACCAATGTCTTGTACAACTTCAACAAGACGTCCCAACTCCTGTATTCAATGTTCTGACCGATGAAACCAAGCATGCCGAATGCCTTCTTCACCACGCTGTCCACCTGTGACTCCACTTTCAAGGAGCTTTGAACATGTACCCCTAGAACTCTTTGTTCTGTAACTCTCCCCAGTGCCCTACCATTAACTGAGTAAGTCTTGCCCTGGTTCAATCTACCAAAATGCTTCATCTCGCATTTGTCTAAATTAAACTCCATCTGCCATTCGTCAGCCCACTGGCCCAATTGATCAAGATCCCGTTGCAATTGGAGATAACTTTCTTCACTGTCCACTATGCCATCAATCTTGGTGTCATCCGCAAACTTACTAACCATGCCCCCTATATTCTCATCCAAATCATTAATATAAATGACAAATAACAGTGGGCCCAGCACTGATCCCTGAGGCACACCGCTGGTCACAGGCCTCCAGTTTGAAAAACAATTCTCTACAGCCACCCTTTGGCTTCTGTCAAGAAGTCAATTTTGTACCCATTTAGCTACCTCACCCTGGATCCCGTGAGATTTAACTTTATGCAACAACTTACCATGCAGTACCTTGTCAAAGGCCTTGCTAAAGTCCATGTAGACAACATCAACTGCACTGCCCTCATCTACCTTCTTGGTTACCCCTTCAAAAAACTCAATTAAATTTGTGAGACATGATTTTCCACTTGGATCACTGTCTGTGTGGAGTTTGCACATTCTCCCCGTGTCTGCGTGGGTTTCCTCCAGGTGCTCCGGTTTCCTCCCACAGTCCGAAAGATGTGTTGGTTAGTCCATTGGCCATGCTAAATTTTCTCTCAGTGTACCCGAACAGGTGCCGGAGTGTGGCGACTAGGGAATTTTCACAGTAACTTCATTGCAGTGTTAATGTAAGCCTACTTGTGACACCGTTAAATAAACTTAAATCTTGGTTAGACTACACTTTCGAGTAATTGGTAAAGTTCTGGTCGCCATATTATAAAAATGGATATAGAGGCACTGCAAAGGGTGAAAAAAGATTTGCAAGGAAGATTCTAGATCAGCAAGGTTACACCTGACAGGAAAGGTTGACAAAGTTGCATCTTTTTCTCTTGAAAGACAAGGCTTTAAAATGATGTTAGGTTTGATCGGACTGAAAGAAAATGTTTCCACTTGTGGGAAAAAGCTGTAACATAATCACCAAAACGTTCAACAGAGAATTCAGAACAAAAGTTTTAATCCGGAAGAATGTGGAAGTTGCTACCACAGGCAGTGTTTGAACTCAATATCACAGATACATCTAAGGGGAAGTTTCATGAGGGAGCAAGGAATAGAGAACTATAACTTTGAGACTTCATTAGCAAACAGCTAAGGATTTATTTAAAAGCATCCACAAGAATATGTCTGCAGCTCATTCTGAAATGCCTCCTGCCTGAGAGAACTCCTCCCCCTGGGGGTGATTCCCCACTCTGAGTCCCGATTGGTCACCCAGGCCAGGTGACCCTTACTCTGCTGTGTTGCCCTTAAAGGAACAATTGCCATGCCTACTAGGTCCGTTGAAGAAGGATGAGAGGAGAATTGAGTCCAGAACCAATGCTGGCATGCACCTGTTTCTGTGCTGTGTATCTTATGCAATCCGATCCAAAATACAAGTGTATATTTTCTTTAATTTCCAATGCATCGCTGTTTCAAGGAACACTGCTGGTGTGTCAGACATAAAATATTTTTTTAGTGTGCCGAACCGGAAGTTTCAATGGAGTGAAGACACGTTGAATTCCTGATGATAGATATAAGTCATAGAAATTCGATAAAATGCTCCATTATCGATGATTGTGCCTTCAGCTGTCATAGCCCCGGGCTCTGGAATCCCCTCCCCAAACCTCTCCCCCCTCTCCCCACCTTTAAGACACGCTCCTTAAAACAAATCTCTTGAACCAAGCTTTTGATCACTTGTCCCAAAATCCCCATTTGCGATTTGGTGTCAAATTTTGTTTGACAATGCTCCAGTGAGGTACCTTACATTATTTTACTGTGTTAAAAGTGCCAGGTAGATGCAAAATTTAAAAAAAAAACAGAATGGGTGGAATTTTACAGCCTTGAATCGATAAGATCCCACCTGAGGTCAGCAGACCTTCCCATGCTCCGCCCCCCCGCCCTCTCCGATTCCCATGGCGGGCAGGCTGGTAAAATTCCAGCCAAAGTGTTCGGAATACTCAGCAGGTCTGACAGCATCTCTGGAGAGAGAAACAGAGTTAACAAGATCTGTACAATATCCAGGCTTGGGCTGACTAGTGGCAAGTAACATTCGTGCCACACAAATGCCAGGCAATGACCATCACCAGTAAGAGACACTCTTATTCAATGACCTTCATCAAAGACTTTCCCTCCATCATAAGGTCAGAAGTGGGGATGTTCGCCGATGATTGCACAATGTTCAGCACCATTCGCGACTCCTCAGATACTGAAGCAGTTCATGTTCAAATGCAACAGGATCTGGACAATATCCAGGCTTGGGCAAGTAACATTCACGCCACACAAATGCCAGGCAATGACCATCACTAATAAGAGACACTCTAACCACCGCCCCTTAACATTCAATGGTGTAACCATCACTGAATCCCCCGCTGTCAACATCCTTGGGGTTACCATTGACCAGAAACCAACAGGACTCACCACATAAACACAGTGGCTACAAGAGCAGGTCAGAGGCTAGGAATACTGCGGTGAGTAACTCACCTCCTGACTCCCCAGAGCCTATCCACCATCTACAAGGCACAAGTCAGGAGTGTGATGGAATACTCCCCACTTGCCTGGATGGGTGCAGCTCCAACAACACTCAAGAAGCTTGACACTATCCAGGACAAAGTAGCCCGCTTGATTGGCACCACATCTACAAACATTCAATCCCTCCACCACCAACGCTCAGTAGCAGCAGTGTGTACTATCTACAAGATGCACTGCAGCAATTCACCAAAGATCCTTAGACAACACCTTTCAAACCTAAGTCGCCACACTCTGGCGCCTGTTCAGATACACTTAGGGAGAATTTAGCATGGCCAAGGCACCTAACCGGCACGTCTTTGGACTGTGGGAGGAAACCGGAGCACCCAGAGGAAACCCATGCAGACACGGGGCGAATGTGCAGACTCCGCACAGACAGTGAGCCAAGCCGGGAATCGAACCCAGGTCCCTAGCACTGTGAGGCAGCAGCGCTAACCAACGTGCCACATCCGGTTTTCCGAATTCCTGCCAAGTTGGGGTTGACCCGGGCAGTTGGCGGGGGTGGGGGGAATAAATGGGCGACTGTTGATGCCAGACATCGCCCGGGACCACCATCCGATTGAGGAAGGTGGCTCACGCCCCCAGAGCCGCTTGGTCCAATGCATCGCTACCTGTGGGGGTCGCTGCTGAGGCTGAGGGGTGAGAAGGAGGGCACCTCCATTGTCAAAGAGAGGATGAGAGTCTTTCAGCAAGCCTGGGCTGGTGGGCAGATACCCCATAACCAGGATGGGTATGGTGGGAACACCTTCCAACAGTGGCACCTTAGTCAGTGGGAGGAGGGGTGGGGGGGAGGGGGGTGTGGTGACCATTTGGGGTGGCCATTAAGGAGGGCCCTTCCCCTACCTTCCCAGAAATTGCCTGGAGGCTGAAGGGATTTATCCAGCAGTTCCCCAGTGTGTCGACGGGCCCTCTTGCCACGGGCAAACTGCGGGCAGGAGCGGTGAGTCGCCCTTAGTTGACCGCTTGAACGGCTCCATTGACCATCCAATGGGCATCTGTGCCTCTGAGGTTCCTGCCTCCGGCAATGTGCTATGGCGGTGAGGGGATTTCAGCCTCTTTTCCCCGCAGCTTCCCTGGCCCGATTCCCCGCCCTCCTGCTTTCCAGCCGGTTGCCATAGCAACAGGAAGGTTCAGCCCACTGACTCGGGTATATTCCAATGAAAAGAGAGAAAAAAAATACAAGACGAATAAATATGTCCGCACACACAAAACGTAGCTAGCCGATCAAACCTGCCCAACTCCATCACGACTGCATCCCTCTGCCCCGCTCTCTATCACGTTTTAAACCACAGTCCCATCAGCCATCTTCTTATGGAAGGGTAGAGCAGACTCAAAGGGCCGAATGGCCTACTCCTGCTCCTAAGTCTGATGTCCCTCCGTGCCACCCTTCTCGCCCACCTCATCTCAGTCTTGGAAACTCCGGGGAAAGCAAAATTCCTGAGGGAAAAAGCGGAACCAACAAAGGGGAATAAGAGCACGGAAAACTCCTCTGCAGATACAGGTTGTGACGAACACAACTTTTACAGATGTGAGGTCAAAGAGGTTTGATTGCAGATTGGAATTCGCCACCACAGAAAGTAGTTGAGGCCACAATGCTGTCCGATTTCAGGAAGAAATTAGATTTTGCTCTTGGGGCTAAAGGAATCGAGGGATATGGGGGGAAGGGGGGGGGAAATCAGGATATTGAATTCAATGATCAGCCATGATCAAAATGAATAGTGGGGCGGCACGGGGTGGCACGGGGTGGCACAGTTGTTAGCACTGCTACCTCACAGCGCCAGGGACCTGGGTTCAATTCCCAGCTTGGGTCACTGTCTGTTTGGAGTTTGCACGTTCTCCTCGTGTCTGCGTGGGTTATCTCCGGGTGCTTCGATTTCCTCCCGCACTCCAAAGATGTGCGAGTTAGGTGCATTGGCCGTGCTAAATTGACCCTAGTGTCGGAGCGGGGGGGCGGTTAGCAGGGTAAATATGTGGGGTTGCGGGGAAAGGGCCTGGGTGGGATTGTGGTTGGTGCAGACTCGATGGGCCAAATGGCCTCCATCTGCACTGTAGGGATTCTATGATTCTAGCAGGCTCGAAGGGCTGAATGGCCTACTCCTGCTTCTAGTCTCTATGTTTCCAACACTAAGATTTTGCAGTGCTATTCGGAGGAGAATTTTTAGACAGCCCTGTTCTTTCTGTCTGGGCTTAATTAGGATTTGCTACTTGAGTGGTGAATACTTTTGATTAATTCATAGCAGAATTAATATCCCACTGAAAATAGCAGTTTTACAATGAGTACAAACTGTGCTCCAATACAGCTCAGTTAAATCTATCTGCAGCGTACGTTACAGCTCTGACGAATCAGCTCCCCACAGTCTCGTTATTACTGCAGCATTCAGTGAAGGTGTTTTGTTTCTTTTGCTTGTTTCTGCACTGTGAAATCATATAAGCACAGAATGGTTAGAACACAGAAGGAGGCCATTCAGCCCATCATTTCTATGCCAGCTCTCTGTAAGAGCAACTCACCTAGCCCCTCGCCTTTTCCCCGTCGCCCTGTAAGCTTTTCTCTTCAAATAGTTACCCAATTTCCTGTGGAAAGCCACAAATGAATCAGCCTCGGCCACAGTCTGAGGCAGTTTAAAGTTTGTTTATCAGTGTCACAAGTAGGCTTACATTAACACCGCAATGAAGTTACTGTGAAAATCCCCTAGTCGCCGCACTCCGGCACCTGTTCAGGTACACTGAGGGAGAATTTAGCACGGCCAATGCGTCTAACCAGCACGTCTTTCGGACTGTGGGAGGAAACCAGAGCACCCGGAGGAAACCCACACAGACATGGGGAGAATGTGCAAACTCCACACAGACAGTGACCCAGGGCTAGAATTGAACCCGGGTCCCTGGCACTGTGCCACCGTGCCGCCCATTGCCACTGTGCCACTGTGTATTCCAGATCCTAACCACTTGCTGCCTGAGCTGATTTGTCCTCACATTGCCACTGCTTTGATGGTCAATCACTTTACATTATTGTCCTCCGATTCCCAATTCTTCCACCAATGGGAATAGTTTCTCCCTCTCTACTCTGTCCAGATTGGGCATGGGGCATCTTCCAACATGGGTAAGGTCAGATACATCTCAATGTTGCATATTTAGCAATCCCTCCTTGCTTTTTAAAAAATCGGTTCATGGGCCAGAATTTTATTGCCCTTCCCTAATTGCCCTTGCCAAGGTGATGGCAAACCACCTTCTTGAACCGCTAGAGGATTGTGTCGAGCTGTCTGAGTGTTGTTGGAGCTGCACAGATTTAGGCCCGTGCAGAGTATTCATGTTCCTGACTTGTGCCTTTCAGATGGTGGACAGGTTTTTGGAAGTCTGGAGGTGAGTTACCCTCCACAGAATTCCCAGCCTCTGACCTGCCTCGATAGCCCGAGGTTTATCTGGCCAGCCCTGTTCAGTATCAGGTCAGTAATAATCCCCAGGATGTTGACAGTGGGGGATTCAGCGATGGTAGTGCCATTGAATGTCATAGAATCATAGAATCATAGAAACCCTACAGTGCAGAAGGAGGCCATTCGGCCCATCGAGTCTGCACCGACCACAATCCCACCCAGGCCCTACCCCCACATATTTACCCGCTAATCCCTCTAACCTATGCATCCCAGGACTCTAAGGGGCAATTTTTTTAACCTGGCCAATCAACCTAACCCGCACATCTTTGGACTGTCAAGGGGCAATGGTTGGATTCTCTCTTGTTGGAAATGGTCATTGCCTGGCACTAGTGTGGCGTGCATGTTATTTGCTACTTGTCAGCCCAGCCTGGATATTGTCCAGGTCTTGCTGTATTTGGACATGGACTGCTTCAGTATCTGAGGAGTTGTGAATAATACTGAATATTGTGCAGTCATAGAGTCATAGAATCTCTACAGTGCCGAAGGAGGCCATTTGGCCCATCGAGCCTACACCAACAACAATCCCACCCAGGTCCTATCCCCTTAACCCCATATATTTACCCTCCTAATCCCCCTGACACTAAGGGGCAATTTATCATGGCCAATCGACCTAACCTGCACATCTATGGATTGTGGGAGGAAACCGAAGCACCCGGAGGAAACCCACGCAGACACGGGGAGAATGTTCAAACTCCACACAGACAGTGACCCCAAGCTGGGAATTGAACCCGGGTCCCTGACACTGTGAGGCAGCAGTGCTAACCGTTGTGCCACCATGCCGCTCCCGTCATCGGCGAACATCCCCACTTCCCACGTTATGACGGAAGGAAGGTTATTGATGAAGCAGCTGATGATGGTTGGGTCTAGGACACGCCCCTGAGGAACTCCTGCAGCGATGTCCTGGAGCTGACATGACAGACCTCCAACAGCCAAAACCATCATCATTTGTGCCGAATGATACTGCAACCGGCAAAGGGTTGTCCCCCTGATTCCCATTGACTCCAGTTTTGCTCGGGCTCGCTGATGCCATAATAGTCAATTGCTGCCTTGTCGTCAAGGGCTATCACTCTCGCCTCACCTCAGGAATTCAGCTCTTTAGCCCAGGTTTGAACCAAGGCTGTAATGAGGTCAGGAGCTGAGTGACCCTGGCGAAACCCAAACTGGGCGTCACTGAGCAGGCTATTGCTGAGTAAGTGCTGCCTGATAGCACTGTCAACAACAAGTTCCCTCACTTTACTGATATGGAGAGTAGACTGATAGGAAAGTAATTGGCTGGGTTGGATTGTTCTGTATCCTGTGTAACAGAACGTACTTGGGCAATTTTCCACACTGCTGGGTAAATGCCAGCGTTGTAGCAGTACTGGGACAGCTTGGCTAGGGGAGCGGCAAGTTCTGGAGCACAGATCTTCAGTACTATTGCTGGAATATTGTCAGGGCCCATAGAGTTTGCAGTGTCCAGAGCCTGCAGCAGTTTCTTGCTATCACATGCGGTGAATCGAATTGGCTGAAGACTGGCTGATTGACTTTATCCCTAGCAGGAGGAGGATGAGATGGATTATCCACTCGGCACTCCAGGCTGTCGATGGCTGTAAATGCTTCAGCCTTGTCTTGTAGGCTGGTGTGCTGGGCTCCTCCATTGTTAAGGAATGGGGATATTTGTGGAGTCTTTAATTGTCCACCACCATTCACAGCTGGATGTGGCAGGACTGCAGAGCTTAGATCTGATCTGTTGGTTGTGGGAGTACCTTATAGCAGTGACTGAAGATTTAAAAGAACTACCTCAGCAACATCTGCTCTACTTGCATTTATTTAGCACCTTTCACATCGTCAAAACATTGCAAGATGCTTAATTGAAGTGATTATCAAACTAAGTTTGGTGCTAGTCACAAAAGGAGACGTGTGGACAGGTGTGCACAGGTGAGGACAGGTGTGGACAAGTGTGCACAGGTGAGCACAGGTGAGGACAGGTGTGGTCAGCTGTGGAATGGTGTGGACAGGTGAGGGCAGGTGTGGACAAGTGAGGACTGGTGTGGACAGGTGTGGAAAGGTGTGGACAGGTGAGGACAGGTGAGGGCAGGTGTGGACAAGTGAGGACTGGTGTGGACAGGTGTGGAAAGGTGTGGACAGGTGAGGACAGGTGAGGACAGGTGCAGATAGGTGAGGACAAGTGAGGTCAGGTGTGGACAGGTGTGGACAGGTGTGCATAGGTGAGGACAGGTGTGGTCAGGTGAGGACAGGTGAGGACAAGGGAGAACGGGTGTGGACAGGTGAGGACAAGGGAGAACGGGTGTGGACAGGTGAGGACAGGTGTGAACAGGTGTGGACAATTGAGTCCACTAATATCCTTTAGGGAAGGAAATCTGCTGTCCTTACCCGGTCCAGCCTACATGTGACTCCAGATCCACAGCAATGTGGTTGACTCTCATCTGTCCTCTTAAATGGCCAAGCAAGCCATTTAGTTCAAGGGTAACTAGGGATGGGCAATAAATGCTGGCCCAGCCAGTGAGGCCCATGCCCCACGAGTAAAAACCATAATTTTGAAGCTTCAGCGTCTTGAATTCACCGAGCTGTTCTTCCTGGCCTCACATATACAACTCTTACCAGATGCTTTTCTTCCTCTTCACTGTTTGGTAGAACCTGTCCACTTCTCTTTTGGAAAAGCCAATGGGGACCTGATTTGCTTTCGAGCAGCGGGTCCCCTGTCGATTCAGGTGGGCACATCAGGTACCCAGCCAGAGACCCCATCAATGGTGGTGATACAGGCACCTCCTCCGTATCTGCTTAACTCTACTCTCATCCTGTTTTACATTGGATATGCAGCACAGTAACAGGCCAATCAGGCACTCGTACTCCACTCAAGCTTCCTCCCGTCATCCCTCAACTAAAGGGCAGCACGGTGGCACAGCGGTAAGCACTGCTGCCTCGCAGTACCAGGGACCCAGGTTCAATTCGGGCCTCGCGTGGCTGTCTGTGTAGAGTTTGCCCGTTCTACCCATGTCTGTGTGGGTTTCCTCCAGTTTACTCCTACAGTCCAAAGGTGTGCAAGTTAGGGAGATTGACCATGCTAAAATTGCCCCTTAGTGTCCAAAGATGTGTAGGTTATGCGAATTAGCGAATATGGGGATAGGGCCTGGGTGAGATGCTCTGTTGGAGAGTTGGCGCAAACTCACTGAGCTGAATGGCCTCCTTCTGCACTGTAGGGATTCTATAATACTATGATAACTTTAGCATTCTATTCCCTACTCTTCATTTGCTTATCTACCTTCTCCTAAGATGCAATTATACAATATACCTCAACGATCCCCTGTGGTACTGAGTTCCACCTTCTCACCAATCTCTGCATTAAGAAATATCTTTAAATTCAAAGAACTGATAGTATCCCAACTGGATCCCTCTCGAACTGTTCGTCAAGAGGTGCATTGTTTGTCCACTTTACTGCCTTTAGTATTACTACTGGAGAGAATGGTTCCAATTACACGATTCATTATGGTTGGACCAGTGACAGATTGAACTTTGGAAGAAATTAATTGGCTACGGCTTCCTTCATCACCTGAAATAGCCTGCAGGACTTTGCAAGCTGGTAAAGCTGCCAACAGTTAGAATACTCCAAGGAAAATCAATATTGGAAGCAATTATTTAACTGTTAACATTGCTGCAGTTATGTGAATGACTAATAGACTCAAATAGCCATCACCCTCTGCCCATCTCCTCCAATTCTAACTCAGTGTAAATGATTACATTCAGCCAACACTCAGCTGCCCTTATTCTAACTTCACCCATCTACATTGGTGATGGCAACATCTCCTTTTGAAAATTCTCACCCTCGGTGACAAACCCATCCATGGTTTTACCTTTCCCATCTCCTCCAGCGAGGATCTCTGCACTCCTTCATTTCTGCTCCACCATTGGCATTCATGTCTTCAGCTGCCTGATCCCTAACCCTAAGCCTAACCCTAACCCTATTGGCACAGTGGCACGGTGGTTAGCACTGCCGCCTCACAGCGCCAAGGACCTGGGTTCGATTCCCGGCTTGGGTCACTGTCTGTGTGGGGTTTGCATGTTCTCCCCGTGTCTGTGTGGGTTTCCTCCGGGTGCTCCGGTTTCCTCCCACAGTCCGAAAGACATGCTGGTTAACCTCTTACTGGTATCATCAGCTGATGAATCAGTTCTCCTCCATGTTGAACAACACTTGGAGGAAGCACTGAGGGTGGCAAGGACGCAAAATGTACTCTGGGTGAGGGATTTCAATGTCCACCACCAAGAGTGGCTCAGCAGCAGCACTACTGATCGAGCTGGTCGGGTCCTAAAGGATATAACTGCTAGACTGGGTCTGCAGCAGGTGGTGAAGGAACCAACAAGGGGGAAAAACATACTTGACCTCATCCTTACCAATCTGCCGGCTGCAGATGTATCTGTCCATGACAGTATCGGTAAGAGTGACCACCGCACAGTCCTTGTGGAGACAAAATTCCACCTTCACATTGAGAATAACCTCCATTGTGTTGTGTGGCACTATCACTGTGTTAAATGGGAAGACTTCGAACCGATCTAACAACTCAAGACTGGGCATCCATGAGGCGCTGTGGGCCATCAACAGCAGCGGAATTGCACTCCAGCACAATCTGCAACCTCATGGCCCGGCATATCCCCCACTCAACCATTACCATCAAGCCAGGGGATCAACCCTGGTTCAATGGAGAGTGCAGGAGGGCATGCCAGGAGCAGCACCAGGCATACCTAAAATTGAGGAGTCAACCTGGTGAAGCTACCAAACAGGACTGCTTGCATGCCAAATGGCAAAAACAGCAAGTGATAGACAGAGCTAAGCGATCCCACAACCAACGGATCAGATCTAAGCTCTGCAGTCCTTTCACATCCAGTCGGGGATGGTGGTGGACAATTAAACAACTCACTGGAGCAGGAGGCTCCACAAATATCCCCATCCTCAATGATGGAGGAGGCCAGCACATCAGTGCAAAGATAAGGCTGAATCATTCGCAACAATCGTCAGCCAGAAGTGCCAAGTGGATGATCCATCTCAACCTCCTCCAGTGGTCCCCAGCATCTCAGATGTCAGTCTCCAGCCAATTCGATTCACTCCATGCGATATCAAGAAACGGTTGGAGGCACTGGATACTGTAAAGGCAATGGGCCCTGATAACATTCCGGCAATAGTACTGAAGGCTTGTGCTCCAGAACTTGCCGCTCCCCTCGCCAAGCTCTTCCAGTACAGTTACAACACTGGCATCTACCCAACAATGTGGAAAATTGCCCAGGTACATCCTGTACACAAAAAGCAGGACAAATCCAACCCGGCCAATTACCGCCCAGTCTACTCTCGATCATCAGTAAAGTGATGGAAGGGGTCATTGACAATGCTATCAAGCAGCACCTGCTCAGCAATAACCTGCTCAGTGACGCCCAGTTTGGGTTTCGCCAGGGTCACTCAGCTCCTGACCTCATTACAACCTTGGTTCAAACATGGACAAAAGAGCTGAATTCCAGAGGTGAGGTGAGAGTGATAGCCCTTGACATCATGGCTGCATTTGACTGAGTGTGGCATCAAGGAGCCCTAGCAAAACTGGAATCAATGGATGTCGGGGTTGAAGATGGTTATGGTTGTGGAGGGTCAGTCATCTCAGCCCCAGGACATCTCTGCAGGAGTTCCTCAGGGGAGTGTCTGAGGCGCAACCATCTTCAGCTGCTTCACCAATGACCTTCCCTCCATCATAAGGTCAGAAGTGGGGATGTTCACCGATGATTGCACAATGTTCAGCACCATTCGCGACTCCTCAAATACTGAGGCAGTCCATGTTCAAATGCAACAAGATCTGGACAATATCCAGGCTTGGGCTGACAAGTGGAAGTAACGTTCGCGCCTCACAAATGCCAGGCAATGACCATCACCAATAAGAGACACTCTAACCACCACCCCTTAACATTCACTGGTGTAACTATCACTGAATCCCCCACTGTCAACATCCTTAGAATTACCATTGACCAGAAGCTCAACTGGACTCGGGAACAGGAGAGAGGCTAGGAATACTGCGGCAAGTAACTCACCTCCTGACTCTCCAAAGCCTGTCCACCATCTACAAGGCACAAGTCAGGAGTGTGATGGAAAATTCCCCACTTGCCTGGATGAGTGCAGCTCCAACAACACTCAAGAAGCTTGATTGGCACCACATCTACAAGCATTCAATCCCTCCACCACCGACGCTCAGTAGCAGCAGTGTGTACTATCTACAAGATGCACTGCAGCAATTCACCAAAGATCCTTAGACAGCACCTTCCAAACCCACGACCACTTCCATCTAGAAGGACAAGGGCAGCAGATACATGGGACCACCACCACCTGCAAGTTCCCCTCCAAGCCACTCACCATCCTGATTTGGAAATATATCGCTGTTCCTTCACAGTCACTGGGTCAAAATCCTGGAACTCCCTCCCTAACGGCATTGTGGGTCAACCCACAGCACGTGGTCTGCAGCGATTCAAGAAAGCAGCTCACCACCACCTTCTCAAGGGCAACTAGGGATGGGCAATAAATGCTGGCCAGCCAGCGACGCCCATGTCCCATGAATGAGTAAAAGAAGGGTGCATTGGCCGTGCTAAACTCCCCCTCGGTGTACCCGAACAGGTGCCAGAATGCGGCGACTAGGGGATTTTCACATTTACTTCATTGCAGTGTTAATGTAAGCCTATTTGTGACACTAATAAATAAACTTTAAAAAAATCCTAACCCTAACCCTAAACCTAAGCCTAACCCGAACCTTAACCAGGATGTTGCCTGGTATGGAGGGGCTTGGTTATGAGGAGAGATTGGGGAAACTGGGGTTGTTCTCCTTGGAAAGACGGAGGATGAGGGGAGACTTAATAGAGGTGTATAAAATTATGAAAGGCATAGATAGGGTGAACGGTGGGAAGCTTTTCCCCGGGTCGGTGGTGACGTTCACGAGGGGTCATAGGTTCAAGGTGAAGGGGGGGAGGTTTAACACAGATATCAGAAGGACATATTTCACACAGAGGGTCGTGGGGGCCTGGAATGTGTTGCCGGGCAAGGTGGTGGAGGCGGACACACTGGGAACGTTTAAGACTTATCTAGACAGCTATATGAACGGAGTGGGAATGGAGGGATACAAAAGAGTGGTCTAGTTTGGACCAGGGAGCGGCGCGGGCTAATTGTTCCTTGTTTCTCGTTTCAAGGCTTCATTCTATGATCATCTTGCTGGTGCCAGTACAGAGCGAGACTGCGGATAGTTGGGAACCTGTCTCGGGGGCAGGGAATTCATATGGTGTTCGTGGAAGTGGAAATGACTAGGGTTGGGAAGCATTTTCCGATCAGGGCCATTGTGATCTCCTGGACTCGTTTCGATCGCCTCAGGGGGTCGGAGAGGAATTTCCCAGATTTTGTTTTCCCCATATTGGCCCTGGGGTTTTTCACTCTGGGTTTTCGCCTCTCCCTGGAGATCACATGGTCTGGAATGGGGAGGTGGGGGTGAGTTAATAGGTTGTAATGAACAAAGCATCGTAGCTGTGAGGGACAGCTCGGTGGATAGGATATTGGTATGTAGATAGGCTGGGAAATTGGGCGGGGATCCTGGATTCAGGATTCAATCCTGGACCGGGAAGCGGCGTGGGCTTGGAGGGCCGAAGGGCCTGTTCCTGTGCTGTATTGTTCTTTGTTCTTTGTTCTTAACCCTCGACCTAAATGCTGGAATTCCCTCCCTCAATCTCTAATCCTCCAGATCACGCACTCTTCTTTTCAAAATGTAACTCTTTGACAAAACGCTTTGTCCGCTGTCCCAAAATCTCTGTCGGTAACTCAGTGTCGAAGACTGTTTGACAATGCTTTTGCGAAGCACGGCGAGATGTTTTACCATGCTAAAGGGCATTATAAATAAGCTTCAATGCCACTTGCTCTGACCATCAAAACCTTTTACTCAAACAATTAATTATCAAAGGACATTTACATGGTATAAGCTGGCTACGTTCCTCGAGCCCAGGAATTTGTGTTTTTATGGCTGCTTCCCCTTTTCATGATAAATAGATTTTCGGAGCAATGCTGCTGACTTTGAGCCAAGTAATCATTTAGGGAATATTTAACTCAGCTTTGGATTCTAAGGATCTGCTACAAATGAAACAAATGCCAGGATAATGGTCCCTAATCTAACCTTGGCATGAAGGTGACTTTAAACAGCAGTGTTCAAGGTGAGGAAAGCTGCAAGGAGCAGGCTGGAAAGCTCATGGTGCAGAGATTCACAGCAAATAATCGTGGGAAAAGAAAGCTATTAGAGAGTAATTACCTAAGCTGTGACAGAGAAAGTAGGAGCAGGAGTGGGCCATTCAGCCCTTCGAGCCTGCTCCGCCTTTTAATATGACAATGGCTGATCCTCTCTCACAGTGCCATACTCCCACTTTCTCCCCAAACCGCTTGATACCATCAAAATCTACAAATGTATCTCTCTCTTTCTTGAACACATTCAGTGACTTGGCCTCCACAGCCTTTTATGGTAGAGAATTTCAAACGTCTATTACCTTTTGAGTGAAGACATTTTTCTCAGTCCTAAATTGTCTGCCCCGTATCGTGACTTGAAACATATTTTTATATTTATTCATGGGACATGGGTGTCGCTGGCTGGGCCAGCATTTATTGCCCATCCCTAGTTTCCCTTGAGAAGGTGGTGGTGAGCTGCCTTCTTGAATCGCTGCAGTCCACGTGCTGTGGGTTGACCCACAATGCCGTTTAGCGAGAGAATGCCAGGATTTTGACCCAGCGTCTGCAAAGGAACAGCGATATATTTCCAAGTCAGGACAGTGAGTGGCTTGGAGGGGAACTTGCAGGTGATGATGTTCTCATATATCTGCTGCCCTTGTCCTTCTAGTTGGAAGTGGTCATGGGTTTGGAAGGTGCTGTCTAAGGATCTTTGGTGAATTGCTGCAGTGCATCTTGTAGATAGTACACACTGCTGCTACTGAGCGTCGGTGGTGGAGGGAGTGGATGTTTGTGGATGTGGTGCCAATCTCCAATGAAGGAGAATGTGAGTCACTGCAGTGCCATCTTGTAGATGGCACACACTGCTCCCATTGTGCCCCGGTGGTAGATGGAATGGATGTTGAAGGTTTATGAAACAATACTTGACAAGACACAACATGGACAGTTCAATCCACATCTGGCATGTGGGAGTCTTTTAAGGAACAGTTGTTAGGGCTGCAGGATAGGCATGTGCCTATAAAAAAGAAGGATAGGAAGAGTAGGATTCGAGAACCGTGGATAACCAGGGAAATTGAGGGATTGGTCAAAAAGAAAAAAGAGGCGTACATTAGGTCCAGGCAGCTAAAAACGGAGGGAGCTCTGGAGGAATACAAAGAAAGTAGGAAAGAACTAAACGAGGAATTAGAAGGGCAAAAGGGGGTCGCGAAATGTCCTTGGCAGACAAGATTAAGGAGAATCCCAAGGCATTTTATTCACACGTTAGGAACAAAAGGGTTGTCAGGGAAAAAATCAGATCTCTCAGGGACAAAAGTGGGGAATTATGCTTAGAGCCCAAAGAAGTAGGGGAGATCCTAAATGAATACTTTGCGTCGGTATTCACAAAGGAGAGGGATGTGTTGACTGGGAGTGTCTCGGAGGGGAGCGTTGACCCGTTAGTGACAAGGGAGGAAGTGTTAGGTTTTTTAGGCAATATAAAGACTGACAAATCCCCAGGGCCTGATGGAATCTATCCAAGGCTGCTCAGGGAGACGAGAGATGAAATCGCTGGGCCTCTGACGCAAATCTTTGTCTCGTCACTGGACTCAGGTGAGGTCTCAGAGGATTGGAGGATAGCTAATGTGGTCCCGTTATTTAAGAAGGGTAGGAAGGATAACCCGGGAAATTATAGGCCGGTGAGCTTGACGTCTGTGGTAGGGAAGTTGTTAGAGATAGGATGTATGCACATTTAGAAAGGAATAAACTCATTAAAGATAGTCAGCATGGTTTTGTGAGAGGGAGGTCATGCCTCACTAACCTGGTGGAGTTTTTTGAAGAAGTGACTAGAATGGTTGACGAGGGAAGGGCCGTGGATGTCGTCTATATGGACTTTAGTAAAGCGTTTGACAAAGTCCCTCATGGTAGGTTGGTGCAAAAGGTTGGATCTCTTGGGATAAAGGGGGAGGTGGCTAGATGGGTGGAGAACTGGCTTGGTCACAGAAGACAGAGGGTGGTAGTGGAAGGGTCTTTTTCCGGCTGGATGCCTGTGAGGGGCAGCGCTCCGAAAGCTTATGGTATTTGCTACCAAATAAACCTGTTGGACTTTAACCTGGTGTTGTGAGACTTCTTACTAGTGGTGTTCCGCAGGGCTCTGTATTGGAACCTCTGCTGTTTGATATTTATACAAACGATCTGGAAGAAGGTGTAACTGGGGTGATCAGTAAGTCTGCGGACGACACGAAAATGGCTGGACTTGCAGATAGTGAGGAACATTGTCAGAGGCTACAGAAGGATATAGATAGGCTGGAAATTTGGGCAAAGAAATGGCAGATGGAGTTCAATCCTGATAAATGCGAAGTGATGCATTTTGGTGGGAATAATGTAGGGAGGAGCTACACGATAAATGGAAGAACCATAAAGGGTGTAGAAACGCAGAGGGACCTGGGTGTGCAAATCCACAGATCCCTGAAGGTGACGTCACAGGTGGAGAAGGTAGTGAATAAGGCATATGGCATGCTTGCCTTTATAGGACGGGGCATAGAGTATAAAAGTTGGGGTCTGATGTTGCAGATGTATAGAACGTTGGTTCGGCCGCATTTGGAATACTGCATCCAGTTCTGGTCGCCACACTACCAGAAGGACGTGGAGGCTTTGGAGAGAGTGCAGAGGAGGTTTACCAGGATGTTGCCTGGTATGGAAGGGCTTAGTTATGAGGAGAGTTTGGGTAAACTGGGGTTGTTCTCATTGGAAAGACAGAGGATGAGGGGTGACCTAATAGAGGTGTATAAAATTATGAAAGGCATAGATAGGGTGAACGGTGGGAAGCTTTTTCCCAGGTCGGTGGTGACGCTCACGAGGGGTCATAGGTTCAAGGTGAGGGGGGGGAGGTTTAACACGGATATCAGAAGGACGTATTTTACACAGAGGGTGGTGAGGGCCTGGAATGCGCTGCCGGGCAAGGTGGTGGAGGCGGACACACCGGGAACGTTTAAGGCTTATCTAGATAGCCACATGAACGGAGTGGGAATGGAGGGTTACAATAGAATGGTCTAGTTTGGACCAGGGAGCAGCGCGGGCTTGGAGGGCCGAAGGGCCTGTTCCTGTGCTGTATTGTCCTTTGTTCCTTGTTCTCCCTCTCGCGTGTTTTACATTTCATCTTTAGACGATAGTAAAACGGCTACACATGAGTAATGCACATGTTGTGGAACTTTAACAGGGTGGTTTGGCTTC
Source organism: Mustelus asterias (assembly GCF_964213995.1). Classification (NCBI taxonomy): domain Eukaryota; kingdom Metazoa; phylum Chordata; class Chondrichthyes; order Carcharhiniformes; family Triakidae; genus Mustelus; species Mustelus asterias. The sequence continues at coordinate 16,537,352 of NC_135828.1, read as the reverse complement.
AATTTGTAGTCTTAATTTCAGGAAGGCTTATTTAAATAGCACACTGTTTTCAAATGGTTTTATGTTGATTTGAACAGAAGAACAAGGTGCTGCAGTTTTACTAAATATTCTCAGCATAGTAACAGGCCATCAGCCCAACATTTCTACGCGAGTGTGTCTGCTCCTCATAGGCTTCCTCCCACTCTGTTATATTATTACATTATTCATAAAGAGCTAGGAACAAGTTGTTATGTGAATATATATCCTGGGGTGCCACATTCACTGTCGCACTGCAGTCATGTGCTAAGTTATAACCTCAGTCTACCAGCTAGCAACCGCACACACAGCTGTAAGAATACACCCGGCATTCTGAGTCCAAAGTGTGATTATTTTTAACAGAAGACTTTGGGTGGGATTCTCCGGTCTTGTCCGTGGCGGAGTCCATCGCGGGCGAGAATGGAAAATTTGGCATTCCGGCCAAAGCTTCATCCGGTCAAAGCAGCACCGGAAGATCCCAGCCTGGAGCGAGGACAGAAAACTTCAGCCACCATCTTAGCTCTGATCTCAAAAGACCACAGACGTTTCTCTCTGCTGGAGAGGGACAATATTGGCTTGAGGAGATGTGGGCACCTCAAGCTTGGGGTAAGGCATGGGGGCGAGCCCTCAATGAAATATCACTGCCGGTGTGGGCATTGGACCCACGCCATTGGCGTCATTCTGCATCACACTTGACGCAATTTTACCACCTCACCCGCCCCGATTGGGCTCACAGAGCGGAATTCTCCGTTGGCCTCGGGCGGGATCTTACCAGTCTCTTACTTCATGTCCCCCTACCTATTCCATTTTCCCCTCATGTGTTCATCTGATTTTCCTTAACTATATTCATATCCTTGACCTCAACCGTGCATGTGGTAGTTACACATCCCCACCTGAATATCTTTACAGTGCAGAAGGAGGCCATTTGACCCATCAAATCCGCACTGGCTCTCTGAAAGGGTATTCTATGTTGCCTCACACCCCTGTCTTCTCTCTGTAACCTGCACACTCTCTCTTCAGAAAGAGTTTTTCTCTCATTTCCATAACAGTTTCATTAGCTATTCATGGACTGGGCTTTCGATCTCCCCGCATTTTATCCACATCTACCATTTGAACCTCTTCATAATGTTAAAACCCTCGGTCAGATAACCTCGCAGCATCCTCTATTCCTGGAAAAAGAACCCCAGCCAGTTCAACCTTCCCTGATAGTTGTAACCTCTCCATGAACATTCTTTTGGCACCGTCTATGGTGCCTCTACATGTTTCCATTATAATTGATTGTAGGGAAAAGGGGTGGCACAGTGGTCAGCACTGCTGCCTCACAGCGCCAGGGACCCAGGTTCAATTCCAGCCTCGTGTCACTGTCTGTGTGGAGTCTGCATGTTCTCCCCATGTCTGCGTGGGTTTCCTCCGGGTGCTCCGGTTTCCTCCCACAGTCCAAAGATGTGCGGGTTAGGTGGATTGGCCATGCTAAATTGACCTAGTGTTAGGGGATTAGCAGGGTTACGGGAATAGGGCCTGGGTGGGATTGTGGTCGATGCAAACTCGATGGGCCGAATGGCCTCCTTCTGCACTGTCGGGATTCTGTAATATTTGATTTCATTCGTTCAGTGACGGGATTGTGTCACTGATACTCCAGATATTCGGGAAAATTCCGGACTTCATGTGTTGGATTGAGAGAGAGACAACTGCATGTGTCAATTGATCTGTGCACAGCAGTGCTGCTGTCTGGAAAATGGAGAGAGGGGCAGGATACTGCCGGACGCTCCCCTTGTTCTGGGCTGTTGGAGAAAGAGTAACTTGTGTAGGTATACTTGTTCATTGAGTGACGCACCTTCTACCGTGTCCTGGAACACCTGAGAAATGAGGGGTTACTTCTGAAGTTTAGTCAGTGCTAATCAGCAGCCATAGTGTGCTCAGCAAGATCCCACAAGCTAATGAATAACCTCAAAATATGGGTGGGCCCTGGTCTTGGGAAGTATTGAGGGAGTCATAAGTTTGTCTTTCAGGTCCAGCAGCCTCCACCAGTTTGTGTGTTGCAGTTTGATAAGCACTGCCTCATGTTATGTACAATGAGTATTTAGTTCAGTGAATTAGCCATACTGCATGCCCTGTGTGCCCTGTGCTGAACTTGGCTGCCCCCTGCTGCCAGGCTTACTGCATTGCTGACCTCGGGAGAGAATGGTCCTGAAAATCAAACAGTCTTTCCAATCACCTCATGTAGCTCTGCCTCAGTGTAACAAAGACTTACATTTATATAGCAACTTTAGCATAGTAATTTTTAAAGTTTATTTATTAGTGTCACAAGTAGGTTTACATTAGCACTGCAATGAAGTTACTGTGAAAATCCCCTAGTCACTACACTCCAGCGCCTGTTCGGGTACACTGAGGGAAGAATTTAGCACGGACAATGCACCCTAACCAGCACATCTTTCAGACTGTGGGAGGAAACCGGAGCACCCGGAGGAAACCCACGCAGACACGGGGAAAACGTGCAGACTCCACACAGACAGTGACCCAAGCCGGGAATCAAACCAGGGACCTTGGCGCTGTGAGGCAGCAGTGCTAACCACTGTGCCACCGTGCCGCCCAGGATGCTTCAAGAGATTAAAGTTGGCACCAAGTCTAAGAAGGACATACAAGGACAGGTTTTAAGAAGCATTTTAAAAGGAGGAGAGAAATGGGGATTGGTTTTAAGAAGAGAATTCCAGGCTTTAGGAATTGTCGAAGGCACAGTCGCCATTGTTGGGGTGAAGGACACGAGGGATACACAAGATGTCAGAGTTAGACAGGGGCAGTGTTCTTGCAGATCTGGATGAAGTTACAATGATTGAGGGGGATAAGGACATGGAGGGATTTGAACACGAGGAGGTGAATTCTGAATTGAGGTGTTGTCAGACTGGGAACTAATGCAGGTCAGTGAGTACCGGGATGATGGAACTGGTTCAGTGTTAGGGGAGGTGATGTTCCTAGTGGTATTATTGCCTGACTATTAGTCCAGAAGCTCAGCTAATGTTCTGGGGACCCAGCTTCAAAAACCTTCATGGCAGATGGTGGAATTTGTATTCAATAAAAAAAATCTGGAATTATGAATCTACTGGTGACCATGAAACCATTGTCGGAAAAACCTATCTGGTTCACTAATGTCCTTTAGGGAAGGAAATCTGCTGTCCTTACCTGGTCTGGCCTACATGTGACCCCAGAGCCACAGCAATGTGGTTGACTCTCAACTGCCCTCAGGCAATTAGGGATGGGCAATAAATGCTGGCCCAGCCAGCGACGCCCATGTCCCAGAAATGAATAAAAAATAAATAAAAGCAGCAGGATTTTGGAACAGTTCCATGTTTCGGGGTTTGGAGGATGGGCAGCTGACCAGGACTGCAGTGGGATAATTGAGTCTGGAAGTAACAGAAACACGGATATGGGATTGAGGCAGAGTTGGAGATGGTCATATTACGGAAGTCGGCATTGGTGGTCTTTGGGAAGGAGATGATATGGGACTGGAAGCTCAGCTCAAGACTGGTTCAGTCTAGAAGGTGGAAAGGGCATGAGGTTTGTGGCAAGCACTGAAGGCAATGGGTGGGACTTTCTGGCACTTCCCACTGAAGACAATTCCGCCCTGGAATATCTTGGAACCAGTGGCGACCACTCAGTAGAGTGACAAAGAGAACTGTCTATTACCAGTAGAAAGCTATGTACAGAGAGTAAGATAGATACTCGTCAACTTGGGCTCCGAGACTGCCTGGGAGAGCCTGCACTCAGCTCCAGGATTCGCTGCGCTGAGGCCCGATTGGCTGAATGGGTCACATGCCCCACCCAAACTGCACTTCTTAAAGGGGCTCGGCTACTACAGTGGGTGAACCATGCTGCTGTGAAGTTGAATTTGTTAAGATATAAAAGAATTGCAAAACAAATGCTGGAAGGAAAGAAAGCAGTGCGGTGTCCCTTTAAAAGCTGTGTTTGAGTTCTGTGCTAAAATGCAGAGTACACACAGACTCCAGGCTGCAGCACTTGTTTCAAAAGGACCGAGCATCAGGGTTGACTTGGTAACCAGCTTTTGCATTCTGCCAGCCTATGAGCTTAAAGAAGACGCTCAGCTAAAGGGAACCTATCAGGTTTGAATTTGCTGTTGTTGTCAACCTCAGGCCAATCCGAGTACAGGAATGTTGATTGGTCATTAGGATTATAAAAAGGAACCCAACTGTCCTGAGTTCAGTGCCACCAGGGGTTGAGCCAGGAGTTCAACCAGAAGCAGGGCCCGATCACCTGAAGTAGTTAAAGACAGTTAGATTAACTGGAGCAGTTCTTGACTCTGCCAGCTTCAGATAGGTCTTAAGGTAACTCACCATCTAACCAGCAAAAAGTGCCAAATCAGACAGCGCTTACAGACAGCAGACAACTAACTACAGAAGAACCCCAAACTTCTGAATGCTATGAGACCTGGTTGTATAGAGTTTTTTTGAGAGTGACTAAGATTCTGTTATTACTGTTTTGGTCATGAGTGTTCCTTGTATTATTTGAACAGCATTTCAGTTGAACCATACCTTAATTAATATATTCCTTGTTTAGTTAAAGTTCCTGGTTATTTAAATAAATTACTTTGTTAATTATTCACTTAAAGCGAGTGCGGGCCTCTATGTTAATGAACCTCTAAACATTAATTAAGAACAGTTAACATCTTCCCAAATATTTTTACCAGATTAGGACACAAGGTAAAGGCGATTAACCTCTGTGTCGTAACAATGCAAAATGCCAGAGACATCGACATGACTGAAAGATCCCTATGGTGGCCAATTGTTAATCACCCCCTCTGCTGGGAAACCCGTCACAGTGGGGGGGAGAGAAATCCCACCCTATGGCTTCAGTTTTCCCAATGCAGCTGATTTGGGACTAACCATCAGGAAAGCCATGTGCTATCACTGTGGCACTGGGATTGAGAGGTGCGGTGGGAAAGGGCTGGATTGCCGTCAAGAGTACAGGAGAAGGCCGGTACTGCATTTTCAGATGATCTTGTTAGGGGCCGGCCCACAGGTGAGAAAGAGGAGGGGACGACAGGGACTACATCCTTGAGCGACTTTCAAAATGGCAGGTACTGGAAAGAGAAGGAAGTTATTCCCGGAGATTTTGATTGGACATAACATTGTGGGGTGTGAAACTTCAGGTGAGGTCGCACAGGAGTCCTGGGGCCCCTGGGTAAATTGACCCTTTTGTGGCTCAGGAACTATTTTTGGCCACATCCAAAACCCCCCACCCAATAACGGCCACCTCCCCCGCACCCCTCCCGCCCCCGCCCCCTGTCCCCCCGCCACCATCACCACCCCCCCTCCCCCCACCGTCCCCCACCATCTCCTTGACCAGTAGCTCCTTGCTGAGACTTAAGTATAAGATGAATGCAGCACAATTCATTCATCAGTAAAAATGGTCAGGAATGCAAAGGTTTTTGGTATAAGTATGAGTATTACTGGGTCAGAAATGGGTCTGCTGTCACTGCAATGACTTTTTAACACTGTGTTACCATCAAGTGTGCTTAGAAGAAATATAGTCCCACTGAGTGGCAGCTACAGGTTAAATGGATGGTTCCAATTAGGTTGCCATGGGCAGTGGAGTCTCTTGAGGACTCCTGAGTGCTGTGACTCTGAGCTAACATTGCACAGACGCTTGCTACTCTGGCAATGCTGCTCACATCAGCTGAACCATTTCTCTCCCACTGTTCGACATTCAGAGCTGAGTTCGCAGCACTCTCAGTGCGAGGGCAGTCATTTCCAGCCTTGTCCGAATTGAGGTGTGAAACCAGCGGCATCTTACTACAGCATCTGAGTGAGTACCAGCCTATCACACTGAAACATGGTTCAAATCCCAGTGTGAGTGGTAGGTGGGTAACACACACTGGGTTACTGCACTGTGGGGTGTAATGAATTAGCAAATTTGCCCTTCATAAATACATTGGGCGGCGCGGTGGCAGAGTGGTTAGCACTGCTGACTCACAGTGCCAGGGACCCGGGTTCGATTCCTTGTTTGGGTCACTGTCTGTGCGGAGTCTGCACATTCTCCCCGTGTCTGCGTGGGTTTCCTCCGTGTGCTCCGGTTTCCTCCCACAATCTGAAAGACATGCTGATCAGTTAGATTGGCCGTGCTAAATTCTCCCTCATGTACCTGAACAGGAGGGGGAGTGTGGCAACTAGGGGATTTTCACAGTAACTTCATTGCAGTGTTAATGTAAGCCTACTTGTGACTAATGAATAAACTTTAACTCATAAACTATGCTTCACTGTAAATGAATAGAAGTAGCTCCCGGGATGGAATTAGTTTTGTATCATCGACACATCAGATAATTGGTAATCCCACAGATCTTCCAGCTTTTTCAAATATCTGTTGTATCGCTGCAATTTCTCACAAAGCAATGTTAATTTTTCCATATATTAACACTTGTGCACAAATTATCATCAGGTATGAAAGATGATGATTAGAGAGGACCTTCTGACATGTTCTTAAAAGCAAAACACTGAATTCTGGAAATCTGAAACTCAAAACAGAAGATGCCAGATATGGTCAGGAGGTCAGGCAGCACCCATGGAGAGATGAAGAGACTGGAGCTACAGTTTCATATCTAACCCATTCTCCCTCCCTTTAGTTCAAATGAAGAGTCAGACTCGAAAGGTTGGCTCTGTTTTCTCTCCAGACAGGTGTTGCTGGGTTTTGCCAACATTCTCTGTTCTTGCTAATAATTATTCATTGGCCTTTATTATAATCCATCTGTTAACTTCTTATAAATCAAATGTTTCTACTTAGCTCCTTTTTTTTCAAGCTCCATTGGGTGGCACAGTGGTTAGCACTGCTGCCTCCCAGCGCCAGGGATCCAGGTTCAATCCCAGCCTCGGGTCACTGTCTGTGTGGAGTCTGCATGTTCCCCTCGTATCTGCATAGGTTTCCTCTGGGTGCTCCGGTTTCCCCCCACACTCCAAAGATGCGCTGGTTAGGTGGATTGACCATGCTAAATTGCCCTTTAGTGTTGGGGGGGGGGGGCTAGCTAGGGTAAATGTGTAGGGCTACAGGAATAGGGTCTGCGTGGGATTGTTGTCAGTGCAGTTCGATGGGCTGAATGGCCTATTTCTGCATTGTAGGGATTCCAAGGCCGGAATTTTACTGTCCCGCCAGCCACGAGAATCGGAGCGGGCGAGGGGCGGGTAATGGAAAGGTCCGTTGACCTCGGGCAGGATTTTACGGTGTTGGAACGAGCAAGGCCGGAAAATCCCACCTATGATTCATTTGGGCTTGGGATTATCTCCTCTGTCCAGCTCTCGCTGCAACAAATCCCTTCCTTCAAACCCCTTTACCGAGATTGACATCCTCTTTCTATCGCTTTTCCTCTCCTTCACTTTGGAAATGAGCCCCGTGTCTCTGCTTTCCCGCTCAGCTAGCACCTGTGAGATTGAGCACAGAGAAATGTTATTCTACACTGTTGTGCTGGGCATTTAGTTTGGAATTACGTCCTTAATGAGGGTGACATTTGCTGCTATAACAGCATCCAATGTTGTGAATGAATCAGCTGGCAATGCCCTCCTGTTGGTGCAGAACTTGTTGTTTTCTCTATTACCTTTGCATCAAGTTTCCTTATTTCTGCAAACAGCAACATCCATCATTGTTAGAAAACCTTATCGCCAGGAGCCCACTGACCACAAAGACTTAATCACCAGCAAAAAAAACTCATCAAATCCATTCCTCTCCTTGTTCGCTCAGCTCTTTATTACCCATTTCCAATACAAACTCACTGTGTAAACACCACACACAGCAACGGTGAAAAAACAAATTATCATTCAGCTGTGGGTCAACAATTCTCAAACTGCTTTACTTGGGCAATTGCTGTACCTAACTCGAGCTCACATCAAGTGTTACAGTGTTATTGCGTGCAGTTCTGGTCACCATTGTGTACAGTTCTGGTCACCTCGCTACCAGAAGGACATGGAAGCTTTGGAGAGAATGCAAAGAAGGTTCACCAGGATGTTGCCTGGTCTCGAGGGTGTTGACTGCAAGGAAAGATTAAATAAACTAGAATTGTTTTCACCCAAAAGACAGAGGCTGAGGGGAGACCTGATAGGGGTCTACAAAACTATGAGAGGCATAGACAGAGTGGATAGTCAGGGGCTTTTTCCCAGGGTGGAAGTGTCAATTACAAGGGGGCACAGGTTCAAGGTGAGAGGGGGAAAGTTTAAGGGAGATGTGCGGGGGAAGTTTTTCACGCAGAGAGTGGTGGGTGCCTGGAACACGTTGCCAGAGGAGGTGGTGGAAGCAGGCACATTAGCAACATTTAAGAAGCATCTGGATGGGTCCATGAATAGGGAGGGAATAGAGGGATACGGACTGAGTAAGGGTAGAAGGTTTTTTTTAGTTTAGTTAGGGCATCATGATCGGCAAGGGCTTGGAGGGCCGAAGGGCCTGTCCTGTGCTGTACTTTTTATTCTCTTTGTTTTAACTCAATTATGTATATTCTAATTCCCTGGGTCAAAATAGTAATAACAGCTCCTCTTATGATATTAAATATTCATGAACTAAGTACTTTATGTAACCATAACTACTTTACTAGATAATAGAACTACACAACAGATTAGTGCCACATATTCAGCAACACTTATTCTAGTCTGTTGTTGGCCATCTAATACACTGATATTACCTCACCACAGCTTGGACAGAAGAAGACTTAGAAGACTTGGAGCATTCCAGCTCTGAAGTACAGAGTAATGGTGATGCTCGGTTTTAGGCAACACATTGTGATCACTGAGTCTTTCCAACATGGACCTGAATTTCACGCTTCCCCACCAGTGGATTTTCGGGCAGGGCAGGGAATTTAAAATAGAAGGAATGGGAGTCCCTCTGGGATCCCAACCACACTAACCTCACAGCGATTGTACGCTGGAGCGGGCAAGGCCTCGAATGGGCCGCCCACCTTTGCCCAAATTGAGGCCCTTTAGTGGTCAATTATTGGTCACTTCCTACCCAGCCTCACCTTTTAGGCTGAGAGAAGGATTTCCCAGGTGTGGAGTTAGCCAGAAAATGATCAGGCTTAGATCTCCGCCGGGAAGGGAGGGGGTGGGGTGCCTCCATCAGTAGTTCCCTTCTGCTGGATGCCCCCCTCCCCCCAACTTGAGGTCCAGTGGCCGCTGAACCTCTGCCCACCACAGCCCAATCACCACACTCCCCCAGGCCTTCCCCCCTCCTCCCCTGTCTGGGAGTTAATCTCTCAAGTTTTTTTTTATCCATTCACGAGACTTGGGCACCGTTGGCTGGCCAGCATTTATTGCCCATCCCTAGTTGCCCTTGGAGTGCAGTTGAGAGTCAACCACATTGCTGTGGCTCTGGAGTCACATGTAAGCCAGACCGGATGAAGGTGGCAGATTTCCTTCCCTAAAAGACATTAGTGAACCAGATGGGTTTTTTCCTGACAATTGACATGGTCATCAATAGATTCTTAATTCCAGATATTGTTTATTGAATTCAAATTCCACCATAGCGGGATTCGAACCCGAGTCCCAGAACATTAGCTGAGTTTCTGGATTAATAATCTAGCGATAATACCACTCGGCCATCAACTCCCCTAGGCTGATGATTTTAACTCTGTCTCGCTTGCCACAGATATTGTTGAGTTCATGTTCATTTCGCAATTCTTTGCCAGCTGTGATTGTTGAAGATATTAACCCATCGAAGGGCCGGGCTATGGTTACAGGGCCAGCTATAAACAACTACCTTGCTGTCTGTGTCAAAAAAAAGCATTTGCGTCTGTGCAAATTATGCAGTATAACTGGGGTCCTTGGTCCTGTTGCAATGCTCCAGTGAAGCTCAACGCAAGCTGGAAGAGCAGCCTCTCATAGAAACATGGAAACTAGAAGCAGGAGGAGGCCATTCGGCCCTTTGAGCCTGCTCCGCTTTTGATCATGGCTGATCATCAAATTCAATATCCTAATCCTACCTTCCCTCCATATCCCTTGATCCCTTTAATCCGAAGACCTATATCTAATTTCTTCTTGAAATCATCATCCAGTTAGGCACAATGCAGCCCTTGGGATCCAACATTGAGTTCAAGAACTTCAGACATCTTAAACCCCTTTTTCTAAATATTCCATACATGTGTTGCAACCCTCCCCTCTCCCTCTCACACCACGCCATCTGCCTTTCACTCTTAAAGTTGTTACATTTTGTTGCAATCTCTCACACTTTAATATCCAACACTTATCTCCCTCTCTTTAGTTGGATGAACAGCCATTGGACTCGAAAGATCTATTACCTGTCCCTGCAGATGCTGCCAGACCTGCTGAGTTTTTCCTGCCTTCCATGTTCTTGTTTCAGATTCCAGCTTCCACAGTATTTTATATATTATTGGATAATTGATATTATGAGGTGATGTTTGATTTGATTTATTATTGTCACATGCGTTGGTATACAGTGAAAAGTATTGTTTCTTACGCGCTATGCAGACAAAGCATACCATTCATAAAGAAGGAAAGGAGAGAGTGCAGAATGTAGCATTACAGTCATAGCGAGGGTGTAGAGAAAGATCAACTTAATGCAAGGTAGGTCCATTCAAAAGTTTGACAGCAGCAGGGAAGAAGCTGTTCTTGAGTCGGTTGGTACGTGACCTCAGACTTTTGTATCTTTTCCCAACGGAAGAAGGTAGAAGAGAGATTGTCCGGGGTGCGTGGGGTCTTTAATTAGCTGGCTGCTTTGCCGAGGCAGCGGGAAGTGTAGACAGAGTCAATGGATGGGAGGCTGGTTTGAGTGATGGATTGAGCTACATTCACGACTCTGTAGTTTCTTGCGGTCTTGGGAAGAGCAGGAGCCATACCAAGCTGTGATACAACCAGAAAGAATGCTTTCTATGGTGCATCTGTAAAAGTTGATGAGAGTCGTAGCTGACATGGCAAATTTCCTTCGTCTTACAGAACTTACAGATGCCTTGAATACAGGAGCTCTGAAAATGACTGGCCAGAGTTGGTTGTCCTGAAAAGTTTATTCCAATGATCTGCCAGTTCCATGGTGCCCAGAGTTATAGACAAGGATGAAGTTTCCAATCCCATCCCTGTCTCCAATGGACTCAAACAGGGCAGTGTTCGATATCTCACCTTGTTTAGTATCTTGTTTGCTTCAATGTTTATTTATTACTTCAGAAACTTAGACAAAGAGTATTTACACAGATCAGGATGGATGGTAAATTGTACAGTCTCTGCCGTTTGAAGTCCAAAACTAAGACCAATGAAATGCTCTTTCTAAGTTCTCTCATGCTGATGACTGGGCCTTGTTACCCACGCAGAGATCTGAGGAAGATATAAGATTGACAGGTCAATCATTCTCCTGTGCTTTTTTAATGCCAATACAACAGTTTGACGCTGCCAGTTATAGAAACACAGAAAATGGAAGCAGGGGTAGGCCATTCGGCCCTTCGAGCCTGCTCCGCCATTCATTATGATCATGGCTGATCGTCTAACTCAATAGCCTAATCCCACCACGCCCTTTCACCCCCTCGCCCCAAGAGCTATATCTAACTCCTTCTTGAAAACATACAATGTTTTGACCTCAACTGCTTCCTGTGGTAGAAACTTTCACAGGCTTATTATTCTCTGGGTGAGGAAATCTATCCTCAACTCAGTCCTAAAAGATTAACCCTGTATCCTGAGACCGTGATCCCTGATTCTGGACTCTCCCACCGTCAGGAACATTTGTCCTGCATCTACCCTGTCTCGTCCGGTTAGAATTTTCTAACTTTCTATGAGATCCGCCTCATTCTTCTAAACTCCAGTGAATATGATCCTAACCAACTCAATCTCTCCTCATACACCAGCCCTGCCATCCCAGGAATCAGCCTGGTAGACCTTCGCTGCAATCTCTCTAGAGCAATAACACTCTCCCTCAGACAAGGAGGTCAAAACTGCACATGATATTCCAGATGTTCTCCCACCCACCCCTCTCATTTATACAACCTTTCTTACCAGCACTGAATGTGGGTTGGGCCGTGGATGAGGGTTATATAGTTAATGAGCAATGAAAATCCAATAGCAACAAGATATGGACACTAGGAAAACTTGACTATCGCAAATAAGTCCTCAAACCCACTCAGCAGGATTTTTTGAATGTTCAATTATCTTTGTCTCATTTTGAGGGTTCCAGCCAACTCCTTTAACAATGAAAGCATGAAGAAGCCAACTTGCAAACTCTTATCAAATAAAGGAAGAAGATAAAACATTTAAAAAGCTTGGTATCACCCAGACTTAAAGAATGGACTTATTGGGTTGTTAGCATGGGCAGCATGGTGACACGGTGGTTAGCACTGCTGCCTCACAGCGTCAGAGACCCAAGTTCAATTCCCAGCTTGGGTGACTATCTATGCAGAGACTGCATGTTCTCCTGTGTCTGCCTGGGTTTCCTCTCGCAGTCTGAAAGACATCCTGGTTCGATGCATTGGCTGTGCTAAATTCGCAGTGTTAATGTAAGCCTACTTGTGACACTGATAAATAAACTTTTAAAACTTTAGTGATTGCTCAGATGGGGCAATAAACCTTTACGTGAAGAGTAAATCAGACTATATGAGGGAATGTAAAAATCCATAAACAACTGATGATCAATATCTGATAAATGGATGTGATTACTTTGAGAGAGAAAGTGAATCTTATCATGAATTAATAACACAGTTGTGTATTTGAGGGATAAGCCTATTAAACTAATGTTTGAAATGTTAATGTATCACGCCTCAGGCATATTTCCATAGCAATGATCTGTTACATTGCTATGATTTTAATGTAATTATCCTTTCTGGATACAGTAAGATTTTCTCAGCGATGTATAACGATTATTTTCACAATGCAAAGTTTCATTTTGTATACAGTTCCAGCCAGTTGTTTATCTCCAAAGAGAGATGCCAATGGCTTTTCTTCTCCAAGAACAGGACCAGCAACGATCATTGTTGCTGATTTGGCTAGATCCATAGCCTAACAAGTATTGTATCCCACTATAACTCTCTTACACTACAGCGTGGCACAGTGGTTAGCACTGCTGTTCACAATGCCAGGAACCAGGGTTTGATTCCCAGCTTGTCTGTGTGGAGTTTACACATTTTCCCTGTGTCTGCATGGGTTTCCTCCAGGTACTCCAGTTTCCTTCCACAGTCTGAAAGATGTGCTGGTTTGGTGCATTGGCCATACTAAATTCTCCCTTAGTGTAGCCGAACAGGCACCGGAGTGTGGCGACCAGGGGATTTTCACAGTAACTTCATTGCAGTGTTAATGTAAGCCTACTTGTCACACTAATAAATTAACTTTATGTCAACCTTTAGACCCCGTGACACTTCCAATCCTCTACAATATCCCTCTGCTTTTTCCTCTCAGTCCAATAAACTATCTCGTCAATTTACAATTGCTAGTGTCTATTTGTGTAGGTATATGTCCGGAATCACCAGAATGTGATACGACTGTGATTGTTATTGCTGTTTAATATTTAAATAGATCAATGTCGGAGGTTGCATCAATGGGCAAAACCACATTAGAGTATAATTCGTTGGTCTTAACTTGAGGTTTAAGAAGAAATGTTGTATAAACATGTTATAAGAGCAATTCTTTGGCCTCTTATATTTATATTTATAACAGGGTCTTCATTATTGAGATGGTTTTTATTAAGTCAGCAACTATTAACCATTGTGAACTCGGAAAATCTATTGAAGTCAGTTGGGTATTTTGCAATCTGGGAGGCGATGGCCTAGTGGTATTATCACTTGACTGTTAATCTAGAAACTCAGCTCATGTTCTAGGGGCCCGGGTTCGAATCCTGTCACGGCAGATGGTGGAATTTGAATTCAATTTTTAAAAATCTGGAATTAAGAATCTACCAATGACCATGAAACCATTGTCGGAAAAAAACATCTATTTCACTAATGTCCTTTAAGAAAGGAAATCTGCTGTCCTTACCCGGTCTGGCCTACATGTAACTCCAGGGCCACAGCAATGTGGTTGACCCTCAATTGCCCCCTGAACAAGGGCAATTAGGGATGGGCAATAAATTCCTGCCAGCCAGCGACGCCCATGTCCCACAAATGAATAAAAACATCTGTAGATAATTATTTGATTCGGAACTGAATTTAGATGCAATGGGGAATGCAGATTAATTATTCAATTAAAGTATACAAATATTCTGAAGTAAAATATTAATCGGGAAGTCATTCTTAGCTAATGTGAAGTGGATCAATTGTGGAGACATTATTAAGCTGTATGTTATTTGCAAAGCAAATTCAGGCCCAAAGCAGGTATTGCACCAAAGGGTGCCAATGTTACTTTAGCTTGTGTTGGCTACTTGAATTTCTGCTCCTGTCCTCTTATTAGTAACAGGAAGATGTGAATGTCAGGCTGGTAAAAGCACATTAAGTTTGTGAATCAGGTTTGTACAGAACACCGAGTGCCTCTCAATTGCTCAGATGAAGAACTTCAGAACCTTTGAGAGTCATTGCAAAAAGGCACATCCAATCAAGGAGTATCTGGAGATCCATTTGCAATGCCCCATATCTGATGTGGCAGCTTTATAACTGCAGTGATTTTTCAGACAAGGAATACATCATTTCGAACAATGGGGCAAAAACCTTTATTCACGGTTTGCATCATTAGCAGTCCGGTTCACCTTGCTGTATACTCGCCAAAATAACTGAGAGGTTTCAGTCTGTCGCAGTGAGTGCAATTTTCCACCCAGTGCACTGAGCGCTGGCTGAAGCGAGAAACCCGGCGTGCGGCTCTCCAGCTGCACACTCGAGTTTTCCCTCCACTCTGTGCGCAAGAAATCTGGGAGCGGGTCCCACTCCATCACAGTGTCGAGCCGGGGCTTGCTAGAGCGGGCAATTCTGTCCTGGAGTGCCCTGCTCTGCAGTAGAAAAATACTTTCCCCTCCCCCGCTGATACAGGGAACTCCCACCCCCCCCACCCCCCCCACCCCCATTCCCCTACCCCCACCTCCACACACACACCGGGGCAATTTCCCCCCCCCCCCCATGGATAAGGGGAACCCTCCCCACACACGCACCGGGGCAACCCAATACACACACAAGGGTACCCCACCCCCACACAAATACGCACACACCAGGGGAACACCCCCCCCCCCCCAACACACACACACATAAACACACTGGGGAACCCTCCCCACACATTTGGCTAACCCCCCCCTCCCCAATGGAACTCCCCAGAAGGGGACCTCCTTGGCATTGCCCCTGACACTATCCACTGGCACGAATCCCACAAGATTTTGTGCCCATGCTGCTGTTTGCACTGACAGCCACATGGGGGCATAATTCCATGCCTCCATTTTGTGGCGGGTGGGAATGGCGAAGGGGGGGGCACTGGAATCCAGGGTGGTCACCAAACGGCTTTCACGGGGTTTCCCCGCTCAATTGTCCCCACCCTCCTCCAGTGACATTAAGGGATTTCTGCCATGTAATGGCGGGAACCTCATTTGAATGCGTTTAAATATGATTAACGGACCTCTCCACTGCAACATTCCCTCCCATGTCGGAGAGCACCACCCCGCCCGACCCCCTCCCCGAGGCAGCATGGCGTCACGTTGGCGGGGTCTACAACAGATTTTTTAAAACCAGGAAACTGGCAAACTGAACACATCGGGGGCACACGGAGAGAGGGGGTCATGCCCCGGTAGTACCCTGGCAGTGCCAACTGGAAGGAGAGGTTCAGGATGAGGGGAATTCCCTGCCGGGCGAGGGTTCCATAAGCATGGGTGGGGGGGTAAGCTTCTTGGGGGTGTTTCCCCGAGAGGGCGGGGTTTTTATTATTTTTATCTTTTTTACATTGGGGTGCCCAATTATATTGCTGTTGGAGCACGCTCATTCAGAACCTATTCTGCCAGTGTAAAGTCATGGGACCCTCCCCTCCCCTCCCATCCCTTCCTGGATTAGTTTTCCAGAATGTTCCAATATTAGATGGGAAAGTCAGCCGCTCACACACTGCTTTTCCTGCCCAAGTTGGTACTTTGAAAGAAACGGGAAAATTCAGGCCTACTTTTCATTGTCACTTTTCTCTCAGAAGCGTACGGGGGTTGTGTTGTGGAAGCATTAACCTTCCTCTCCGGTATCTTAGCCGAGTGCCCACTTTTACCTCAATTAGCCCAGGGAGTGATTCCTGTTTGAGCACTGGGGCATCAGCCTGATCCAGTCCTTATTTGACATGCATGAACCACACTGGGCACATGCGTGCTCAATATGTGCACACATAACACACGTGCGCACGATTCATATACACGCAGCTCACGTGCACACACCTCAGTATCACTGGTTAGAATTGGAGTGGCTGATTCTCCTCTCCATCCCACTGGTCCTAAGGCCAGCCTGGAAATGAACACAGGGTAGGGGTCAAACCAAGGGCATTCCTGTCCTGCCTCTGTCATTCCAAAGCTGCGACTCTATTGCTCCTTTGATTTTATATGTGACGGTTAGATGAATGACCATTCGCGCTTTCTGACTTGATAAATGTGACGCAAGTCCCATTGCACTGTAACACCAGGGGCACCACTCACCACTAAGACTGCAATCTTAGAGCAGGGACTCAGGACAGAATAAACCAGTCCATTTCCATTGTAGATCTGTCATTAATTCAATGCAGTCCCCAAGACAGAAATCGCATCTCAAATTCAGCACTTTCGGGTAACAGGTAATCGCATAGAATAGAATCCCTGCAGTGCAGAAGGATGTCTACCTGATACGCTGCAGGAAAGGATGTCCCAAGGCATGGTACATTGGGGAAACCATGCAGACGCTACGACAACGGATGAATGAACACTGCTCGACAATCACCAGGCAAGACTGTTCTCTTCCTGTGGGGGAGCACTTCAGCAGTCACGGGCATTCAGCCTTGGATCTTCAGGTAAGCGTTCTCCAAGGCGGCCTTCACGACACACGACAGCGCAGAGTCGCTGAGCAGAAACTGATAGCCAAGTTCCGCACACATGAGGACGGCCTAAACCGGGATGTTGGATTTATGTCACATTATCAGTAACCCCCACAGCTTGCCTCCTGGGCTTGTAGAATCTCACTAGCTGTTCTGTCTGGAGACAATACACATCTCTTTAACCTGTGTTGAATGCTCCCTCCACCCACATTGTCTGTACCTTTAAGACCTGGCTGGCTGTAGAGATTCGCATTCTAATTAGTATTCTGTAACTTGATTTCTGTGTCTCTGCACTGTTTGAGAGCAGATATCCACTCCATCTGACGAAGGAGCAGTGCTCCGAAAGCTTATGGTATTTGCTACCAAATAAACCTGTTGGACTTTAACCTGGTGTTGTGAGACTTCTTACTGTGCAGAAGGAGGCCATTCGGACCATCGAGTCTGCACTGACCACAATCCCACCCAGGCCCTATTCCCGTAACCCCACATATTTACCCTGCTAATCCCCTGACACTAGGGTCAATTTAGCATGGCCAATCAATCTAACCCTCACATCTTTGGAGTGTGGGAGGAAACCCACGCAGACACGGGGAGTGTGTGCAAACTCTGCACAGACAGCAACCCGAGGCCGGAATTGAACCCGGGTCCCTGGTGCCATGAGACAGCAGTGCTAACCCACTGTGCCAGCATGCCGCATAATCTAAGTGTCTCAATGAAATTGCAGTCATAAAATGAAGGTTAAAAACCTTTATTTACCATATCACAACATGTTTGAAATGAGCTTAATAAATTCAGATGTATTATCAAGAACTTCTTCCTGTAGCTGAATGGTATTTACAGCCACACTGACAGCAATTTCTCATTTACTTTTGATGATTGTATGGCTTGTTGATCAAATATTCTGTTTGTTATTACCTATTTTTACATTTATTTATTAGTGTCACAAGTAGGCTTACATTAACACTGCAATGACGGTACTGTGAAAATCCCCTAGTCGCCACACTCCGGCGCCTGTTCGGGTACACTGAGGGAGAATTTAGCACGGCCAATGCACCTAACCAGCACGTCTTTCAGTCTGTGGGAGGAAACCTGAGCACCCGGAGGAAACCCACACAGACACGGGGAGAATGTACAAACTCCACACAGACAGTGACCCAAGCTGGGAATCGAACCCGGGTCCCTGGCACTGTGAGGCAGCAGTGCTAATCACTGTGCCAGCGTGCCATTTATCCTATTTGGCCAGTTATTCATGAACAGCATCATCCTTTATGAAGCGTAAGTCCCTTTGAAATTTCATGGGATTTTTATATTTGATTGTCTATTATTAAACCTGTTATAACTGCCTGTGACATGTAAACCTGTGTGACAAATTCAAATTTGATTTTTCATGCTTTTTTTTAAGGCCTGATGTAATTTACAAATCCATCAACTTGAAACTCCAGGTTTTTTGAAACTTAATCTGAAACTGACAAAGGAACATACACATTGTGTGACGTTAGTGTACCTTTAAGAGATTTTTAAAAATTATGTTCCCTATAGCTCTCAGCTGTCACTGTTGTTGAGTTGTTTATATTGCTCCTTCAGTGGTTGAAATGGGGTTTGCTCATTTTTACTTTGGGTTGTTTTATGGCCCTGCATTGTGAGGAGGAAGGTCATGGGTCTGGTCATTTTTTTTCCTTCCTCGGGAATTTGAGGTTTCATTTTCTGCTTTTGGCTGGCAGCAGTGTTTAGTTTTAGAAGAGAGTAGACATCAGACTGAAAGCAGTGTCTCTCTCTCTCTCTCTCTATCTTCCCCTGGGTTTTGGGAGTTCTGTGGGTTAGCTGAAAGCAAGGCTTCTTGCCTTCCTGCAGTAGAAAATCTGTTGTTGGTGGCTTGGCCAGAATCTCTCCCTGGGGTTCTGGGAAGCTGTTCTGATTTCAAACTGTTCTGAGTCTATCAAGAGAACTGCAGCATTCATCCAAAGGACTCAGTTCCAGTATCACGTGAGCATTAGTCTTTGCTGTATTAAACCTGTGGAAGGGTTTTGTTTATGGGATTGGTTTGATTGCAACGTCTTAGATATATTTGTTAAGGGTTACACATTATTGTGGTTGTTTTGATTTGTGTGTAATTGATACGGGTTCTTGCTCATTTTCTTACTTTACATGTTAACTATATTCTTAAATAAACTTTGTTTGATAAAAGCTCCCGAGTGGGTCATTTGAATCATATCTGAACTGAAGCATATCATGCTTATTCTAGCCAAATTCAAGGTGCAAAACTTATGATCCAGGTGGACTTCATAAAACACCTTGGAGTTTCTGACCCGAATCATAACAATTGAGAAGTATCATTCACCCTGTGGGTAAAGAGTTCAGCTCACGTTTATATACTTCACCTAACTAAATGGTGCGTGGCACGGTGCTTAGCACTGCTGCCTCACAGCACCAGGGTCCTGGGTTCGATTCCTGGCTTGGGTCGCTGTCCTTGCAGAGTCTGCACGTTCTCCCGCCTACGTGGGTTTCCTCCGGGTGCTCCGGTTTCCCCCAAAAGCCGTGCTGGTTAGGTGCATTGGCCATGCTAAATTCTCCCTCAGTGTACCCGAACAGACACCTTGAGTGTGACGACTAGGGGGATTTTCACAGTAACTTCATTGCAGTGTTAATGTACATGTGACACTCGTAAATAAACTTAAATCATCTCTTTTTGAACACCCCAAACTTCAAACGGATTGCTACTCAACAGGAGACCATGAGATACAATAGCAAGAACTTGAATCTCTATCTTGCCTTTGACACATTACAATGTCTGAAGGGGCTTCAGGAGGGCTTTATTAGAAAGTATGATACATAGCCTTATGATACATAGCATTGTGATACATAGTCACATGATACATAGTCACATGATACATAGCCACATTAAGGGACATCTGAACAGCTGGCCAAAAGCTTGGTCAAAGAAATAAGTTTTTTAAGGAGCATCTCGAATTAGGGACAGGTAGCAAGCTGTCAAGCCATCTCACGTCATGGCCTTCAATGGTGGATTGAAGGAAATCAAGAATGTGTGTGAGGCCAGGATTCTAGGAGTGCAGTGTTCTCACAGGAAATAGGAGCCAGTGTAGGCCATTCAGCCCATTGAGCATGCTCCGCCATTCAGGAAGGCCATGTTTACCTGCTACCTCAGCTTCACATGCCTGCCCTATCCCTATATCCCTGGATTCCTTCTGTAACCCAGAATCTATTGATCTTGAATATTCTAGGAGGGTTGTGGGGCAAGAGGAGGTTACTGAGGGAAGACGAAAGTGCCATACTTCACTTCAGCAGAACCTTCCAGCCATTACAGTGGCATCGTTTGCAGATGGGAGTGGGAGGTCGGTGGTGGTTCAGTGGTATTGTTACTGGGCTGATAATCCAGAGACCCAGGGTAAAGCTTTGGGGACCCAGGTTCGAATCCCACCATAGCAGAAATTTGAATTCAATAAAAATCTGGAATTTAAAGCCTAATGATGACCATGAAACCATTCTCGATTGTTGTAAAAAAAAAACATCTGGTTCAGTAATGGGAAGGAAATCTGTCATTCTTACCTGACCTATCTGTGACTCCAGATCCACAGCAATGTGGTTGACTCTTAACTGCCCCCTGAAATGGTCTAGCAAGCCACTCAGTTGAAGGACAATGAGGGATGGGCAATAAATGCTGGTCCAGCCAGTGACGCCCAGATCCCACGAGTGAATCTAAAGATAGCTTGTGCGTGGTGAGCACAGGGCTCTATCCCATCCCAACTGAGGTAAAATTGGGTCCTGCCTCCTCACCCTACTTGGTGAAAAAAAATCACAACAGAACTCTAGAATAATTGAGGATAACACTTGGAGACGAAAATGGAGATATGCCGACAACATGTCTGCCTCGGTGTAGCCTGTCGCCATGGTTTCTCCGGTTACTCTCCAGTCCAGATATTTGATTAGTCGAGGCGGCCATGACTAGACAGCAGAAAGGTCACAAGGTCATGAGCAGGGAGCCATTATTGATTACTAACCAGGATTAAATTTGGCAAATTATATTAGCCAGACAATTTAAGATTGATGTGCTCTGAAAGAATCGAATATTTATGTCACAAATAGAACGGGAAGCAGCTAGATTTTCATTTGCAACAATTAGCAAGCTATTAGACAGGAAGAAAAAGTATGATATTATTATCGTGTGAGACTGCATCCTGGCCCGGTGTGTTAAAGGAAAGGAACAGGGCGGAAGCCGTAGTGACAGTGATACTTCCCAGTGTATCAGGGAGCCCCAGATGGAGTGCTTGCGACTTCCAATAATCATAAGATGGAAAATCATTAAATTTAATGTAATGGGGAAGGGGCAAGAGATAATGAAGTTAATGTACCAGCTTGCAACATAAAAACAGCTAATACAACCCCGGATCATCAAGCCTGAACTGAGGAGGATCAAATTTGAAAATATATTGAATATATTAGCAAAAATAGAGAGCAAACTGGAAAATTTTTGTTGCCTTGGAGAAGTATTTGGACCTAGTGCTAAATACTGGAGCAAGGAATCAAGGAGGAGGAACGCTTCTTGTATTAGTTCAGTATTAGTTTTATTTGATTTATTATTGTCACGTGTATTGGGATAAAGTGAAAAGTATTGTTTCTTGCACGCTATACAGACAAAGCATACAGTTCATAGAGTATATAGGGGAGAAGGAAAGGAGAGAATGCAGAATATAGTGTTATAATCATAGTTACATGAAGAGCGATAGGATAGGCCTCACACTTTGGTTGGACAGACTTACATTGACTCCTTTTCCAGAAACACCTCGAATTTAAAACTCTCATCCTTGTGTTCAAATCGCTCCCTGCCCTCGTCCCTCTCAATCTTTCTCTGTGGAGTTGAGGGATGTGACAGATGCGATAAAGGAAATGTGGTTGGGGTTTTATCACTTCAGGCAATGTTTGGCATGGTCCTTTACCAGGATTTATGACAAACGCATCAGATTTGAATGACTAGAAGCGAAGCGGTATATTGGATAGAAAATTGGCTTGACGAAAGGAAATGGAGAGCAGTCTTGAATGAGGACAGCTCAATCTGAGGAAGGGTGACTAGTGCAATCACATGGGCATAAATCCTGATGCAATAGCTATTCAAAAATATTTAAGAATGACCTTGGTGGGAAGATTACTGTCTCAGCTTACTGTTAAAATGACTAAACTTATGTGTAGAGAGAAGCTCTATCACCGAATGGGATTTATAAAGGTTTAACTGCTGGGCAGATAGTTAGGGTACAAGTTTTAATTAATGTTGATGAATGTAGCAGCAGCAGATGTTTTATTACAAAATAGAGATTGATACATTATACAAAATGGATGCCTCCAGTACAGCAATAGCTGTCAAACAACATCAATGCAGTGGAATCCTTATCATGGCCATTTATTTGAGATGTCCTGGCTGGGTAGATATGGTAAGAAGTTTCACAACACCAGGTTAAAGTCCAACAGGTTTATTTGGTAGCAAAAGCCACTAGCTTTCGGAGCGCTGCTCCTTTGTCAGGTGAGTGGGATCCCACTCACCTGGCGAAGGAGCAGCGAGCACTCCGAAAGCTAGTGGCTTTTGCTACCAAATAAACCTGTTGGGCTTTAACCTGGTGTTGTGAGACTTCTTACTGTGTTTACCCCTGTCCAACGCCGGCATCTCCACATCATGGGTAGATATGGCCAAGTTCAGAGGCAAACTAGGAGGTACGATCCATTCACAATTTGTATCTATAGAGCACCTTGGACAGAGCAAAATATTACAACTTTAAGCATTTCTCAAGCGCGTCTTTGGATGAAAGAGATATTCGGACAAACTAGTGAAACGTCACCAAAGAGGTAGGCCTTAAGGAGCAAAATACTGCAGACACTGGGGAATCTGAAATAAAAACAGAATATGCTGGAAACACTCAGCAGGTCTGGCAGCATCGGTGAGGGAGAGAGAGAAAAACAGGGTCGCAGGTCTGCTTACTTTCATCAGAACTGATAAAGTCAGGAATGTAATAGGTTTTGACCAAGCGAGAGCGGGGGCAGAAGATCAAAAGGGAAGGCCAGTGATAGGGTGGAGGGCTAGAGAGGTTAAATGGCAAAAGGGTTCGTGATGTAAAGCTAAAGGGATTCGATTTGATTTGATTTATTATTGTCACATGTATTAGTATACAGTGAAAAGTATTGCTTCTTGCGCGCTATACAGACAAAGCATACCGTTCATAGAGAAGGAAAGGAGAGGGTGCAGAATGTAGTGTTACAGTCGTAGCTGGGGTGTAGAGATAGATCAGCTTCATGCAAGGTGGGTCCATTCAAAACTCTGACAGCAGCAGGGAAGAAGCTGTTCTTGAGTCGGTTGGTACGGGTCCTCAGACTTTTGTATCTTTTTCCCGATGGAAGAAGGTGGAAGAGAGAATGTCCGGGGTGCGTGGGGTCCTTAATTGTGCTGGCTGCTTTGCCGAGGCAGCAGGAAGTGTAGGAGTGGTAATGGGACAAGTAAAAACATTTAAAGATCTGTCTAAAAGAGGTGTGAATGACAGGATTTAAAATTGTTGAACTCACAACCTCTGCCCCCATTGTATGTCCCAAATTTTACTCAATTGGGTTTTTTTCTGTATATACTTTCAGCATTTGTTGATCTGTTAAGGGAATTATTTTCCTCTCCCCCCTCCAATAACATTGACCTGCTGAAGTGCACTTGGGAAAATCAATGAATCTCAGAATAACTTCCTTTCTCGTTCTGGAGGCTCACTGGGCAGCAAAAGCATTGCAAAGGTGACCTTGCCAATCTATGAGCAAATCACTCAGTAAGAGCAAGTCTGGTCACAATAACATCGCAGAGAGAATCAGATTGTTTAAGCCACTGGATAATGCCATTCAACCTTGTGGAATTACTATTCAGAACTGAAATTTCATTACAGAAGAAACAGGCATTAATATTGATATTGCAGGAGGGGTTGCGTTACAATTCTCATTCAAACATTTCCGCTTGTACATGTTCTGTATTGCACACAGAGAATGAATAATTGGCTCAAATATCAGTGATCCTCCCTCATCACCCCATTCTAATCAGGAAAAAAAATAGTGATTTACAAACTTAAAATCATAGAATCGATACAGTGCAGGAGGAGGCCATTCGGCCCATCGAGTCTGCACCAACAACAATCCCACCCAGGCCCTATCCCCGTAATGCCACATATTTACCCCCCTAATCCCTCTAACCTACGCATCCCGGGACACTAAGGGGCAATTTAGCACGGCCAATGCACCTAACCTGCACATCTTTGGACTGTGGGCGGAAACCGGAGCATCCGGAGGAAACCCATGCAGACATGGGGAGAATGTGCAAACTCCACACGAACAGTGACCCAAGCCGAGAATCGAACCTGGGTCCCCGGAGCTGTGAGGCAGCAGTGCTAACCAAAGTGCCACTTCCTGCTGCCCGTATCCAAACTCACAACAAGTTCTGTTCACGGGTCACCCCTTGGGCGTGTGGACCCACGTTGGACTCTGCCCTGAAAATGCCTGGGCACCTTCTTCCATCGGGAAAAAGGTACTGAGGTCACGTACCCACCGACTCAAGAACAGCTTCTTCCTTGCTGCTGTCAGACTTTTGAATGGACCTACCTCATATATAAGTTGATCTTTCCCTACACCCTAGCTGTGACTGTAACACTACATTCTGCACCCTCTGCTTTCCTTTCCCCCTATGTACTCTATGAGCGGTATGCTTTGTCTGTATAGCGTGCAGGAAACAATACTTTTCACTGTATCCCAATACAATAATAAATCAAATCAAATTGAAAAAAAAATCCTTTGTTTTTAGATTCCTCCAGAGTTTAACCACAGCCTCCTCCAGCACTACAACCTTCCTAGGTCTCAGTGCTCCACAATTCTGGTCTCTCCTGGTCCATCAGTGACAGTTGTGCTTTCAGCTGGCTAAGCCCTATGCTTTGCAATCCACTTTCGAAACCTCTATACCTCTCCATATGTCCTCTTGTTCAAATGTTGTCCTCATTTCACCCAATGTGGTTCGATTCCAAATTATGTCTGACAGCATTCCCTGTAGAATCGCAAGTATCTTGCAATATCTTAGTATCCCTACAGTGCAGAAGGAAGCCATTCGGCCCAATGAGTCCTCACCGACTCACCAACAGAACACTATACCCAGGCTATATCCCTGTAATGCCCCATCGGACACTAAGGGGCAATTTAGCACGGCCAACCCACCTAACCTGCCCATCTTTGGACTGTAGGACAAAACCGGAGGAGCCGGAGGAAACCCACACAGACACAGGGAGAACATGCAAACTCCACACAAGGCTGGAACCAAACCCGGATTCCTGGCGCTGTGAGGGCAAATTGCTAACAACTGTGTCACCATGCTGCCCCAACATTCTGGGAGTTACAACTGTCCAGCAACTGAACTGGATCACTTGTATAAATACTGTGGCTACAAGAACAGATCAGAGGCTCAGAATTCTGCAGTGAGTAACTCACCACCAGACTCCCCAAAGCTAGTCCACCATCTACAAGGCCCAAATCAGGAGTGTGATGGAATACTCTCCACATACCCTCATGGGTGCAGCTCCAACAGCACTCAAGAAGCTCAACACCATCCAGGAGAAAGCAGCCTGTTTGATTGGCACCCCATCCATCACCTCCAATGTCCACTCCCTCCATCACTGATGCTCAGTGCATACCAGCACGTCTTTCGGACTGTGGGAGGAAACCAGAGCACCCGGAGGAAACCCACGCAGACACGTTGAGGACGTGCAGATTCTGCACAGACAGTGACCCGAGGCCGGAATTGAACCCGGGTCCCTGACGCTGTGAGGCAGCAGTGTTAACCGCTGTGCCGCCATGCCGCCCTATGTAGATACTTTAGAAAACAGTTTCACGCTTTTGGAATATCGCAAAAAGCAGAACCACTTCAAGGACTAGCCTCTCCCTCACACAGCCAGAGATAAATCATCAAACGTAAAGGCCTGGGAATGACTCGTACTTTATCGAGCAAAATAAGGAGGGACACAAGTTGAAGGTGAGGGGCAGGATGTTTTGGGGGGATGTGAGGAAAATCTGTCATACTCAGAGGGTGGTGACGGTCTGGAATGCGCTGCCTGGGAGGGTGGGTAGAGGCGGGATGCCTCACATCCTTTAAAAAGTATCTGGATGAGCACTTGGCACGTCATAACATCCAGGGCTATGGGCCAAGCGCTGGAAAATGGGATTAGCGAGGCAGATCAGGTGTTTCTCATGTGTCGGTGCCAACTCGATGGGCCGCTTCTGCACTGTGTGATTGTGTGAAAAAAAAAGAACAGATTCGTCACCAAACCTTTGGAAGAGTTTATTGCCAATTCTGCAAACTGAAGAGTCCCACGGAGATTTGGAAGGACTTCAGGATTTAATATGAAAGCAAGCATTTTCTGTTTTGCCCTTGATGCAGCGAGAGAGAACACAATACTAAGCTGTACAGGTAGAGAGCAGGTGGGTGCTAATGATCAGTTAAACACCTTTATAATGAAACTACCAGCGGCAAACGCATTGCCAAATCAATCCGTCCATGACTGATCGCATCACACGCTCACATACCCCACACCACTGGAATATTTTACACTCTAGGTAGATTTGTTGCAGTGTCCAGGAGACATCTGTCTCACTAGAATGAAGATCTGTTTTAATTAAAATGTCAGTATTCTGTAAAACGTTGATAAATCAATCGTGGTCTAAAGATGTGTTTTTCACAAGGATATCGTATTTTGGTGTGGTTGGTTATAAGCATCCCGTCAGGCACCACAGCAAGGGTGGCTTTCTAAGGATTAACAACCAAGTTATACCTAAGACATACAGGCATGGTGCCCAGGGAAATTGGACAATAATCCTTACTCCTATTGTGTGCCTGGTAAGAATTGCCCAGAAACTCTTGGATTGTTTTGTGTTAGTGACCCATGAAAAAGGCACGGCAGCGCAAATTACGGCTGGAATTCTCCGACCTCGCCCGTGGCTGGGGTTCTCCAGTCCCGCTGCGGTGAATGAAGTTTTGGCTGAGCGCCAAATTCTCCTTTCTCACTGGCAGCCGTGGCGGTGCACACGAGATCGGAGAATTGCGGCCCACGTTTCGAGTGGACATCTGAGACCTCTGCCCTCGGGCGCTCCCGTTCCAGTGCCCAGCAAAACATCGATTACAGCCAACAACTGACAGCGTGGAACACCCAACGCGCTGCACATGAGCATTAGCGGAAAAATACATTGACACCAAGGCATGTAAGGAGACATGGGGACGGTGGTCCCAAAGCTTCGTCAGAGAGGTAGGTTTTAAGGAATGTCTTAAACAAGGCGAGAGAAGTAGAGAGGTTTAGAGAGGGGATTGTAGAGCTTAGGGTCAAGGCCGCTGAAGGCTTAGTTGCAAAGCTACAGCGATGGAAATTGCAGATGCGCAAGATACCAAATTGGAGGAGCTGAGAGATTTCAGAGGGTTCAGGGCTGGAGGACATTATAGAGTCAGGGAGGGAGTAAAACCAATGGGTGATTTGAAGCAGTTCCCTCCACTGAAGAAAGTACATGCAAATTACTGTCTCACAAGGCAAGAGTATTTGGAATCATAGAAACCTTACCGTGCAGAAGAAGGCCATTCGGCCCATCAGGTGCACTGACAACAATTCCATTTAGCCCCTATCCCCGTAACCCCACACATTTACCCCACTAATCCCTCTAACCTATGCATCCCGGGACACTTAGGGGCAATTTAGCATGGCCAATGCACCTAACCCGCACATCTTTGTACTGTGGGAGGAAACCGGAGCACCCGGAGAAAACCCAAGCAGACACAGGGAGAACGTGCAAACTCTGCACAGTCAGTGACCCAAGCTGGGGATCGAGTCCCTGGAGCTGTGAGGCAGCAGTGCTACCCACTGTGCCACCGTGCCGCCCATCATACATATTTGCAGGAAGAGTGGATGGATGTTACAAGGAATGAATGGAGAGGTGCCCAGGAGAGATGACTGAGAGGTGGGGACCGGAAAGCAAAGAGAGAGAGGAGAAGCCAAGATGTGGGTGGTGCTTGGTTATGTCAGAAATGACAAGAAAGGCAGAAGATAACCTGGCAGATTTGGAAACTAGTGAGGCAGAAGCGGAGGACTGGAGGAATCCATTTCTTGCCTCAGGGGAAGTACAGGAAATGGAATAGTCCAAATCTAGCAGAGTCCCTGCAGAAAGATGAAGGTCAAAGGAAGGAAAGTCAGATGTCTACAGTTGCTATTGAACGGAAAGCTGCACAACTGGAAATAAAAATATATAATTGAAGGAGCCGCTATCCATACTGTCATTATTCTGCAAGATTAATAACACTATCTTTGGGCAGATTCCAGAATTCCTGCAGAGACTGCTTTCTGTCTCACACAGAATGACACTTACAGCTAGCAGGTCACATACAATGCTAAAGACCTTGTTCACACTGGATAAATTCTCCACTTGCAGCACCTCACAGAACAACCTGAATACACTGAAACCCAGCCAGCAAAAGTAAATCTCTACGCTGTAATGAAAGTCGGTGCAATGAAAAAGACTTTGCAAAATAATCAACTCTTGAAATAGATTTTAACAGAATTTTAAAACTGTATAAATCAGTCAAGCGACCCGGTAAACTATTTTTTCTAATACACTGTTAGTACCGAGTGTGAAATTGTTCTCTTTATACTAAATTCTATCTTGGGCTTCATCACCAGCAAGTTCCGTTGGGAATAGTGAATGTAATTATGGTGTTTACATTTTTAAAGTAAAGTTTATTTATTAGTCACAAGTAAAGCTTACATTCACACTGCTTTGAAGTTACTGTGAAATTCCCCTAGTCGCCACACTTCCACGCCTGTTCCGGTCAATGCACCTAATCAGCACGTCTTTCAGAATGTGGGAGGAAACCGGCGCACCCGGAGGAAACCCACACAGACATGGGGAGAACGTGCAAACTCCACACAGATAGTGACCCAAGCTGGGAATCGAACCCAGGTCCCTTGCACTGTGAAGCAGCAGTGCTAACCACTGTGCCACCGTGCCGCCCCTGTAACCAAAAGACAAGCTAACTTTTTTAAATTCATTCGTGGGACATGGGTGTTGCTGGCTGGCCAGCATTTATTGCCCATCCCTAGTTGCCCAAGGACAGTTGAGAGTCAACCACATTGCTGTGGCTCTGGAGTCACATGTAGGCCAGACCGGGTAAGGACTGCAGATTTCCTTCCCTAAAGGACATTAGTGAACCAGATGGGTTTTTTTGGCAATCGATAACAGTTTCATGGTCATCAGTAGATTCTTAATTCCAGACATTTTTATTGAATTTAAATTTCATCATCTGCCGTGGCGGGATTCGAACCAAGGTCCCCAGAACATCAGCTGAGATTCTTGATTAATAACCTGGCGATAATACCACTAGGCCATCACCTCCCCAACTCACTAACTGATTACTATAGTCAGATTAATATTGACTGCATTGAGGGAATAGAATAAACCTATATTGCAGCTAAATTTCCAGATTATAAACTGGTATTCTTAAAGCCCATTGAAGCACACACACACAGGGACATACACAGACACATACAGATACACATACACACACACACATACATGCACACACACACAAACACACATAAACACATATGGACACATACACACGCACAGGCACACACACACACAGGGACATATACAGACACATACAGATACACATACACACATACATGCACACACACAAACACACATGGACACATACACACGCAGAGGCACATATACACAGGGACATACACAGCCACATACAGATGGACATACACATGCACACACACACACTCACAAACACATATGGATGCAAGGTGGAATACAAGGAAAGTAGAAAGAAACTTAAGCAAGGAGTAAGAAGAGCTCAAAGCGGCCATGAAAAAGCATTGGCCAGCAGGATTAAGGAAAATCCCAAGACTTTTTACACATATATAAAGAGCAAGAGGGTAGCCAGGGAGAGGATTGGCCCACTCAAGGACAAGGGAGGGAATCTATGTGTGGAGCCAGAGGAAATGGGCGAGGTATTAAATGAGTACTTTGCGTCAGTATTCACCAAAGAGAAGGACTTGATGGATGATGAGTCTGGGAAAAGATGCGTAGATAGTTTGAGTCATGTTGAGATCAAAAAGGAGGAGGTATTGCGGTTCTTGAGAAACATTAAGGTAGACAAGTCCCCAGGGCCTGATGGGATATACCCCAGAATACTGAGAGAGGCAAGAGAGGAAATTGCTGGGACCTTGAGAGAAATCTTTGGATCCTCACTGGCTACAGGGAAGGTCATGATGTGGAGATGCCGGCGTTGGACTGGGGTAAACACAGTAAGAAGTTTAACAACACCAGGTTAAAGTCCAACAGGTTTATTTGGTAGCAAAAGCCACACAAGCTTTCGGAGCTCCAAGCCCCTTCTTCAGGTGAGTGGGAATTCTGTTCACAAACAGAGCTTAAAAGACACAAACTCAATTTACATGAATAATGGTTGGAATGCGAATACTTACAACTAATCAAGTCTTTAAGAAACAAAACAACGTGAGTGGAGAGAGCATCAAGACAGGCTAAAAAGATGTGTATTGTCTCCAGACAAGACAGCCAGTGAAACTCTGCAGGTCCAGGCAACTGTGGGGGTTACAAATAGTGTGACATGAACCCAATGTCCCGGTTGAGGCCGTCCTCGTGTGTGCGGAACTTGGCTATCAGCTTCTGCTCAGCGACTCTGCGCCGTCGTGTGTCGCGAAGGCCGCCTTGGAGAACGCTTACCCGAATATCAGAGGCCGAATGCCCGTGACCGCTGAAGTGCTCCCCAACAGGAAGAGAACAGTCTTGCGAAGGACAGAGTACCCTTCGTCGTCCAGTACTTCCCCAGAGTGGAGAAGCTACGGCACCTCCTCCGGAGCCTTCAGAGGTGAGCTGGCAAGGTGGATAAAAAACTGGCTCAGTCAAAAAAGACAGAGGGTAGTAGTGGAAGGGTGTGTTTCTGAATGGGGGGCTGTGACAAGTGGTGTTCCTCAGGGATCAGTGCTGGGACCTTTGCTGTTTGTAATATATATAAATGATTTGGAGGAAAATGTAACTGGATTGATTAGTAAGTTTGCGGACGGCACAAAGGTTGGTGGATTTGTGGATAGCGATGAGGACCATCAGAGGATACAGCAGGATATAGATCAGTTGGAGACTTGGGCGGAGAGGTGGCAGATGGAGTTTAATCCGGACAAATGTGAGGTAATGCATTTTGGAAGGTCTAATACAGATAGGAAATATACAGTAAATGGCAGAACCCTTAAGAGTTGATAGGCAAAGGGATCTGGGTGTACAGGTACACAGGTCACTGAAAGTGGCAGTGCAGGTGGAGAAGGTAGTCAAGAAGGCATATGGCATGTTTGTCTTCATCGGCCAGGGTATTGAGTTTAAAAATTGACAAGTCATGTTGACGCTTTATAGAACCTTAGTGAGGCCGCACTTGGAATATAGTGTTCAATTCTGGTCGCCACACTACCAGAAGGATGTGGAGGCTTTGGAGCGGGTACAGAAAAGATTTACCGGGATGTTGCCAGGTATGGAGGGCATTAGCTATGAGGAAAGGTTGGAGAAACTTGGTTTGTTCTCACTGGAGTGACGGAGGTTGAGGGGAGACCTGATAGAAGTCTACAAGATTATGAGAGGCATGGACAGAGTGGATAGTCAGAAGCTTTTTCCCAGGTTGGAAGAGTCAATTACTAGGGGGCATAGGTTTAAGGTGCGAGGGGCAAGTTTTAAAAGAGGTGTATGAGGCAGATTTTTTACACAGAGAGTGGTGGGTGCCTGGAACTCGTTGCCAGGGGAGGTGGTGGAAGCGGATACGGTAGTGACTTTTAAGGGCGGCTTGACAAGTACATGAATTGGATGGGAATAGAGGGATATGGTCCCCGGAAGCGTAGGGGGTTTTAGTTAGGTCGGGCAGCATGGTCGGTACAGGCTTGGAGGGCCGAAGGGCCTGTTCCTATGCTGTAATTTTTTCTTTGACGCACACACACATGCACAGATACACATACTCGCACACACACACATGGACACACACACACACACACAAACACACACATGGCACACACACAGACACACACACAGACACAGGGACACACAAAGACACACGCACAGATACACATACACACACACATACAAACACACATCAGTTCGCATTTACTTCACATAGCGGGGGGATAAACGAATATGATTATTCACATTATAAGACCAGAGGAATGGTAAAAATAGGAAAATAATTAATTTTTAAAAAAATCACAATCCAAAACTTGTACTGTAGAGGACATAATTTGGGCTTGATGAGAACTGTAATTTTAGAAGCAGGTTTGGGTCAGTGGAATTATAAAGTAACAGAAAGACTTGTATAATATCAGCGAGATTTACCCCTAGCTGCGAAGCTCCCCGCTTCCCGAAAGTTTGATATTACTGCATCCTGCCAGTTACCAACGATGAACAAATATGTCAATCAGCCATGTCCACTCTCACACACAACGTGAACCAATGCATTGTTTAAAAGGCTCTGCTATTTATAGCACCTTCCCTCCTACAGCAGCCGAAAGCTGGGACTCTGAAAGAGCTGTACCCCAGCTAGCCAGCTGCACAATCAAGATTCTATCTGTGAACATAAACACTTTGTAGAATATTAATACACAAATGCATGGCAGTCTTAACTCGTGACTTCCTCGTGTTCTCTCAGTTCAAGCATAATATTTGCCAGTTCTTGTAGGATTATAAAGTTGTAATGACTTTCATTTCCACCGTGACTTTAGCACAGTAAAACCTCACAAGATGTTTCACAGGAACACTAGCAAAGAAAGTTTAACATTGAGCCACTCAGGGAGATGTTAGGAGAAACGGTCAAAGGCTTAGGTTTTAAAGAGGCGAACGTGGTAAAATGGTGGAGGGATTAAGGTGCTTTCATCATGAGACTGAGGAGGGTGGCATGGTGGCGCAGTGGTTAGCACTGCTACCTCACAGGGACCCGGGTTCAATTCCCGGCTGGGGTCACTGTCTGTGCGGAGTTTGCACATTCTCCCCGTGTCTGCGTGGGTTTCCTCCGGGTGCTCTGGTTTCCTCCCACAGTCCAAAGATGTGCGGGTTAGGTGGGCTGACCATGCTAAATTGCCCCTCAGTGTCCCTACATGTGCCGGTTAGGGGGATTAGCAGGGCAAATACTTGGGGCTATGGGGAACAGGTCTGGGTAGGATTGCCCCTTAGTGTCAGGGGGATTACGTGGGGTTACAAGGATAGGGCCTGGGCGGAATTGTTGTCAGTGCAGACTCGATGGGCCGATTGGCCTCCTTCTGCACTGTAGGGATTCTATGATTCCACACTGCTACACTGAGGTGCATTGATTTGAGAACAATTTTATAGGATTAATCTCCAATCATGAGCTTTCAACAGGGAGCCAGACTCATGGGCAGTGAGGTTTGGAGACAAGGGGTAGGATTTCCCCAAGCTTCAGGGCCCCATCACCATGGTCACATGGGAATCGAAACCTGTACAATGTGAGGAATGGGATCTCCCCCAAAATAGCCAATTAGTGAGCAGAGGGCAAGTTCGGTGTCCACAGAAGGAACAGGAGTTGGCTTCTCAATGTCGTTAAGGGAGAGTCCCACACGGAGGTCTTATCAATATGTTTATAATCCCATCCTTCTGTTGCAATTGGTGTTCATAGAATCCTACAGTGCAGAAAGAGGCCATTCAGCCCATCGAGTCTGCATCGACCACAATCCTATCCCCATAACACCACACATTTACACTGCGAATCCCCCTGACACTAGGGTCAATTCATCATGGCCAATCAACCTAACCTGCACATCTTTGAAGTGTGGGAGCAAACCCACACAGACACGGGGCGAACGTGCAAATTCTACAAAGACAGTGACCCGAGGCCGGAATTGAACCCGGGTCCCTGTCGCTGTGAGGTAGCAGTGCTAACCACTGTGCCACCGAGCCACCCTCCTCAGTTTCATGATGAAAGCACCTTAATCCCTCCACCATTTTACCACTTTCACCTCCTTAAAGCATAACCCCTGTGCCACCGTGCTGCCACTTTCTTATTGTAGAAGGTGAGTTCTGTTGATCCCTGAACCACTGAGCCACTGGGTGGCCATCTTGAGGAGGCTAAGCAGCGCCCCACCACCTGCAGAGAGCTAGATGCCATTTGCAATCTCCCAGTCCGTCTCCAACAGTAAAGCTCAACTGGCCATTAACGGGGGGTCCATTGCATCCTTCCCACGCTGTCATCCTGCCTCTGGGGAAATGACCCAGTGCAACATGAAACTGGGGCACTGGCAAACTGGCTGGCAATGTTAAATTCCTCACTCCCCCATTGGGGCCAAAGGTTCACGCCCAAGTTACAATATCAAAAACCCAGTTCTTTAGCATGCAGTCCTCTCAGAGTTCAGCTCTCTGATGGTATTGTATAACTAAATGTTTAAAAATGAGTTTCTGGCTCTAACCTCTTGGCCGGCAGCCCAGCCTGCTGAGAGCACCGATCGAAAACACACAGAACATTCTTCACAAGGTTCTCCGATCACCGAGCAAAACATGCACAGAATTTTCAGTCTGAGCTCTCACCAGTAGCTTACAGTGTGAAAATCATCCTAAAAAAACATTATGTTTTCTAGAAAGATGAGGACATGGTGTTCTCCCCAGAAAAGAATGTCTTGGGTGAGATGTTATTGCTTAATCGTACATCCATCCCAGTTGGCATTATGCTGTACCGACCCTGCTCTTGCCACAGAATATTCGATGGCAGCTTAGATACCTCTGAAATAAGTCATAGAATTTATTTGGTTTATGAGGAGGGACAAAGTTTGATTTCTGTGTTGACAAACACTAAATTAAATGCAGGTTCTATCACTGGGTGGGATTTTCCAACTCCCGCACCCCCCTGCCCCGTCCCCAAAAACAATAGAGGGTTAAAGGTCAGGGAACATCTTGTGCTGATGTTAGTTGAACAGTGAATGTTCAGCAGAAATAACTCATCTGCTCTCCTTCAAACAGTTCCAAGGAATCTTCAACATGTACCTTGGATAGCAGACGCGCCCCTTGGTATAACATCTCATCTGAACGCAGGGATAAACTTACACTGGACCCCTTACTGTAAAACACATGCTTAGGCCAAACCTTTCTAAAGCTGCACTGTAATCTTAATTTAATCGGAGGCAGTTAAAACCATAATGTCTCTCTTCGTGTTCATAAACTGACATGAAATTCTCTCCGAAATTGAATCAACTTGACCGCGACTCCCAACAAGCGAATGCCTTGGTCTATTGTTGCATTTAGTAAGAGTCACTTCAATAATATAGATAATAAAAATGGAATAATATAAATAATATAAATGGAATATGGAACTTAAAGGTATGGAGGCGGCAGGGTGGCACAGTGGTTAGCACTGCTGCCTCACAGCACCAGGGATCCGGGTTCGATTCCCGGCCTCGGTCACTGTCTGTGCGGAGTTGCATGTACTCCCCGTGTCTGCGTGGGTTTCCTCCGGGTGCTCCGGTTTCCTCCCACAGTCCAAAGATTTGCGGGTTACGTGGATTGGCCATGCTAAAATTGTCACTTAGTGTCAGGGGGGCTAGCAGGGTAAATACATGGGCTTTGGGGATAGGGCCTGGGTGGGATTGTGGTCGATGCAGTCTCGATGGGCCGAATGGCCTCCTTCTGCACTAACGGATCTCAAGATGCCAATTTAAACAACACCTTCCAATTTTGCACGGAAGAGATCCAAGGAATCTCGACATTCCTTCCAGGCCTTAACGTTTGCTCGTAGCATGGATGGTATTGTTTCTGGTCTAGTAATATGACCAATGCTCTGCAGACATAGGTTCAAATCTCATTGTGGCAGCTGGAGGAATTTAAATTCAATCCATTACTAAATCTGGAATAAAAAGCTAGTCTCATTAACGACGTTCTTGATGCTAATTTATTGTGCAAACCCATCTGGTTTCACTAATATCCTTCAGGGGAGGAATTTGAATGTTCTTGCCTGCTTGGCCAACCTATGATTTCAGACTTCCAGCAATGTGGTTGAATCTGTCCTGCTCTCTGCCACTCAGTTCTCAGGAGCTGCTCCCCTCCACCTACTCAGGGGCAATTAGGGATAGGCAGTAAATGCTGGTTTTTGCCAACAATGCTCACAACTCAGGAATGGATAAAGAAATGTGCCTCTGTGACAGTACAGAATGGAATAGAGGCTCTAAGTCGCAGAGAGAGGTCATGGAGTCTGCACTGACAACAATCCCATCGAGGCCCTATCCCCGTGACCCCACATATTTACCCTGCTAATCCCCCTGGCGCTAAGGGCGCGATCTTACCTGCCAGTCATGCCATGCTTCTGCTACAGCGAGGTTGGAAAATTTGGTGGCCAGCCGCCACTGCAGCGGGATGGGAAAATCCCGCCGGCTTGAACAGTGTAAGATTCCGGCCGAAGGGTCAGTTTAGCATGGCCAATCCACCTAACCTGCACATCTTTGGATTGTGGGGAGGGGGGGAGCCAGAGCACCCAACGGAAACTCACGCAGACACAGGGGGTGTAATTATCCGGTCGCGCTCGCTCCAGACCAAGACCGGAAAATCCCGCCCGAGGCCAAAGTACCTTTGCATGGTCCGTGTCCGGCCTGCTACGATTCCCGTGGTGGGTGGGAAGGGAAAGTTCCACCCAGGAGAACGTGCAAACTCCACACAGCCAACTCAAGGCCAGAATTGAACCGAGGTCCCTGGCGCTGTGAGGCAGCAGTGCTAACCACTGTGCCAACCAGGAGGTGAATAAAATATTCTAACTGCGGACCTACAAGAGCACAATACAATTTGGAAATGTTGCCCTGGTGATAACGCAGTGGGGGTGCTTCCTCTCCCCCTGGGTTCATGTTGACACCATTAATCCACACTATACCTTGTAGCACTGACATTTCCCTGGAGTAAAACTGTAGATTAAATTCTTCGCATAATTAGATGATTAAGTACTTGACTTACTTTTTCGTCATTATCTACTTGAACTAGATAAGTACTTCACACAATGACCTGGTTAAATAAATAACAGTGCTGTTCACATTGATTTTCTTCTCTCTGCCTACCTGAGTTTCCCACTCTGGGAGAGAGCTGCCGAGTTGTGGGACTGTCCCAATTGACCTTTCACCTTTTGCATCATAACGTCAGGCCTAACAATAACCATGTTCAAAGCCAGTGAAATTATTTGCGATTGTAGAAATAAATAAAGAGTTTCCCGCTGATGAGTTGGTAAAGTCCAATCCAGTTGAGAGGGTTCAGTCTTTGATTACCAGGCTCTGTTGAGCCAGCAGTGATCAGCTGAGGATGTCCAGTGAATTTTCCTGTCACTGTGTTTTTAACCATTGTGTTGCAGTGAGGAATGAGAGATTTGCTTGGTGCACCTTCTTGTTGCTACCACGCTACTCCACAAATTTTACACGGATTGGGAGTAAGACACAGGTGTGTAAGATGATATGGGATGACGACCATATTTTTTATTATTCATTCATGGGACATGGGCGTCGCTGGCTGGCCTATATTTATTATCCATCCTTAGTTGCCCTAGGGCAGTTAAGTGTCAACCACATTGCTGTGGCTCTGGAATCATGTGTAGGCCAGACCGGGTAAGGACGACAGATTTCCTTCCCTAGAGGACATTAGTGAGCCAGATGGGTTTTTCCAACAATGGTTTCATGGTCATCAGTAGATTTTTTTTTATTGTATTCAAATTCCACCATCTGCTGTGGTGGGATTCGAACACGGGTCCCCAGAACATTAGCTGAGTTTCTGGATTAATAGTCTAGCCATAATACCACTAGGCCAACGCCTCCCCCATGGAAGGTAATGCGACAAAACAAAAATAAAACCAATGGGAATAAGGCCAATGGATAGTTTTGATTGTCTTATTGATTATGGGAACAATATAGGCTTACCTTCAACACTAGCTGAGTTTCTGGATTAATAGTCTGGCAATGATTCCACTAGGCCATTGTCTCCCCTGATAGTTGAAGGTTATCAGGTGTCGATAGAGAACATGGGTCTCAACACAGGCAGATCAGCCATGATCTTATTGAATGGTGGAGCAGGCTTGATGGGCTGAATGGCCTACCTCTGCTTCTATTTTGTATGTGCAGATGTATATTGGCGGTAGCACAGTGGTTAGCACTGCTGCTTCACAGCTCCAGGGACCTGGGTTCGATTCCCGGCTTGGGTCACTGTCTGTGTGGAGTTAGCACATTCTCCTCGTGTCTGCCTGGGTTTCCTCCGGGTGCTCCGGTTTCCTCCCACAGTCCAAAGATGTGCGGGTTAGGTTGATTGGCCATGCTAAAAATTGCCCTTAGTGTCCTGAGATGTGTAGGTTAGAGGGATTAGTGGGTAAGTATGGGGGTAGGGCCTGGGTGGGATTGTGGTCGGTGCAGACTCGATGGGCCGAATGGCCTCTTTCTGTACTGTAGGGATTCTATGATATGTTACCGTGTGAGTTCAGGGTAAGAATTATTCAAACTTTTTCTTTTATTCATTCGTGGGACATGGGTGTCGCTGGCTGGCCAGCATTTATTGCCCATCCATAGCTGCCCTTGGAGGGCAGTTGAGAGATAACCACATCGCTGTGGCTCTGGAGTCACATGTAGGCCAGACCAGGTAAGGATGGCAGATTTCCTTCCCTAAAGGACATCAGTCGGCACGGTGGCACAGTGGTTAGCACTGCTGCCTCACAGTGCCAGGGACCCAGATTCAATTCTCGGCTTCAGTCACTGTCTACATGGAGTTTGCATGTTCTCCCTGTGTCCGTGTGGGTTTCCTCCGGGTTCCCCTGTTTCCTCCCACATTCCAAACATGTGCGGGTTAGATGCATTGGATGTGCTAAATTCTCCCTCAGTGTACCCGAACAGGCACCGGAGTGTGGCGACTAGGGGATTTTCACAACTTCATTGCGGTGTGAACGTAACCCTACTTGTGACTAATAAAAAAACTTTACTTTTACTTTACTGAACCAGATGGGTTTTCCCGACAATCGACGATGGTTTCATGGTCATCAGTAGATTCTTAATGCCAGATATTTTTCATCGAATTCAAATTCCACCATCCGCCGTGGCGGGACTCAAACCCAGGTCCCCAGAACATTAGCTGAGTTCCTGGATTAATAGTCTAGCGATAATACCACAAGGCCATTGCCTCCCCTTGTCAAACCCAAGTCCAGAGATACTGATTTTAACAGCCGTTTTGTAAATAAGATTGAGACTCAGGAGTTTTAATGCTGTGTGAGTCTTGTCACTAAATAATTTATCCCCAAGTAAAATACACAATTCTTCCTAAGGACTATAAATAACAGGATGATCATCTGTGAGATAAGCTGGGTGTCGGTTCAAAATAATTTCTCCAAACTATTAGTGCCAAATTGCTCAGAGAAGTCTCAACGTTAAAAGATTTAGCCAGGTTATTTCTTAGAGTGTAAAAACCCTGGCTGTTTTTAACCTTCTGAGTGATTAACCAGTTTGGACAGCTCCCACTGCCTGTCCTACATAACCCACCCACGGCCTCATTATTTGAGTTTCTAGCGTGTTGGAAGGTTAGTGAACAATATGTGACCCAAGAGTAAAGCTCTGACCTTTCACCACCTGGAGTTTAATGATGTACGCTTCCAACCGGGATCAAAAAATCAGCCAAGATCCTTGTTCCTGAACTCCAGCAAGCCCTACTGTGGGTGGGCAAGGTGAAACTTGATTGTAATTACATCTGCAACAACAACTCACATTTAGACGGTACCTTTAAATGTCCGCAGGTACTTCACATGAGTAAAATCAGAAAAAACTTGACCATTTACCCAAAATATTGAGCACAAAGTATGGTCAAGAAGGTGGCTTTGAAAGATAGGCAAGTGAAGAGATTGGCAGAGAGAATTCCAGA
The DNA here is from genome assembly GCF_964213995.1 of Mustelus asterias. Lineage (NCBI taxonomy): Eukaryota > Metazoa > Chordata > Chondrichthyes > Carcharhiniformes > Triakidae > Mustelus > Mustelus asterias. The sequence continues at coordinate 16,497,465 of NC_135828.1, read as the reverse complement.
GATATGGACCGAGATCGTTGAAAGCACAAACTCCATTGGAAATGAAGGATGTTCAAGGGGTCTAGATTAGAGAGTGCAGAGACCTCAGGCTGTTGTCGGGATGGAGGAGTCGGGTAGATAGCTGTAACTTATAGTCTGCAGCAAAGTCTGAAGTCTGGCCACACAGGCATGATATTGTCAGTGCCAGGGCTGGTAACAGAGGGTTGCCAGTGCCAACGCTGGGTAACATGGGAGCTTGTGGGGGAGAGAGAGGAGTAGGGTAACCGAGGAAACAAACTAAAGGCAGAAGCCACCCTTCAGGTCCACAAAGTTGTACAACTGTTAGTGAATAAAGTTACATTCACCGTCAAAAATTGAAATGCATAGCGGAAGTTAGAGAATGCTTAGAGTCTTATCTTATACAGTAAATGGCAGAACCCTTAAGAATACTGATAGGCAGAGGGATCTGGGTATACAGGTACACAGGTCACTGAAAGTGGCAACGCAGGTGGAGAAGGTAGTCAAGAAGACATGCGGCATGTTTGCCTTCATTGGCCGGGGCATTGAGTTTAAAAATTGGCAAGTCATGTTGCAGCTTTATTGAACCTTAGTTAGGCTGCACTTGGAATATAGTGTTCAATTCTGGTCGCCACACTACCAGAAGGATGTGGAGGCTTTGGAGAGGGTACAGAAAAGATTTACCAGGATGTTGCCTGGTATGGAGGGCATTAGCTATGAGGAAAGGTTGGAGAAACTTGGTTTGTTCTCACTGGAACGACGGAGGTTGGGGGGCGACCTGATAGAAGTCTACAAGATTATGAGGGGCATGGACAGAGTGGCGAGTCAGAAACTTTTTCCCAGGGTGGAAGAGTCAATTACTAGGGGGCATAGGTTTAAGGTGCGAGGGGCAAGGTTTAAAGGAGATGTATAAGGCAAGTTTTTTACACAGAAGGTGGTGGGTGCCTGGAACTCGCTGCCGGGGGAGGTAGTGGAAGCTGATACGATGGCGAGTTTTAAGGGGAGTCTGGTTAAATACATGAATAGGATGGGAATAGAGGGATATGGTCCCCGGAAGGGTAGGGGGTTTTAGTTCAGTCGGGCAGCATGGTCGGTGCAGGTTTGGAGGGTCGAAGGGCTGTGCTGTAATTTTCTTTGTTCTTTGTTCTTATCTAGGTTATGCAGAGCCAGTCACAAGCAATATAAAAATATCTGCAGTGGGAATTAGGAAGGCTATGATCGGTCACAAAACGTCACGACTCCAGGACTGTGCACGTTATGGTCTCTGTTAGTCTCTGGGAGAATCCGATGATCCGCTCTTATTAAATGTATGTGAAGAAAGTTAGGAGCTTGTCTCCGGTATCCCTCCCAATTCCACCTGAAAGGACTTCAAAGTTGCCAGTGAGATTTATTGGCCAAATTTCAAGAGCATTTTAATGAAATCATCAATTATACTCCATGACAAACAGATGAAGGAGAGACACCCATCTGCAATAATGGTGCATTATCCTTTTGTTGAATGTATGTCTGTGAATAAATAATCACCGCTTGCTTTAAAAGGTTCACATTACCAAGCACAGCTAGCCTCCATCTTCCAGTGTAGAATGAAAGCATTAGAAAAGGGACAATAAAATGAGCAATATAAAGAGGTTATGCAGTAATTATTAATTGAGATGAATAGTTCATCTTCCAACTGACCCAAATCCTTTGGGATAAAGGTCCTTCGAATTGCGATTAACTCTTCATCATTAATCTTGAAGTTTCTGTTGCAGTGACACTTATAGCACCATCTCCTTCGAAAGAATCATAGAAAATTACAGCACAGAAGTAGGCCATTCGGTCCCTCAAGCCTGTACTGGTGCCTTCTCCTCATAAGCTACCCCCTACCCCCCAGTTTAATCCCACTTACCCACTTATTCCTCACATTTTAACATTCTTCTTTTTCTGGCAACAGTCTAATTTCTTTTGAAAAGGTTTGGCCGACTCCAGTTCGACAATTTTGGTGGATGCCGTTTTCCCAGGTTTATGTTTTGAGGCATTCCTTTCACGCACACCTGTCATGCCTCGCCTTGCCAAGTTCCAGTGTGTGCCAACCCCCCAATCAAAATATTGATTAATTCTACCTTTATCTTGTTGGAGGTAGTCATTGCCCAGCACTTGTGTGGTACGAATGCACAATACACAATAAGATGCTTTAACTGCCAGGTAGAAGCAGTCTGGTTGCTGTAATCTCACCTTCACAACATACCCAGTTCATAAGATGTTTGTCAGGCACAGAACCCCATCAACCCCATCATTTAGGGCGGCAGGATGGCACAGTGGTTAGCACTGCTGCCTCACAGCGCCAGGGACCCGGGTTCAATTCCCCGCTTGGGTCACTGTCTGTGTGGAGTTTGCACATTCTCCCCATGTCTGCGTGGGTTTCCTCCGGGTGCTCCGCTTTCCCCCCACAGTCCAATAATGTGCAGCTCAGGTGGATTGGCCATGCTAAATTGACCCTAGTGTCAGGGGCTTAACAGGGTAAATAGGAGGGATTACAGGAATAGGGCTTGGGTGGGATTGTGGCCGGTGCAGACTCGATGGGCCGAATGGCCTCCTTCTGCACTGTAGGGATTCTACGATAGGATTCTATTCTAGGAACATGCTCAAGAATCTCTGAAACAAATGTCAACTTGACTCAACTGTTACCCCTCTTATTCAAGGCCCACTTCAAGACCTGAACACAGATGCAATTACCAAGCCTGTTTCATGGAGCATTGAAGAAGGAAAATTGATAAATCCAACAGAGAATTTAGGAGAAATGTCTTCACCCACCAGTGAGTGCTCAGCCTGTGGATCTCGCTGTGACAGGGAGACATTGAGATGAATATCTTAGCTGTATTCAAGGGGCAACTGCAGGAGAAAGCAATCGAAGCAACTGAAAGCAGAAAATGCTGTGTCAGGCCTTTCAACATCACCTTCCCTTTCCCCATCTCTGTACTTGTTTCAACATAAAGCGCCTCCACCTTTTTCCAGACCTGACAAAAGGTCGCTGCTGCTGCCTCACAGCGCCAGGGACCCAGGTTCAATTCCGGCCTCGGGTCGCTGTCTATGTGGAGTTTGCACATTCTTCCCGTGTCTGCGTGGGTTTCCTCCCACACTCCAAGATGTGCGGGTTAGATTGGCCATGCTAAATTAGTGTCAGGGGATTAACGGTAAATATGTGGGGTTACGGGAATAGGGCCTGGGTTGGATTGTGGTTGGTGCAGACTTGATGGGCCGAATGGCCTCTTTCTGCACTGTGGGGATTCTATGACCTTAAACTCCCTCTCCCTCTCCACAGATGTTGCCTGGCCTAAGTGGCCGGAACTCTACCATCTCGCCCTCCACGGAATCAGCGTGGGCGAGGGTCCGATAACGGAGACCTCCGTTGACCCCGGCGGGAATTTCCAGTCTCTTCCAAGCGAGGCCATAAAATTCCATTCACTATATCCAGAATTTCCTGTTTTTATTTCAGAATTCCAACACGCGCGGTATTTTGCTTGTGTACAATCCCCTCTGAGGTATCCAGCACACTCTCATTTCAGCCTCTTGAGGATCTCCGATTTTAATCGCTCCACCACTGGCGACTTTGCCCTCGGCTGACTGGATGCTAAGCTCTGTCATTACCTCCCTAAACCTCTCTGACCTTCTACCTCACTCCCCCTCCTTTAGGATACTCCTTAAAGTCTACCTCTTTCACTAAGCTTTTATCCACCTGCCCCAATGTCTCCTTACGTGTGTTGATGTCTAATTGTGCTCTATAACACTCCTAAAAGCACCATATAAATATAGCTTGTTCCTGTCGCTCCAGTATAAGGCTTCCTTTTTATCACCTCCATATCATATATTTAACTCAACCTGAAGACAGAGCCAGCTTTGCATGAAAAATAGCAATTCTGTTTCTCATATCAGGCATTCTCTTTGTTTCCCACAGAGTGAATTTCTCAGTTTATCATCAAGCTGTGGGTTATGGTAATCTTCACGGACTGGCGAAAGGTGTTTGACTAAGTGTCAAAACCAGCTTGATTCAAACAGCACCCTTATAGTTTCCAGCCCAGATCCCAGAAAGTGTGCAATTCTCAAACTGCCCGGTTCCCATATTAATGTCACGCAGACTCGAAACATTAACTCTTGTTTCTCTCTCCACAGACGCTGCCAGACCTGCAGAGCTTATGCGGCATTTTCTGTTTTGATTTGAGAATTCCAGCATCCGCAGTATTTTGATTTAATTTAAATGCCGACAGTAATCATTCCGATGCTGGAAGAGGGAAAAGCTTTTGGAAAACCAAATCAACATTTTCTTGGGACCCACGTTTGTTTATTTAGTTTGCTATGTTTTATTCTCACCTGTATAATCTTTTTTATTTATTAGTGTCACAAGTAGGCTTACATTAACACTGCAATGAAGTTATTGTGAAAATCCCCTAGTCGCCACACTCCAGCACCTGTTCAGGTACCTCAGGGAGAATTTAGCACGGCCAATGTACCTAACCTGCACATCTTTGGGAGGAAACTGGAGCACCCGGAAGAAACCCATGCAGACACAGGGAGAACGTGCAAACTCCACACACAGACAGCCAATCCAGGAATCGAACTTGGGTCCCTGACGCTGTGAGGCAGCAGTGCTAACTACTGTGCCACCGTGCCGCCCCTCAGAGAATTCCAGAAGAACACAAATGAAAGAAATGGGGGGTCAAAATTCATCTCAGGCTTTAAGGTAAAGTGGGCCTTGTTAAAATGGCTGCCTGTCACACCCCTGGCCAAATATCCAGCTCTTTGATTAGCTGACGGAGGGTGGCAAGTTCGATCCCACCAGTTTATTGCTGCTGCCCTAGACAGATTCCTGTGCTGTGGAATTCTGTGAGCATAATGTCCGATGCAGCAGGGGTTATTTTGGGGAAAAGAGGTGCTAAATGGGTGTAATTTTTCAGTGCATTGTAGAGCATTACTTGGAGCTGATGCATGTGGTCACAACCTTTGTCCCCTCCAACATGGCGTGCTTTGCCAGTTCCCTGGGCAGCAGCAGGTGCACGGTGGTCTGGCTCTCCCGGGTGCTGATGGTGCTGCACTGGTTGTAATGGGCCAGGCGGAAGCTTCACTCATCCACGATGCGCTGGAAGATGTCATTGATAAATGAGTTCATGGTGCTCCTGGCCTGGTGTCGGGGTGAACCTGCTTCATCACTTTGTGGATGTAGATGGAGTAACTCTCCTTCCTGGACCTCTTCCTCTTCTTATCGCCTTCCGTTGTCCGTTTCTTCTGGGCTTTCTTGGCGCCCTTCTTGGGAGCTTGGACTTTCTTTTCATCAGGGGTGGCGCACGCAGTCTGAATTCACCATCCTTGATCCTAATTGGTGATTACTTTAATCTGACCGTGTCCGGGGACACTATAACAAACACTTGTGGGTTTAGCACACGATTGCTGATTAGATGTGAAGTACATGGAGCAATATCTGTCAGCTTCATGCTCCCAATTCCGCTGAAGTCATGGAGAGCACTGGCTGGCACACAATGGCAGCTTTCACAATGACGGAGACAATGGAGGAGGGGTTATGACACTGGGGGTCCTGGTGGAGATGTCCAGAGGAGGAGGGGTGACATGTGTATCCCAAAGGGGTCCAATCTTCCCCCAGTCCCCCTTTCAGCTGGTGTTGCTCCACCTGGTCCCATCTCCTCATCCCATTTCTCCCCATACCAAAGTGAACCCTTAGCAAGATGTCAACACCCAGGGAGTTCCTTACTCCTGGTAAAGTGGATTCACACAGCTCTCACTCCTTTGAGCTAAAATTCTCTGGTAATTTCCAGAATAAATGTTGATAGAGTGTCGGTGAAGCCTTAGCATCCCAGAAAGTCTCTCAATGTGTTGCTAAAGTCCAGAGCAAATCTTCAGCAGCAACTGAACAGTAACGGGGTGAATTGACCCTGTAAATGGTGCTCAGAATCCTCAGCAACATCTTTATTCCCAATCCGCTTGTCGGTGTTGGAGGAGGTCACTAGATGAAGCGTTATCCGACAAAATTTCCCACACCCCCATTGAAAACTGCTAGCGGGCAACTTAAAAGGCAATCAGCCCCATTTATTTTATTCATTCATGGGATGTGGGCATCGCTGGCTGGGCCAACATTTATTGCCCATCCCTGAGGGCATTTAAGAACCAACCACATTGCTGTGGGTCTGGAGACACATGTAGGCCAGACTGGGTAAGGACGACAGATTTCCTTCCCTAAAGGACGTTAGTGAACCAGACGGGCTTTTAGGGCAATGGTTTCATGATAATTAATTCCAGATTTTTATTTGCATCATCTGCCATGGTGGGATTCGAAACCGGGTCCCCAGAGCATTACCCTGGGTCTCTGGATTACAAGTCCAACCACTAGACCACAGCCTTCCCTTCATAATTCTTGGACAAACATTCCTAGCAAACCATGCTAACTCCTTTCTCTTTGTCTCTTTGTCTATATATGCCCTGTTTGTGAACCCAACTCTCCACTCACCTGATGAAGGAGCAGCGCTCCGAAAGCTCGTGATTCCAAATAAACCTGTTGGACTCTAACTTGGCGTTGTGAGACTTCTTACTGTGCCCACCCCAGTCCAACGCCGGCATCTCCACATCCCAACTCCTTTATTGATGGCGTCTTGCACTCAACAGTAAGCTCGCATCTCAGCTCAAGACCTCATCTTAGCGCCAAAAAGGCTTCCTACACACGAAGGAGTCATCAAAACTTCCACACCCCAAAGTATCTGGCATCTCCTTTGATATCAGATCAATGATAAAACATTGTGACCAGCCAATGAGATATTTCTACTGTCATTGTTCATTTGTCATCGTTGGGATAACCTTACTTCAGGTCTAAGAAATTCACTGGTATTATTTGTAATTGCATCAGTCCCCGGTTGAAGGAAGGTATGATTAGTTCAGCACAATGTGACTCTCCCCCTCCAGATATAGAATCTATTGTGAAGTTTCCTCACTAAATTGCCAGGGCATAACATTGTGCAAAAAGCAAGCTATCATTATATGATTGATGCAGTGTATAAGGGTCAGCAGCAATGAAACTTTACTTGCAATTTTTTGTTTTGCTTTCATTACTTCAAATATTTTGACAAATTATTACCTGGGAAAAGCTGGCTGTGCGGTGCCATCAGACATGCTGTACACTGGGTGGGAATGGTTGTACACTGGAGTAAGACTGGTTGTACACTGGATAGGACTCACTGTACGCTGGGCTAGAATGGTTGTACATTGAGTGAGACTAGTTGTATACTGATGAGACTAGTTGTATACTGATGAGACTGGTTGTACACTGGGTGAGACTAGTTGTACACTGGGTAAGACTGGCTGTACACTGGGTGAGGCTGCTTGTACTTTGAGTGAGTCTCACTGTACACTGGGTGAGAATGGTTGTACACTGGGTGAGAATGACTGTACACTGGGTGAGAATGGTTGTACACTGGGTGAGAATGACTGTACACTGGGTGAGAATGGTTGTACACTGGGTGAGAATGACTGTACACTGGGTGAGAATGGCTGTACACTGGGTGAGAATGGCTGTATACTGGGTGAGGCTGGTTGTACACTGGGTCAGAATGCCTACACTGGGTGAGAATGACTGTACACTGGGTGAGAATGGTTGTACACTGGGTGAGAATGACTGTACACTGGGTGAGAATGGTTGTACACTGGGTGAGAATGACTGTACACTGGGTGAGAATGGTTGTACACTGGGTGAGAATGGCTGTACACTGGGTGAGAATGGCTGTATACTGGGTGAGGCTGGTTGTACACTGGGTGAGAATGACTACACTGGGTGAGAATGACTGTACACTGGGTGAGAATGGTTGTACACTGGGTGAGAATGACTACACTGGGTGAGAATGGTTGTACATTGGGTGAGAATGACTGTATACTGGGTGAGAATGGCTGTACACTGGGTGAGACTGGCTGTACACTGGGTGAGAATGGTTGTACACTGGGTGAGAATGGCTGTATACTGGGTGAGAATGACTGTATACTGGGTGAGAATGGCTGTACACTGGGTGAGAATGGCTGTACACTGGGTGAGAATGGGTACTTGTCACAGTGCACAACAAGTGCAAATGAACACTGCCGATTCACTTCCAATCTGTTGGTAAATCCTCCCCAGCGTATTAACATTTCCTACAATATTGCGGAGATGTTTTGCCCACCGTTGGACTGTTTAGCATGTGCTGAGTTTCACCCTATTTAAAAACTGGCCAAGCTGGAGAACAGCATGTTTCCAATCTGCGGTACTTCAGTTTTCACTAATTTAATAACAGAAGCTCACAACCACTGGGAGCTGTCTCTCTGTTTCCGATCATTCATCACACATTCTCCTCCTTCATACTGATGCCCAAACATGCTGCAATGCACCGTTTTACACCATTGTCCCGCCAACAAGTCACTTAACAATCGTCGGCCTTTAAACAGTCGTAGAACGCAAAGCATTCAAACAAAAAGGAATGCTATCTCCAAGCTGCCACAGTAGGTGAATTGTGTGATGTCAGGCAGTCTGCGTTGGAATGAATTTTAGTATTTCCAATTCCACTGCTAGCTCAGAACAAAGAACAACAAAGAACAATACAGCACAGGAACAGGCCCTTCGGCCCTCCAAGCCCGCGCCGCTCCCCGGTCCAGGATTGAATCCTGAATCCAGGATCCCCGCCCAATTTTCCAGCCTATCTACATCCTAATATCCTATCCACCGAGCTGTCCCTCACAGCTACGATGCTTTGTTCATCACAACCTATTAACTCACCCCCACCCCCCCGCATTCCAGACCATGTGATCTCCAGGGAGAGGCGAAAACCCAGAGTGAAAAACCCCAGGGCCAATATGGGGAAAACAAAATCTGGGAAATTCCTCTCCGACCCCCTGTGGCGATCGAAACGAGTCCAGGAGATCACACTGGCCCTGATCAGAAAATGCTTCCCAACCCTATTCATTTCCACTTCTGCTTTACGAACACCATCTGAATTCCCTGCCCCCGAGACAGGTTCCCAACTATCCGCAGTCTCGCTCTGTACTGGCACCAGCAAGATGATCATAGAATGAAGCCTTGAAACGAGAAACAAAGAACAATTAGCCCGCGCCGCTCCCTGGTCCAAACTAGACCACTCTTTTGTATCCCTCCATTCCCACTCCGTTCATATAGCTGTCTAGATAAGTCTTAAATGTTCCCAGTGTGTCCGCCTCCACCACCTTGCCCGGCAACACATTCCAGGCCCCCACGACCCTCTGTGTAAAATATGTCCTTCTGATATCTGTGTTAAACCTCCCCCACTTCACCTTGAACCTATGACCCCTCATGAACGTCACCACCGACCCGGGGAAAAGCTTCCCACCGTTCACCCTATCTATGCCTTTCATAATTTTATACACCTCTATTAAGTCTCCCCTCATCCTCCGTCTTTCCAAGGAGAACAACCCTAGTTTCCCCAATCTCTCCTCATAACCAAGCCCCTCCATACCAGGCAACATCCTGGTAAACCTCCTCTGTACTCTCTCCAAAGCCTCCACGTCCTTCTGGTAGTGTGGCGACCAGAACTGGACGCAGTATTCCAAATGCGGCTGAACCAACGTTCTATACATCTGCAACATCAGACCCCAACTTTTATACTCTATGCCCCGTCCTATAAAGGCAAGCATGCCATATGCCTTCTTCACCACCTTCTCCACCTGTGACGTCACCTTCAAAGATCTGTGGACTTGCACACCCAGGTCCCTCTGCGTTTCTACACCCTTTATGGTTCTTCCATTTATCGTGTAGCTCCTCCCTACATTATTCCCACCAAAATGCATCACTTCGCATTTATCAGAATTGAAATCCATCTGCCATTTCTTTGCCCAAATTTCCAGCCTATCTATATCCTTCTGTAGCCTCTGACAATGTTCCTCACTATCTGCAAGTCCTGCCAGTTTTGTGTCGTCCGCAAACTTACTGATCACCCCAGTTACTCCTTCTTCCAGATCATTTATATAAATCACAAACAGCAGAGGTCCCAATACAGAGCCCTGCGGAACACCACTAGTCACAGGCCTCCAGCCGGAAAAAGACCCTTCCACTACCACCCTCTGTCTTCTATGACCAAGCCAGTTCTCCACCCATCTAGCCACCTCCCCCTTTATCCCATGAGATCCAACCTTTTTCACTAGCCTACCATGAGGGACTTTGTCAAACGCTTTACTAAAGTCCATACAGACAACATCCACGGCCCTTCCTTCGTCAACCATTCTGGTCACTTCTTCAAAAAACACCACCAGGTTAGTGAGGCATGACCTCCCTCTCACAAAACCATGCTGACTATCGTTAATGAGTTTATTCCTTTCTAAATGCGCATACATCCTATCTCTAAGAATCTTCTCCAACAACTTCCCCACCACGGACGTCAAGCTCACCGGCCTATAATTACCCGGGTTATCCTTCCTACCCTTCTTAAATAACGGGACCACATTAGCTATCCTCCAATCCTCTGGGACCTCACCTGCGTCCAGTGACGAGACAAAGATTTGCGTCAGAGGCCCAACGATTTCACCTCTCGTCTCCCTGAGCAGCCTTGGATAGATTCCATCAGGCCCTGGGGATTTGTCAGTCTTTATATTCTCTAGCAAACCTAACACTTCCTCCTTTGTAATGGAGATTTTCTCCAACGGTTCAACACTCCCCTCCGAGACACTCCCAGTCAACACATCCCTCTCCTTTGTGAATACCGACGCAAAGTATTCATTTAGGATCTCCCCTACTTCTTTGGGCTCCAAGCATAAGTCCCCACTTTTGTCCCTGAGAGGTCCGATTTTTTCCCTAACAATCCTTTTGTTCCTAACGTATGAATAAAATGCCTTGGGATTCTCCTTAATCCTGTCTGCCAAGAACATTTCGTGACCCCTTTTTGCTCTTCTAATTCCCCGTTTGAGTACTTTCCTACTTTCTTTGTACTCCTCCAGAGCTCCCTCCGTTTTTAGCTGCTTGGACCTAACATACGCCTCTCTTTTCTTTTTGACCAGTCCCTCAATTTCCCTGGTTATCCACGGTTCTCTAATCCTACCCTTCCTATCCTTCTTTATTACAAGCACATGCTTGTCCTGTAGCCCTAACAACCGTTCCTTAAAAGACTGCCACATACCAGATGTGGATTTACCCTCAAACAGCCTCTCCCAATCAAGAGTTGCCAATTTCTGCCTGATCCCACTAAAGTTAGCCTTCCCCCAATCCAACACCTTACCCTTGGGACACCACTCATCCTTTTCCATCACTATCCTAAAGCTAACAGAATTGTGGTCACTATTTGCCACATGTTCCCCTACCAAAACTTTGAAGACCTGACCAGGCTCATTCCCCAGTACCAGGTCCAGTATAGCCCCCTCTCTAGTCGGGCTGTCTACATATTGTTCCAACGAACCCTCCTGTACACATTTTACAAATTCCTCCCCATCCAGAGTCCCTGCCCTCAGCGATTTCCAGTCTATACCAGGGAAATTGAAGTCTCCCACTACAGCAACCCTATTTTTCCTGCACCTATCCAGTATCTCCTGACATATCCATTCTTCCACTTCCCTTGGGCTGTTGGGGGGCCTGTAGTACACCCCCAACATAGTGACTGCGCCTTTCCTGTTTCTAAGCTCCACCCAGAGTGACTCGTTACACGACCCCTCTGAATTGTCCTCCCTCTGCACCGCTGTAATATGCTCTCCAACTAATACCGCTACTCCCCCACCTCTTTTGGCCCCTCCTCTGTCTCGCCTAAAACACTTGTACCCTGGAATATTCAGCTGCCAGTCCTGTCCCTCTTTCAACCAAGTCTCTGTCACCGCAACCACATCCAAATTCCTCGTGCGCATTAAGGCCCCAAGTTCGTCTGTCTTACCTGCTACGCTCCTTGCATTGAAGTATAAGCACTCCAGACCTCCAGGCCCAGTGAGGTCGTCCTCCCCCAGAGTGCCCTTCTTCTTTGCCAGCCTTGTCCCAGCCCCAAGCTCGTCCCCAGCCTCCACACTTGTAGACCTAATATTTTGATCCCCACCCCCCTGCCATACTAGTTTAAACCCCCCGAACTGCACTAGCAAAGCTCCCAGCCAGGATATTTGTGCCCTTCCAACTTAGTTGTGACCCCTCCCTCTTGTACAGGTGCCATCCTCTCCTGAAAACTTCCCATTGATCTATGAAAATGAAGCCCTCCCTCCTGGACCAGTCCTTTAGCCAGGCATTCATTTGTACCAACTCTCTATTCTTAGCCTCACTGGCACGAGGCATTGGGAGCAGCCCAGAGATGGCCACCCTAGTGACCCTACTTTTTAACCTATTTCCCAACTCCCTGAATTGCTCTCTTAGGATCCCCCTACTCTTCCTATCTACGTCATTTCCACCAATGTGTATAATGACATCCGTTTCTTTATCTTCCCCTTTTAATATGCCTCCTATCCGCTCGGAGACATCCGTGACCCCAGCACCAGGTAGGCAGACTACCATCCTGGAGTCCCGTTCGCACCCACAGAATCGCCTGTCTGTGCCTCTAACTGACGCATCCCCCACCACTATCGCTCTCCTAACCCCTCTCTTCCCTTTCCGGGCCACAGAGCCTGACTGTGTGCCAGTGACCTGGTCTCACGGGCTGCGTGCGGATCCCGTGGAATTACTTTCCCGGGAATTAATTGCAAGCAGCAGTTGAGAGGGGGCAATGGGCAGCATTGTGCTAATCATAGAATCCCTACAGTGCAGAAGGGGGCCATTCGGCCCATCGAGTCTGCACCGACCACAATCCCACCCAGGCCCTATCCCCATAACCCCACACATTTAACCTTCCAGTCCCCCTGACACGAAGGGGCCAATTTAGCATGGCCAATCAGCCTAACCCACACATCTTTGGAGTGTGAGGAGAAATCAGAGCACCCGGAAGAAACTCACGCAGACACGGAGAGAACATGTAGACTCCAGAGGCCCAGGCTGACGGTCTGAGACATGGGTTCAAATCCCACCACGGCAGCTAGTGGAATTTGAATTCTGTTAATAAATCTGGAACGATAAAGCTAGTCTCAGTAACGGTGACCCATGAAACTATCATCAATTTGTCATAGAAACCCATCAGGTTCACTAGGAAATCTGCCGGCCTTACCTGGTCTGGCCTACATGTGCCTCCAAAGCCAGAGCAAGTCGACTGCCCTTTGAAATGGCTGAACAAGTCACACTGTTCGAGGGTCATCAGGTTTGGTCAATGTTGTCATTGCCAGCGAGACCCACATCTCATAAAATAGTTTTTAAAAAGATGAGTAGCATTTAAGGAGAATTAAGATTAGCACATGAGAAGGAGAGAGAGGAATAGAGGGTTACATTGGTAGGGCTAGATGAAGAGGGGTGGGAGGTATGGTGTTCGGATTTTTTAAAATCATTCGTGGGACATGGGCATCGCTGGCTGGCCAGCATTTATTGCCCATCCCTAGTTGCCCGAGGGTGATTGAAAGTCAACCACATTGCTGTGGCTCTGGGGTCACATGTAGGCCAGACCGGGTAAGGATGGCAGATTTCCTTCCCTAAAGGAGATTAGTGAACGAGATGGGTTTTTCCGACAATGGTTTCATGGTCATCAGTGGATTCTTAATTCCAGATATTTTTTATTGATTTATATATATTTTATCTGCCGTGGCGGGATTCGAACCCAGGACCCCAGAACATTAGCTGAGTTTCTGGATTAATAGTCTGGCGATAATACCACTAGGCCATCGCCTCCCCCATATTGATATTAATCCTTGACCTTATTTGCTGGAATAAGACACAAGGCACCAATCACTCAGAAGGGATTGGGTTAACACTTTATCGGTTCATTTATTAAGGCGAGGCACATACAAAATCTTATTGTTTGAAAGCTTGGAGCTGAGGAACTGATGCTTACTCTACTGCCTAAAGCAAAAGTGAAATTAAAACCCATAACACACAATACATAAATCATTTCCCTTTTAATAATGTACGCAGAGCTATACTCACATCCTTAAAGACGGTACAATGGCAGAGTGGTTAGCACTGCTGCCTCATAGCGCCAGGGATCCCGGGTTCGATTCCCAGCCTGGGTCACTGTCTGTGTGGAGTCTGCACATTCTCCCCGTGGGTTGCCTCCGGGTACTCCGGTTTCCTCCCACAGTCCGAAAGACGTGCTGGTTAGGTGGATTAACCAAGCTAAATTCTCCCTCAGTGTATCTGAACAGACGCTGGAGTGTGGTGACTAGGGGATTTTCACAGTAACTTCATTGCAGTGTTAATGTAAGTCTACTTGTGAAATAATAAATAAACTTTGAAGACATATTGCAAGAGGAGGGGGTCTGTGTGGGATATAAAAGCTAGCAGAGCCCAGTTGGACCGAGTGGCGAGTTTCTGAGCAATGGACTCTATGGGCGGGGTTTTATGGCCTCACTCGTCCCGAAACCGCAAAATCCCGCTCGAGGTCAGCGGACCTTCCCATGTTCCACCCTCAGCCTGCTCCAATTCCCATGGCTGGCATGGGGTGGTAAAATTCCAGCCTATGTAAAGCTATGCATTGTTAAACCACTCCCAAGATTGCAGTTGAGATGCCCATGCTGTGCCACACTGGCTAGATTTAGTACAAATGAGCAGTCAGAAAAAGCAGAAGTGCTTGGCATCTGTTGGGGAAATGAAGTTAAATATTCCAGACTGCATTGTTCAGGGAAAGGAGTAGAAATAACTGGTTTTGATTCTTCACATGAGGCCCATCTGTTATTTGTACTCTACCTTTCACATCGTGGAAACTACATTCAGAGACGGTTATGAGATGATTGTCGCTCATGGTATGTTCAGATGTTTCAAAGAATATTCCCTTTCTTTTTAAGGTTGAGTGAGAGAACATAGAACAGTACAGCACAGTACAGGCCCTTCGGCCCTCGATGTTGTGCCGAGCTTTGTCCGAAATCAAGATCAAGCTATCCCACTCCCTATCATTCTGGTGTGCTCCAGGTGCCTATCCAATAACCGCTTGAAAGTTCCTGAAGTGTCCGACTCCACTATCACAGTAGGCAGTCCATTCCACACCCCAACCACTCTCTGAGTAAAGAACCTACCTCGGACATCCCTCCTATATCTCCCACCATGAACCTTATAGTTATGCCCCCTAGTAACAGCTACATCCACCCGAGGAAATAGTCTCTGAACGTCCACTCTATCTATCCCCTCTCATCATCTTATAAACCTCTATTAAGTCGCCTCTCATCCTCCTCCGCTCTAAAGAGAAAAGCCCTAGCTCCCTCAACCTTTCCTCATAAGATCTACTCTCCAAACCAGGCAGCATCCTGGTAAATCTCCTTTTGCTTCCACATCCTTCTTATAGTGAGGTGACCAGAACTTCACACAATATTCCAAATGTTGTCTCACCAAGGTCCTGTACAGTTGCAGCATAACCCCACGGCTCTTAAACCCAAACCCCCTGTTAATAAAAGCTAACACACTATAGGCCTTCTTCATGGCTCTTTCCACTTGAATGGCAACCTTCAGAGATCTGTGGATATGAACCCCAAGATCTCTCTGTTCCTTCACATTGCTCAGAACCCTGCCGTTGACCCTGTAATCCACATTCAAATTTGTCCTCCCAAAATGAATCACCTCGCACTTATCCGGGTTAAACTCCATCTGCCATTTTTCGGCCCAGCTCTGCATCCTATCAATGTCTCTTTGCAGCCTACAACAGCCCTCCACCTCATCCACTACTCCACCAATCTTGGTGTCATCAGCAAATTTACTGACCCACCCTTCAGCCCCCTCCTCCAAGTCATTGATAAAAATCACAAATAGCGGAGGACCCAGCACTGATCCCTGTGGTACACCGCTGGTAACTGGTCTCCAGTCTGAAAATTTTCCATCCACCACCACCCTCTGTCTTCTATGAGATTGCCAGTTACTTATCCAATCAGCCAAATTTCCTTCTATCCCACACCTCCTTACTTTCTTCATGAGCTGACCATGGGGAACCTTACCAAACGCCTTACTAAAATCCATGTATATGACATCAACTGCTCTACCTTCATCTACACACTTAGTTACCTCCTCAAAGAATTCAATCAAATTTGTGAGGCAAGACTTACCCTTCACAAATCCGTGTTGATTATCCCGGATTAAGCTGCATCTTTCTAAATGGTCATAAATCCTATCCCTCAGGACCTTTCCCATTAACTTACCGACCATCTTAACATTAGCCTGAAATTCATTCTGCATGAATGAGGTGACAGGATTTTAGTCTCGGGTAAATTAGATTGCAGTGATGAAATGGTGCTTGACAACTTTTCTTTGCAGGATTACTAACTGAAGTCAGGAGTGCTGGGGCAGGTGGACAATGAGTGTAGATGCAGGCAGTGGTAAGGGGCGGCACAGTGGCACAGTGGTTAGCACTGCTGCCTCACAACGCCAGGGACCCAGGTTCAATTCCGGCCTCGGGTCACTGTCTGCGTGGAGTTTGCACATTCTCCCCGTGTCTGTGTGGGTTTCCTTGGGGTGCTCCGGTTTCCTCCCACAGTCCAAAGATGTGCAATTAGGTAGATTGGCCGTGCTAAATTGCCCCTTAACATCAGGGGATTGGAAGGGTAAATACGTGGGGTTACGGGAATAGGGCCTGGGTGGGATTGTGGTTGGTGCAGACTCGATGGGCCGAATGGCCTCCTTCTGCACTGTAGGGATTCTATGATGTGAAGGATACCCTGCAATGTTGGTGTCCGTAGCCTGCTTAATCGAGCCAAGAGCAGGTGAGGAAGACCATTCAGAACGAATCCAGCCACCCACTGCAATATTCGATTACTTATTTGGAAAAACACAGGCTTTTCACTACCCTATTCTTTCACATGTGAGAAACAGAAATTCCTGACATGAGTCTGAAATTGGAAGTGTGATTTTCTCTCTTGTCCTACTCTCATGATTTACTTTAAGGTCCTATTTTGAATGTACCTTTTCCATTTCATTTAACATCTAATATGTTTTTTTATTCATTCAAGGGATAGGGGCATCGCTGGCTGGTCAACATTTATTACCCATCTGTAATTGCCCTTGAGAAGGTGGTGGTGAGCTGCCTTCTTGAATGGCTGCAGTCCATTGGCAGTGTAGGTACACCCACTGTGCTGTTAGAGACGGAGTTCCAGGATTTTCATCCAGTGTCTGTCAATGAAGGAACGACAATATATTTCCGCGTCAGGATGGTGAGTGGCTTGGAGGAGACCTTGCAGGTTGTGGTGTTCAATGTGTCTACAGCCCTTGCCCTTCCAGGTGGAAGTGGCCGTGGGTTTGGAAGATGCTAAGAAGCCTTAGTGAGCTCCTGTAGTGTATCTTGCAGGTGGTGCACACTGCTGCCACTGTGCACAGTGAATATTTATGGATGGGGTGCCAATCAAGTGAGCTAGTTTGTCTTGGGTTGTGTTGAGCTTCTTGACTGTTGTTGGAGCTGCACTCATCCAGGCAAATGACTTGTGCATTGTGGTGGTGATTTTTGTGGGTGGGCATGCTTTGGGAGGTCAGGAAGTGAGTTGCGCACTGCTGGATTCCTAGCCTCTGACCTGCTCTTGTAGCCACATTATTTCTCTGGACAGTTCAGTGCAGTTTTGGGGGTCAATAGTAGCCCCCAGGATGTTGACAGTGGGGATTCAGCGATGGGGGTAATGCCATTGAATGTCAAGGGGCAATGGTTAGATTCTCTCTTGTCACTTGTGTGGCGCAGATGTTACTTGCCTTTTGTCATCCCAAGCCTGGATATTGTCCAGGCCCTGTTGCATTTGGACCTGGACTGCTTCAGTATCTGAGGAGCCACAAATGGTGCCGAACATTGTGCAATCATCAGTGAACATCCCCACTTCTGACCTTATGATGAAGCAGCTGAAGATGGTTGGGCCTAGGACACTCCCCTGAGGATCTCCTGCAGTGATGTCCTAGAACTGAAATGATTAACTTCCAACCACCAGAACCATCTTCCTATGTGCCAGGTATGACTCCAACCAGTGGAGAGCTTTCCACTGGTTCTCACTGACTCCAGTTTTGCTAGGGCTCCTTGATGCCACACTCGGTCAAATGCTGCCTTGATGTCAAAGGCTGTCACTCTCACCTCACCTCTGGAGTTCAGCTCTTTTGTCCATGTTTGAACCAAGGCTGCAATGAGGTCAGGAGTTGAGTGACCCTAGATAACTCAAACTGAGTGTCTGTGAGCAGGTTATTGCTGAGCAGGTGCTGCTTGATAGCATTATCGATGACCCCTTCCATCACTTTACTGATGATCGAGAGTAGACTGATTGGGCGGTAATTGGCTGGGTTGGTTTTGTCCTGCTTTTTATGTACAGGACATACCTGGGCAATTTTCCACATTGCTGGATTTCTTTTTTTTATTTATGGGACATGAGCGTCACTGACTGGCCAGCATTTATTGCCCATCCCTAGTTGCCCTTGGAGGGCAGTTGAGAGTCAACCACATTGCTGTGGGTCTGGAGTCACATGTCGGCCAGACCAGGTAAGGATGGCAGATTTCCTACCCTAAGGGACAATAGTGAACCAGATGGGTTTTTCCGACAATGGTTTCATGGTCATCAGTAGATTCTTAATTCCAGATATTTTTTATTGAATTCAAATTCCACCATCTGCCATGGTGGGATTCGAGCCCGGGTCCCCAGAACATTAGCTGAGTTTCATTAGGCCATCGCCTAATGGTAGATGCCAGTGTTGTAGCTGTACTGGAACAGCTTGACTAGGGGTGCAGCAAGTTCTGGAGCACACATCTTCAGTACTGGCTTCCAGATCGGGGAAAGGGAAACTCCAGCGTAGGCACTCCTGGTCCCTCGGGTCCCAAACCCCAAACTCCAATGCCCAATGTGTACATGGCCTTGTATGGAGTGAGTGGAAGTTGCGACTCAAAAGGCCACAGAAAAATCCCAAGGAAGGCTGGGACCTGGAATATTCTGCTGGAGTTATGACTGGGATCTGGGATATTCTGTCGGAGTTATGACTGGGATCTGGGATATCCTGCTGGAGTTATGGCTGGGATCTGGGATATTTTGTTGGAGTTATGACTGGGATCTGGAATATTCTGTCGGAGTTATAACTGGGATCTGGGATATCCTGCTAGAGTTATGGCTGGGATCTGGGATATTCTATTGGAGTTATGACTGGAATCTGGGATATCCTGCTAGAGTTATGGCTGGGATCTGGGATATTCTCCTGGAATTATGTTGGAAGTGTGTTGGGAGGGCATAATGGCCCCAATTTGGTCCATTTGTTCACTCCACAGAAATACTGTGAACATCTGACAACTCCACAAGATATTCCAGAGTGAACACAATGACATTGTTGGAGAATCATTCTCGTCACTAACGCATCCAGATCACAACAGGGAAATTATATAATTTCTGAAAAACTCATTCACTCAGTGTAATGACATTAAACTGGCTGTAATCTGATTAATACATAATGATTGTGCCGAGAAACTTTGATTTGCATCAGGATTTTTTTATTAAAAATAGAAGCAAAACCTTAGGCTCTTTAATTATTCCCACTAATTCTTCATGAATATAAATGAAACCTTGCTGTAAAAAAGGTGTGCGAAGTAGCACTTTTGCTAATTTAGAAAATCGAGTCGAACCCAATGAACGGCATGTACTAAACAATGGAAACACAAATCATTAACCAAGCCTTTGTATTTGCAACAGAACTGGAACCATTAATCTCCACGACACAACAAACAGACATTGATTTAATACTTCAGGGGAAGGGAACATTTACAAGGCTATGTGGAAAGAGTGAAGTTGAAGTTGGAAAGCTTTCAAAGGAGTACAGAAATGATGGGCTGAATGGCCTCGCTTTACACTGTTGGGTTCTATGATCTGTACTTTATGCTTGGAGCAGGTAGATATTTACCAAGTTATATTTCTTGACTTCTCAGTTCTTCCCAAATGATATTTCGACATGCCTTTGAGTCGCAGATTGGTAAAATATGGAACTTTGCAGGGAATGTCCTGTACTGTGAGTCCTTCATACCAGATGGACAATTACAATAAGAAACTGAGCGTGGATAAAGTTCACTGCAGAGAAGGAAGGGGCGGCACGGTGGCACAGTGGTTAGCACCACTGCCTCACAGTGCCAGGGATCCGGGTTTGATTCCGGCCTCGGGTCTGCCCACACTCAAAGATGTATGGGTTAGGTGGTATGGCCATTCTAAATTGCCCCTAGTATCAGGTGGTTAGCAGGGTAAATATGTGGGGTTACAGGAATAGGGCCTGGGTGAGATTGTGGTTGGTGCAGACTCGATGGGCCGAATGGCCTCCTTCTGCACTGTAGGGATTCTATGAAATGTCCAATGACATAAAGGTTAAGTGGCCATAGCCCCAGATGATTTAACCTGAGGATCACCCACACCTCAGACAAGGTTGAGAGGGTGAGGCCTTCATGACTAACCTCAGCTGGATACGGGAATTGAATCCCTTTTGTTGGTGTCGCGCTGCATCGCTAACCAGCTGTCCAGCCAGCTGAGCTGACCATGTTACCCTGCTCTGCGCTCCTGCACTCCTGTCCAGAACAGCACTGACAGAACCTTGGGAAAGGCTCGTGTGTGCTTCTCTAAGAAAAATATAGAATGTATCACATGGAATCAGGCCACTCAGCCCATCTGGGCTATGTAAGTGCTTATTCTTCATGTAAGCCACCTCCCACCTATCTTCATCTAACCCCACCAGCAAAATAGTAATAACAACAATTGTACTCAATGTTACAAACTACAACTCAGGAGCAAACAGAAGTTGACACTGAACCACAAAGGTTAATATTAGGGCAGAATCCCTACAGTGCTGAAAGAAGCTCTACGGCCCATCGAGTCTGCATCAACACTCCGACAGAGCATCTTACCCAGGCCCTAGCCCTGTAACCCCACATATTTATCCCGACACATCTTGGAGAGCTAAGGACCAATTTAGCATGGCCAATCAACCTAAAGTTTGGTCAAAGTTGTTGATTATAAAAGAGATACGAACGATGCAGAGAGGCAGTGGGATTTAGATGGGAAATTCCTTGGGTGCAGGCTGCCAAAGGCACAGCTGCCAATCCCAGAAGGAAAAAAACCCAGTAAAACGGGGAGAGAGAAACACTGGTCTGAACTGGTCTTGTAGACTTGAAAATGGAACTCCAGTTAAGCAGGAAGAGAAGAATATTGGTCTGAACTGTTTTTTCCTTTGGGGAGAGCGATGAATATTGCGGATACGCACGAGGCCAGAATGCGTGGCACGGTGGCATAGTGGTTAGTGCTGCTGCCTCACAGCGCCAGGAGCCCAGGTTCGATTCCTGACTTGGGTCACTGTCTGTGCGAAGTCTGCACGTTCTCCCCGTGTCTGCGTGGGTTTCCTCCGGGTGCTCCGGTTTCCTCCCAGATGTGATTGGCCGTGCTAAATTCTCCCTCAGTGTACCTGAACAGGCGCCGGAGTGTGACGACTAGGGGATTTTCACAGTAACTTCATTGCAGTGTTAATGTAAGCCTACTTGTGACACTAATAAATAAACTGAAGAGTACAGATGCCTCAGAGGGTTGTGGGGTTGGAAGGGTTACAGAGATAGGGGTGGGCGAGACCATGAAGGGCAATCTGAAATCAAAGATGGGAATTTTAAAATGGAGGCATTGTTCCGGGAGCCAATGCAGGTTTCCAAGCACAGGGGTAATGGGTGAACGGGATTTATTGCGAGTTAGGATGCTAGCAGCAGAGTTTTGGATGACCTTGGGCTGGTGGATGGCAGAGGGCCAGCCAGGAGTGCATCAAGACGAGAGACAACAAAGACATGGGGAAACAAATGAGCTGAGGCAGGGATAGCAAATATCAAAGTGGAGATTAAAGGGGAGAAACCGAAGTGAGATATAGCCGGGAGGGAGATACATTATTGACGTTACAAAGTCAGTTTGTGAATTGCATTATCACTTTTTAAACGCATAGCTTTGGGAAGCATTAATGAATCTCACTGACACTAATGCAAACACTAAAGAGATAAAGGGAAACCCTGTTTGATCATTCTTTTCAAGTTAAACATTCTTTGGAATCGCAGACTCAAAATTCTCTGTAACAAACCCACATTCAGTTCCATCCAGAACTTTCCCTGCTACAAACGACAGAGTTATCTTCATATTCAGATCATAAACTGATCAAAACATGCACTTAATGAGTAGCGGTCATTACCCACCAAAACGTTGGCCTTTAGTTAGACCCCACTGGTCTGAATCTACAAAGGATCGTGAATGTAGCCCAATCCATCACACAAACCAGCCTCCCATCCTTTGACTCTGTCCACACTTCCCGCTGCCTCGGCAAAGCAGCCAGCATAATCAAGGACACACACACCCCGGACATTCTCTCTTCCATCTTCTTTAGTCGGGAAAAAGGTCTGAGGTCACGGACCAACCGACTCAAGAACAGCTTCTTCTCTGTTGCCAGACTTTTGAATGGACCTACCTTCCATTAAGTTGATCTTTCTCTACACGCTAGTGTGATGACTTCAGCCAGGCTGATGAGGTTGGTTTGCTAGAGTATGAACTACCTGATGAGTCCTAATTGATGGTTAAATCAGGGAGCCTCATTCTCCCTATTTAAAGCAGGTGTGTCAGACTCCCAGCCTGCAGGGAACAACTGGAGAACTGGCTGTGTACAGATGTATGGTGTAAATAAAGTAACTTGGTGACAGAACTTTTGCCTCCATGGAGTTATTACACCTAGGTATGACTGTAACACTACATTCTGCACTTTCTCCTTTCCTTCTCTATGAACGTATTCCTTTGGCTGTATAACGCGCAAGAAACAGTACTTTTCACTGTATACTAATACATGTGACAATAATAAATCAAATCAAAATCAAACTTTAGCCTCAGCTCATCTCGTGGGGCTTAAATTTGATTAAATTAGCTGAAGCCATAAAGTAAAAAAGGTTTATTTCTTAGTCACAAGTAAGGTTTACATTAACACTGCAATGAAGTGACTATGACGTGGGTGGCCTACTCATCGGCAAAGCTTGTAGGATCTTGCGAATTGAAGGTTCAGTCATTTACATTTGACTAAAAGGTTACTCAGTGTGACCTGTGACCTCTCTGCCAGGCAGAGTTCATTCAGGTTCATGGTCAGTCCCCGTGGTAATGGATATGGGATTAAACCAAATATAGGCTGGAGATTTGTTATGTGGCTATGGGATGAACATTCCCTGGCTTGAGCCAATAGAATTCCTTTATCTCCTTGCTTGACATGGTCAAATGCATTATATATTTGATTCCATCTTTTTAACACCAGTGTCAAAAGCTTCTTTTATTTAAAGTAAGTTTCCATTTCTCTGGAGGAATGTGATTAAAAACGGTGAGATTTCACTTCATAAATATTTATGAAGCAAATATTTAACTGGAACATTAGCCAAGCTGACAGAATCCGACCCAGAGGAATATTTGAAGAAAGCATTCAGGGATGTGAATGAAACCATAGTGGTTGTAAAATACACTGGAATTAATGGTGCGATTCTATTTTCTGTGACAATGCTCCTGTTAATTTGGAACCAATATGATTTCTGATCAGGTAATAAGATTAATTTTTCATCATACTGTGTTGTCCATATCACAATCTATCCCCGACGGAACCGTTAGTTATTTCTAAAGCTCCTTGGATGGCTTCATTGGTTAATTATTTTTCAGTGTAAATTGGAACAGGACAGATCTGAGGAAAGGTCTCATATGCGTTTCTTAGGCAGTGCTAAGTCGGTTGATCTTAACCTGGCCGACTGGATTGCTCCACAGAGAGCTAGCACAGAATTGATGGGCCACATGGCCTCCTTCAGTGCCATGCCGACTCTTAAGAGACACGGCGATTGGCTTCAGAGGCCCCCATGCCATGAGGAAGGAGAGCTGATTGGGTCTGATCACTGGACAATGATTCCTATTGGACCTTCCTGACCTGCCCCACCCCGTCTCTGACTGCACGGTGGCACAGTGGTTAGCGCTGCGTCTTCACAGCGCCAGGGACCTGGGTTCGATTCCCGGCTTGAGTCACTGAATGTGTGGAGTTTGCACATTCTCTCTGTGTCTGTGGGTCCCTGGCATTGTGAGGCAGCAGTGCTAACCACTGTGCCACCGTGCTGCCCCGTGTGACCCTCGCTGCCGTTCTTCCACTATTTTTGGCCAATAGTCACATCCACCAGTGAACAGGTTAACCCCCTTTACTATTTCTTCAAAAACCTGTTGCTACAGTTTTGTTTGCCTTTCAGCCCCACGTTCCTGGTCTATGGGCATCTGGTGCGGGGGGGGGTGGGGTTGAAGGAGGAAGACCTCCCCGGGAACCAGCTCCTGGCCCTGGCCAAGCTTTTCATCAACAGGCCCAGGGGGCGGGCAACTGAGGGGGTCATCCAGCCAGACTGTCTGTCTCTCTACCGCAGCGACATTTGCAGCGGGCATTCTTGAAGAGGAAGCACGCGGCGTTTGCTTCGAGGCT
Organism: Mustelus asterias; assembly: GCF_964213995.1. NCBI lineage: Eukaryota > Metazoa > Chordata > Chondrichthyes > Carcharhiniformes > Triakidae > Mustelus > Mustelus asterias. Next base: position 16,472,996 of record NC_135828.1, on the reverse strand, counting down.
TTCTATGCTCCCTGGGCACTGCGGGGACTGGGTGTCTCATCAACCCTCTTTCTGGAGTTGAGAGGGTTGGCTTATGAGGAGAGACTGAGTAGACTGGGGCTATACACATTGGAATTCAGAAGAATGAGGGGAGATCTTAGAGAAACATATAAAATTATGAAGGGAATAGGTAAGATAGAAGCAGGGAGGTTGTTTCCACTGACAGGTGAAGCTAGATCTAGGGAGCACAGCCTCAAAATAAGGAGGAGCATATTTATGACTGAGTTGAGGAGGAATTTCGTCACCCAAAGGGTTGTGAATCTGTGGAATTCCCTGCCCAGTGAAGCAGTTGGGTGTCTTTACTGAATGTCTTTAAGGCGAAGATAGATAGATTTTTGAACAGTAAAGGAATTAAGGGTTATGGTGAACGGGCAGGTAAGTGGAGCTGAGTCCATGAAAAGATCAGCCATGATCTTAATGAATGGCGGAGCAGGCTCGAGGGGCCAGATGGCCTACTCCTGCTCCTAGTTCTTATGTTCTTAATCACATTTTGGTTTAATGTTTTAATGTTTAAGTTTCATTTGTGATTTGCCTTTTGTTTTCCCTTAAAGGGAAAGTTTTCCCTTTCATTTGACCTCCTGTTTATTTGATTTACTTTAATTGGTTATTTGATTAATTCAAAATAGGACTAAACAGATTACCTGTTTATTGCCATCTATGGGACCTTGCTATTGACAAAATGGCTGCCATATCTCTGCAGCATCTTCCAAACCCATGGTCCCTATCACCTGGATGGACAAGGGCATCAGGTGCATGGGAACGCCACCACCCTCAAGTTCCCCTCCAAGCTGCTCACCATCCTGACTTGGAAATATATCAGCCGTTCCTTCACTGTCACTGGATCAAAATCCTGGAACTGCCTCACGATCAGCACCGTAGATGTACCTACACCACATGGACTGCAGCGATTCAGGAAAGCGGCTCACCACCACCTTTTCGAGGGCAATTAGGTATGGACGTCAAATGCTGGATTAGCCAGTTCTACTAGCCAGGGCGACACGGTGGTCAGCACTGCTGCCTCACAGCGCCAGGGACCCAGGTTCGATTCCTGGCTGCACATTCTCCCCGTGTCTGCGTGGGTATCCTCTGGGTGCTCCAGTTTCCTCCCACAGTCCGAAAGACATTCTGGTTAGGTGCATTGGCTATGCTAAATTCTCCCTCAGTGTACCCGAACAGGTGCCGGAGTGTGGCGACTGGAGGATTTTCACAGTAACTTCATTGCAGTGTTAATGTAAGCCTACTTGTGACTATTAAAGAAACTTTACTTTTGATAACTCTGGTTCACCCATTAGGTAACTAACAACTGTAACATTTATATACATACAATAATAATATTTTGCAGCCCTATACTGCACTTTCAAGGGAGACGATGGCCTAGTGATATTATTGCTAGACTATTAATCCAGAAGCTCTGCTAATGTTCTGGGGACCCAGGTTCGAATTCCGCCACGGCAGATGGTGGAATTTGAATTCAATTTTTAAAATCTGGAATAAAGAATCTACTGATGACCATGAAACTACTGTCGATTGTCGGAAAAACCCATCTGGTTCACTAATGTCCTTTAAGGAAGGAAATCTGCCCTTACCCGGTCTGGCCTACATGTGACTCCAGGGCCACAGCAATGTGGTTGACTCTCAACTGCCCTCTGAACAAGGGCAACGAGGGATGGGCAATAAATGCTGGCCAGCCAGCGGCGCCCATGAATGAATTAAAAAATAGTCAATCCCACCTTGGGTGGGATTTTATGGTTTTGGGACGAGCGAGGTCATAAAATCCCACCCAAGGTCAACAGACCTTCCCATTGTCCGGCCCTCGCCCGCTCCGATTCCCGTGGTGGACACGACGGTAGAATTCCAGAGAATGAGTTCCAAAAACCTCACCACCTTCTGGGTGAAAAAGTCTCTTCGCAATTCCCCATCTAATTCACCTATCCATTTCTCTAAATCTATAGTCTTTAATTGTTGACCTCTCTGCTAAAGGAATTACATAAAGGAAATCTAAACATGTCAGATCAGAGGACATAAACGGAAAAGTGGAAAATCAGTCTTAAACATATCAGGAAGCACACCTCTTTACTTAAACAGTAATAACTGAATAAATCCAGTCATGTAATAGGAGCAGCGAATGATTACATACAAGGATAGATGTACAGGAAACATGAGCTTTGATGGATTAAATAGCCTTTCTAATGTTTTACTTCTGTTCCAACAAGAAGTGAAATGGAATGGAGTAGAGAGCGACTTGACAAAATACAACGGAAGTTTAATTTGCGTTTGCTGGAGGGAGGGAATTGTGTTTGTACTGAGATTGTGCTGGGATCGGAATTCTTAGGCCGAGATTCGTCAATGTCATACCCCTCGCTACCGCCATCAGCAAGAACGGAGAATTTGGCGCTCAGCCAAAGTTCCATCACCGGAGAATCCCAGCCACGGATGAGGTCGGAGAATTCCAGCTGTAAACTTTTCCCTTCCTGCCTTTACACCAAATCCCGCCCCAGGGTCATGTCGACCAGGACAGTAAAGAGAGACAGGTTCTTCTCTCACACCCTGCCGGAGTTGCATCATCCCACAGAACTTCCAGTTCCACTACCAGCTGGAATCTCACAGTGAGATGGCCAAATCATTATTCAGAACTCACTGTGAGTGTGATGTTTAGGGAATTCTTTCATTTTCTTGGCGATCGTAAGTGAACCAGCTGGATGTTGAGCAGCATAACTTTAAAATTAAATGAATCATGCACAGTGTAGGCTGGCACTGAGGATTTTTTAATACTTTCATGGGATGAGGGTGTCATGGGCTGGGCCAATATTTATTGTCCATCCCTAATTGTCCTTGAACCAAGTGGTTTGCTAGCCCATTTTAGAGGGCAGGTTTTTTAAATTCATTCGTGGGACACGGGCGTCGCTGGCTGGGGCAGCTTTTATTGTCCATCCCTAGTTGCCCCTTGAGAAGGTGGTGGTGAGCTGCCATCTTGAATCGCTGCAGTCCACGTGCTGTGGGTTGACCCACAATGCCGTTAGGGAGGGAATTCCAGGATTTTGACCCAGCGACTGTGAAGGAACAGCGATATATTTCCAAGTCAGGATGGTAAGTGGCTTGGAGGGGAACTTGCAGGTGGTGGTGTTCCCATGTATCTGCTGCCCTTGTCCTTCTAGATGGATGTGGTCATGGGTTTGGAAGGTTCTGTCTCAGGACCTTTGGTGAATTGCTGCAGTGTATCTTGTAGATAGTACACACTGCTGCTACTGAGCGTCGGTGGTGGAGGGATTGAATGTTTGTGGATGTGGTGCCAATCAAGTGGGCTGCTTTGTCCTGGATGATGTGAAGCTTCTTGAGTGTTGTTGGAGCTGCACCCATCCAGGCAAGTGGGGAGTATTCCATCACACTCCTGACTTGTGCCTTGTAGATGGTGAATAGGCTTTGGGGAGTCAGGAGGTGAGTTACTCGCCGCAGGATTCCCAGCCTCTGACCTGCTCTTGTAGCCACTGTGTTTATGTGGTGAGTCCAGTTGAGTTTCTGGTCAATGGTAACCCCAAGGATGTTGACAGTGGGGGATTCAGTGATGGTTACACCATTGAATGTCAATGTCTCTTACAGTGTCTCTTATTGGTGATGGTCATTGCCTGGCATTTGTGTGCTGTGAATGTTACTGGCCACTTGTCAGCCCAAGTCTAGATATTGCCCAGATCCTGTTGTATTTGAACATGGACTGCTTCAGTATCTGAGGAGTCACGAATGATGCTGAAGATTGTGCAATCATCGGTGAACATCCCCACTTCTGACCTTATGATGGAGGGAAGGTCATTGGTGAAGCAGCTGTAGATTGTTGGGCCTAGGACACTAACCCTGAGGGACTCCTGCAGAGATGTCCTGGAGCTGAGATGACTGACCCTCCACAACCACAACCATCTTCCTATGTACCAGATATGACTCTAACCAGCGTAGTCTTTGCCCCCTGATACCCATTGAATGTAGTTAGGGTGGCACGGTGGCACAGTGGTCAGCACTGCAGCCTGACAGCTCCAGGGACCCAGGTTCAATTCCGGCCTTGGGTCACTGTCTGTGTGGAGTTTGCATGTTCTCCCCCGTGTCTGCGTGGGTTTCCTCCGGGTGCTCCAGTTTCCTCCCACAATCCAACGATGTGCCGTTAGGTGGATTGGCCATGGTAGATTCTCCCTTAGTGTCCCAAGATGTGTAGGCTAGGTGAATTGGCATGCTAAATTGCCCCTTAGTGTCCCAAGATGTATAGGTTAGATGGATTAACCATCGTAAATACACTGGGTTATGGGGATATGGTCTGTGCCTCTTTCGGAGAGTGGATTCAGGCTCAATGGGATGAATGGCCTCCTTCCGCACTGTGGGGGTTCTATGGTTTTACTCAATGGAACCACATTGCTGGGGCTCTGGAGTCACATGTAGGCCAGACCAGGTAAGGACGGCTGATTTCCTTCCCTAAAGGACATTGCTGAACCAGGTGGGCATTTACAACAATTAATGATGGTTGCTATGGTCACCATTACTAAATCGGGCTTTACATTCGAGATTTATCGAATTCAAATTGTGCTGCCATTGTGGGATTTGAACCCAGGCCCCAAGAGCATCAGCCTGGAAGCCTAGACCACTAATCCAGTGCCATTGCCATTGTGCTGCCACAACCCCCTCCCTCCCCAAGTCAATGTTTGTTGGCCATCTCTGGTTGTCCTTGACAAGGTGATGGGATCCACCTACTGGAACACTGAGGTCTATTTGGTAGAGGTGAATGGATAATGAAATAAGTTTATTCAATATTTCTTAAATACCGCAGTCACTAGCTTTCCAATTAGACACAATCTCTTGACAAATGAGTAACCTTCAGCTCGACTCAGGTACAGATGAAGCGAACATGCTCGTGGGACGCCAGCCGTCCTAATTGAGACAATATGAAGATATATTTCACCTTACTCCAACACCTTCAGCTGATGGAGCTTAGGAGGCGATGAATGAGTTCACAGCTAAATCTACAGCCTGGAATCCAATCATGGGTGTAAGTAACCTTTAGTTCACCTGAACACACAGGTCAATGGGAGCAGCAATGCACCAAAACAGACATAGAACAGAGCTAAATGAAATCTGTCCTTTTCAAAAGTTACAAAGGAAATGAACTCCAGGATTGTGACTTTTTTGTTGCTTCTTGAGATGTAAGTGCCACTGACTAAGCCAACATTTATTGCCCATCCCTATTCGCCCAGGATAAAGTGATGAGAAGCTGCCTTCTTCAACCCCTGCAGTTAACCCCCAGTGCCTTTATCTACAACGGTGTGGTACAACCTTGATAGTGGACCTCCAAAATACCTCAAGTGATAAGACAGGGTAAATGCAGATGCCACTTCAATGCACCACCCTGCTCTCCCGCCCACATGTCCGTCCTCGGCCTGCTGCAATGTTCCAGCCAACGCCAACGCAAACTGGAGGAGCAGCACCTCAGATTCCACTTTACACTTACAACCTTCCGGACTGAACATTGAGTTCAACCACTTCAGAGCCTGAACTCTCCCCTCCACCTACACCCCATTTCCAATTATTTTATTTCATTTCACTTCAACTCATTCTCCATTTTATCGCTCTCCTTTTTTCCACTCTTCCCACCCCCCCGCTTCTTCAGGCCAACTGCCACACTCCTCAGGCAGTCCTTTACCAAGCCGTACCTTTGTGTGTTTTGCCATTAATGTGTTCTGGTGACTTACTTTTTGACACCCTCTCAGCCTTCTGCCTGCTCATTTCCATTCTCTTTATCCAGTTCCACCACCCCTCCCTCCCCTCATAGAGTAAATCTCTGCTGATTCTCTTTCCTCTCAGCTCTGACGAAGGGTCATCCAGGCTCGAAACGTTGGCTCTATTCTCTCCCCACAGATGCTGTCAGACCTGCTGAGATTTTCCAGCATTTTTCTGTCTTTGTTTCAGATTCCATCATCCGCAGTATTTTGCGTTTATCCCAGATCCAGATGGGATGTTTCCTTCGGTTGGGGAGCCTAGAACCAGGGACCCCAATTTCTAAATAAGGGGGAGACCACTTTGAGAATTCTATTTTACTCAGGAGGATTGCGAATATTTGGAATTCTCTACCCAGAGGCTCAGTCACTGGGTGTGTTTAAAGCAGAGACTGACGGATTTTTAAACACCCGGTGACATAAAGGGATGTGGGGATAGGGGGGAAAAAACATTGAAATGGATGATTAGCAAGATCACATTGAATGGCAGAGCAGGCACAATGGGCTGAATGGCCTACTCCTGTTCCAATGTTCCCAAAGTAAGAAGCCTCACAACACCAGGTTAAAGTGCAACAGCAAGCCTTTTAGCTTTGTCAAAGGATCATCTAACATCAGCGGCACAGGGGCAGCACAGTGGCACAGTAGTTAGCACTGCTGACTCACAGCGCCAGGGACCCAGGTTCAACTCCGGCCTTGGATCACTGTCTACGTGGAGTCTGCACATTCTCCCTATGTCTGCGTGGGTTTCCTCCCAGTACTCCAGTTTCTTCCCACAGTCCAAAGATGCGCAGATTAGGTTGATTGGCCATACTAAATTGACCCTAGTGTCAGGGGGATTAGCAGGGTAAATGTGTGGGGTTACGGGAATAGGGCCTGGGTGGGATTGAGGTCGGTACAGACTCGATGGGCTGAATGGCCTCCTTATGTACTGTAGGGGTTCTACAAATCTATTCTACGAAGTTCCCTTCTCTCCTTACAGATGCTACCAGATCCGCTGAGATTTTCCCACATTTTCTCTTTTGGTTTCAGATTCCAGCATCCACAGTAATTTGCTTTTATAAAGTCCAACCTGTTTATTTGGTATCACGAGCTTTTGGAGCGCTGCTCCTTCATCAGGTGAGTGGTGCCCACTCACCTGATGAAGGAGCAGCGCTCCAAAAGCTCGTGATACCAAATAAACCTGTTGGACTTTAACCTGGTGTTGTGAGACTTCTTACTGTGTTTACCCCAGTCCAATGCCGGCATCTCCACATCAATGTTCCCATATCACTTGAATTAGCCGCATTGCCTGGATCTGGAGTCACAAGTGGGTCAGACCTGATGAGGATGGCAGATTTCCCCCCCACCCCCCAAAATGAACGTGACAGTTTTTTTTGACAACAATTTATATTGTAATCATTATTAATTAGACTAAAAACTAATTCCGAATTTATTGAATTCAAATTCCCCCAGCTGCCATGGTGGGATTCAAACCCGTGTCTCCAGAGGATTAACACAAACCTCAGGATTACTAGTGCAGTAAGATTATCACTGCGCCAGCTTTGCTCCCAGAATGTTAACACATCCATATCGCTGGATAATTGTCTTGTGAGTGAGAGCTGTAACAATATGAAAGCAAAGGATCGGTTTACATTTTACTCCCAGGATTCTGCTCAAACCACCACAAATGACCAATTCAGGCTCCTCATGGAAAGACTGCAGTGATTAATATTTCAGTACTAAGTACAAGTACCCTGGGAACTGCAGTGCGACTATTCACGAGCGAGAGAGAATTCTTTTCTTGCAAGTAGAGAACCAATTAGCCAGCTTTTTTTAACCTGCCCTCAGGATAAGTGAGTGACCCTGCCACCACTAAAACTCTCCTCCCGCCTGCCCCCCAGGAAAGATAAGGGGTTTAGGGACTGGTTGGTAGAATGAATTAGCACACACTGCACAGAACGAAGGGTCAGTGCCAGTTCGTGTCAAATCGGCCTCTGAACGTTGAATCCCTAACCAGAAGATTGCACGTTTAAAATCCAACCTTCGGTCATGTTGAAGAGCATCTGTATTCACGTTGCTTTAAAACTGTCAGGGTTTTGGAATAAGAAAATAAATACAGGGCAGCCAGAGACCTGACCAGTAAATGAAAGGACAGTTCACTCCTTGCAATACAGTAAGTGCAATCTTTGTAACATACCCATCAAATCCCTTCATGGTTCATAGAATCCCTACAGTGCAGAGGAGGCCGTTCGGCCCATCGAGTCTGCACCGACTCTCTGACCCAGGCTGTCTTCCCCGCCCTATCCCTGTCATCCCATCTAACTTACGCCATTTGAGGCACTAAGGGGCAATTTAGCAAGGCCAGTCCACCTAAAATTGGAATTCTCAACCCAGAGGCTCTGTCGCTGAGTATGTTTAAAGTGAAATTGTATTTATTAACTCTGGCAAAAGAAAAGCAGATTCTTTCAGACGATGGGTACAAGGACTGTGGCGGGGGAATCAGATCATCATAGATCCCTACAGTGCAGAAGGAGGCCATTCAACCCATCGAGTCTGCATCAAGCACACACCCACCTATTTACTCTAGCTAGTCCCCCTGAGGGGGACTGAGGGGCCATTTAGCATGGCCAATCCATCTAACCCACACATCTTTGGGCACTAAGGGGCAATTTAGCATGGCCAATCCCCCTAACCCGCACATCTTTGGGCACTAAGGGGCAATGTAGCATGGCCAATCCACCTAACCCGCACACCTGTGGACACTAAGGGGCAATTTAGCATGGTCAATCCACCTAACCCGCACATCTTTGGAAGCGAATGTTTTGGCTAAAGATGTGGTGAGGGAGGACAGGGATGTGAGGAAGAACGTACACAGCAACAGGTAATAATGTGCAACTCACTGCCTAGGAAGGTGCTGGAAGCGGAGATGAGGAATGATTTCAGAAGGAAATTAGATGGGCACTCGAGGGAAATCAACTTATTACTGACTTCGGGGTACAGTGGGGGAACGGCACTGATTGGGTTGCTCTACAGAGAACTGGCATGGGCTCAATGGGCTGAATGGCCTCCTTCTGTGATTCTAATTTTTGGCTTCTACCAGGAAGCAGAACATGAAAGCAACTTGATTGTTGAAAATACCCAAAAGATTTAGTATTGTCTTTCGGGGAAGAAAATACACACACACACACACACAGACACCCTCCCTTGCCCCCCCCCCCCCCCCCCCCCGCCCAGATAATCTTACGCCAAGTCTTAATGTCTTCTGGCATGAGTTAACAAACCATTCTGTTGTAAAATCTAGGAAGACAATGTAACTCCAGTACACCACCAATCTGCCCTCTGAAATAGCCCAGTGACACATGCAGTTATCTCAAACCAATACAAGAATAATAAAATTGGACAGACCCCTTGGCTTTGACCTTGACATTGGATCTGCACACCCAGCCCAGCCCAGCTTGCAAAGTCCTCCTCACTGCCATCTGGGGATTGGTGTCAAAGTTGGGAGAGCTGTCAAGTAATTGCCTGACATAAACACACTCAGATTCATCTCGATCAGCCAATGCTCCTTGATCACCATTCTGTCCTGCCAGTAAGGCAGAGGTACCCAGAGGTAGTAGCCTCGTGCTGTACAGTTGACCCGGGGAGTCCTCCTCATTGTCTCCCGACCAAGTCTCAAGGCTTCAAGTCAAACAACCAGGGAAAGCTCCTGCTGATTCATCAGCTGAGATTGGGAAGGAGCTGGGAATCAGTGGTCCATGGCCAGTACCACTTTGAGGAAGTGCTGAGGTCAACCATGTATTCTAGTTGGGGGTTCTCCATATCCATCACCCACAGAGACTTGGTACCATCAGGAGTGAGCAAGCTGGTCGAGTCTGAACAGTCATAATTACCAGACTGTGTTGTAACAGACGTTGAGAGCCAACATGAGGAAATAACAAACCTACCTGTCCCAGATATAGAATTATTATCGAATCCCTACAGTGCAGAAGGAGGCCGTTCGGCCCATCGAGTTTGCACTGACAACAATCCCACCCATGCTCTATCCCCGTAACCCCACGTATTTACCCTGCTAATCCTCCTGACACTACGGGCAATTTATCATGGCCAACCTAACCTGCAGATCTTTGGACAGTGGGAGGAAACCGGAGCACCCGGAGGAAACCCACGCAGATACAGGAGAATGTGTAAACTCCACACAGACAGTGACCCAAGGCCGGAATTGAAACTGGGTCACTGGCGCTGTGAGGCAGCAGTGCTATCCACTGTGCTTTGTTTGTACATGAAAGTACTGATATCAATGACCACCTCATTTTAAAAAAAATGTGATCTGATTTATTATTGTCACATGCTTTAGTACACAGTGAAAAGTCTTGTTTCTTGCGCGCTACAAAGCATACCATTCATTGAGAAGGAAATGAGAGGGTGCAGAATATAGTGTTACAGTCATAGCTATGGTGTAGAGAAAAATCAACTTAATGCAAGGTAGGTCCGTTCAAAAGTGTGATGGCAGCAGGGAAGAAGCTGTTCTTGAGTCGGTTGATACGTGACCTCAGACTTTTGTATCTTTTTCCTGACGGAAGAAGGTGGAAGAGAGAATGTCCGGGGTGCGTGGGGTCCTTAATTACGCTGGCTGCTTTGCCAAGGCAGCAGGAAGTGCAGACAGTGTCCTCATGGAGATCAAATCCTCACACTGAGGACACGCTCTGTTATGTCACTTCCATGGAGGTATTAAGCACAGATATAGCAGCTTAAACCTAGGCAACCATGAGGCACAGTGGTCCAAACAGCAGGGGCAGGACTGCACCACAGGCTGTAGCATATCTCACACTCTGCTATTACTAACAAGCCAGAATTTTAACCCTGGTTCAATGAAGACAATGTCGATGAGTATTCCAGGAGCAAAACTAGGCGTACACAAAAATGAGGAACTAAGCTGGTGAAGCTTCAACACCGGACTATGTGCTGCTAGACTGTGGGAGCAGCATGCTATAGACAGAGCTAAGCAATTCCAGAACCAGTGGATAAGAGCAAGGCTCTGCCATCTTACCACATCCAGCTGTGAAAGGCCTATCCCCAATAACAGCAGAGCCCAGCGCAGGAATGCAACAGACACCGTGAAGTGTTCACGACCATATTCAGCCAGAACTACCAGAGTGTACGTTCCAAAGAACTTCAGAGCCAATGAGTTACTTACAAAAGTATTGTGCCAGAAAATGCTGCAGCCAATTTGTGCACAGTAAGATCCCATTAAAAGTAGTGAGTTAAATGGCCCGTTACTACTGATCGCTGAAGGATAACTGTTGGTCATGAAACCTCTCAGCTGTTAGTTAAATGGCGCCCTGGAATCTGTTATATCATCCAATTAGACAGACCTTTAAACATCACAACCAAAAGACGTGTCTCTGACAGTGCAGCGTGCCATCACTCGGTCTATATTTTCATAGAATCATAGAATCCCTTCGGTGCAGAAGGAGACCATTTGGCCCATCAAGTCTGCTCCGACCACAATCCCACCCAGGCCCCTATCCCTGTGACCTCACGCATTTACCTTCACACTAAGGGTCAATTTAGCATGGCCAATCAACCTAACCTGCACATCTTTGGACTGTGGGAGGAAACCGGAGCACCCGGGGGAAACCCACGCAGACACGGGGAGAACGTGCAATCTCCACACACAGACAGTGACCCGAGGTCGGAATTGTATGCCAGTCCCTGGTGCTGTGAGGCAGCAGTGCCAACCACTGTGCCACCGTGCTGCCCCGGGTCCCTGGTGCTGTGAGGCAGCAGTGCCAACCACTGTGCCACCGTGCCGCCCTCCAATTTCTAAAGTGGTGCATGAACATTTTGACACAAGGGCAGCAACAATGTTGTTCTGGAGCTAAGCTGATGAATGATGGGGACAAGGGAAGGTGGGGGTCCAGGAGAGTGGTGGAGGTCTTGAGGAGTGGTGGCGGTAATAATGAGGCAGTCAATTGGATTATTGAACATTAATAAATTAGATTAAATTACCCTTACACAAATTCAGTCTGCTCATAAAAATGTAGAACTATCCACCTCTGACCCTATAAGCCTCATAAAATCTGCCCCTTGAATACACACACGCACACAGACGCACGCACACATAATAACTGTCCATCGAGACAAAGACCTTGAGTAAAATTTTAAACAACTTAACACCTTATTTTTCAAACAGGTCAGTGGCATAATTTCACCAAGTATGGATCTATCAAAACGGAAAAATGAACAACCTTCCCTCGAGGACCCTTTAGCTGCTAAATTAATTCAGTCACAGAAAATAAATGCTATTCCCATATGACCCTTCAAGATCCTGCCAGCAAACTCCCTCTACTGACAACATAGGTCATCATATATCAGTGCAGGACACCATTAATAACCCAAATAAACTTCAGACTAAATACTCTCAAACTCAATAAGATGCCTTGCATCCAAGTACATCCTGAAATATTAAATACTAACAGTGTTGATTAAACATACATCGATTTCAGGATGATTTACTCCAACGTAAACCAGGCTAAATTGTCCACTTTTATATTTTTAAACTTTGTATTTTCATCCACAAAATGCAATGCATTCTCCATTTGATTTTTATTTCATTTTCACAGAAAAATACATCACCTTTACCTTCAATGTACGTTTAAGAATTCTTCAATCTTAACAGCAGATTGTGTCAAAGGAACATTTAAACCTATCTCACTTGTGGTGATTTAGCATTGAGTAACAATCATAAGCAAGTGTTAACAGTATTCACCAGAGAAATGTGCAGCATAGCGAGAATAAGCCAAAATAACCTAAAGGCAGAAGATTGGGGCAATTTTAAGCTTTTTTTATTTATTTATTGGTGTCATAAGTAGACTTACATTAACACTGCAATGAAGTTACTGTGAAAATCCCCTAGTTGCCACACTCCAGCACCTGTTCGGATACACTGAGGGAGAATTTAGCACAGCCAATACACCGAACCAACATGGCTTTTGGACTGTGGGAGGAAACCGGAGCTCCCGGAGGAAACCCACGCAGACACGGGGAGAATGTACAACTCCGCACAGACAGTGACCCAAGCCGGGAATCGAACCCGGGTCCCTGGTACCGTGAGGCAGAAGTGCTAACCACTGTGCCACCGTGCCACCCCTAAAGGCAGAACATTGGGGCAATATTAAGCTTTATTAAGGTTATTTATTGGTGACACAAGTAGGCTTACATTAACGCTGCAATGAAGTTACTGTGAAAATCCCCTAGTCGCCATACTCCGGTGCCTGTTCGGGGACACTGAGGGAGAATTTAGCATGGCCAATGTACCTAACCAGCACGGCTTTTGGACTGTGGAAGGAAACCGGAGCACCTGGAGGAAACCCACGCAGACACGGGGAGAAGGTGCAGACTCCGCACAGACAGTGACCCAAGCCAGGAATCAAACCAAGGTCCCTGGCGCTGTGAGGCAGCAGCGCTAACCACTGTGCCACCGTGCTACCCTAACCTAGCTTGCTGGGTGTAAAACGGAGGGGATTGGTGCAATGGTGGCTTTACTCCCTACCCAATTTTTACCTTCTCTGAAATATTAAAGTTTAAAGTTTATTTATTGGTGTCACAAGTCGGCTAACATTAACATTGCAATGAAGTTACTGTGAAAATCCCCTAGTCGCCACATTCTGGAACCTGTTCGGGTACACTGAGGGAGAATTTAGCACGGTCAATGCACCTAACCAGCAAATATTGGGTGGGATTTAAAACTTATTGGCTTCCTACCTGGGATGTTAGATTAACATTAGCCTGAAAGCAACTTCAATGGGTGTGTTAACCCAGCGACCTTAGAAAAAAAAATCAAAGCCCTATTCTTGCTCCTAATTGGTATGTTTTTATGTTATAAATATTTTGATTCATTGCCGAGCTATCTAACACAAAGATTTCTGGAATAGAAAAGGCCTATTTGTAAATCGTCCGCATCAAATTATTAAAGTCGTGTTTCTGCAGCGGCAAACTTTACAGTGAACATCCTTTTACTTTCCAAATCATAGACACAGAATCTTGGCCAAACACTTATCGAATAAGGCATGTGCTGGTTTACTGGAGTTGGCACCAGGTGTTCCATAATGTCTGGTCTTTCAACAAGGATTGGATTATTTGTCAGACTGAGTTTGTTAACATTAGCACATTTTCACTGGAGACTCTGGTTACTTTATTCCCTGTTGTTTCCTGGGGGGATGCATCTGTGACATTCACATGAAATGTTTACCATAGCAATTATCATTGGCCTGTCTGTCTTGTTACTCTTCACTTGAACGCTGGAGAGTTGTTCGCAGTTGCGTGCGTGTGGGATTTACTTCAATGTCAGACTTCCATCCGTTGGCACTTTTCATGGGATTTTAAATGTTGCAGCTTCTAAAATACTGAGCAGGTCTGGGCGCTTCCTCCAAGATTAAAGACGGTCTGATTGATGCACAGTCATTGAACTGGTTCAACTTCTAACGTCACCTGTCCATCCGTGTGTTCAACATTAAAGTTTTAATAATAGCATGTACAATTTTTGGTTGTTGGACTATTTATTCCCTTTAACTGTGGGAGGAAGGAAAATTATCTGCAAATAACTGGTTCTGCACAAGGTAGGTTTTTGTTAAAACCCTTTTTTTATGAGACATTTTAGAAAATTAATTGGTCTTGCTAAATCCAGCCTGATTTCAATAATGGTTACTACAATGTGTTAGGTGATCATTACAGGTGAGTTTAGCAGCTGTCTTTACGTTCCTCAGTATGTGTAGATTCTAATGAGTTTTAGAGATAAGTACAAGACCTTCCAGGTACCTTATTTCGAAAACAGTACCCAGTAGGAAAGTGGTTACGCCACTGGTTGGGAGGGAAGCCAGTTCCCAGAAGTAAAAGGCCTTCATCCTCCTTACTCAGTCTCCTTTCATCTTTATAAAGATGATGTTGTTCCCAAATGCCGTTCTCTGCACACCCATTGAGTCCATTGGATAACCCCGCGCTCAGATAGATACCCTGGGCTCAGAGTGATAACTCCTTTTTGAATGGCTGTTAATCATTGGACAACAGAACGTCTGTAAATAAGGTGGAGTGAGTGCGCTAGCAGGGTGGATAAGGGGCGACCAGTGGATGTAATACATCTGGATTTTTAAAAGTGTTCAATAAGGTGGCATTAGTACACAGAAAATAGGGCCCATGGAATTGAGGTAATATACCCCCATCCACAGCAATGTGGTTGACTCTTAAAAACGTCCTTTGAAATGGAGGAGAATTAGGGATGGGCAATAAATGCCCTGAATGGAATGAGTAAAAGAAAATAGAATGGTTTGAATATTGGTGACTGGACAGAACACAGATCATAGAAATAAACAGGCTTTATTTCATGGGGTGTGGGTGTCACTGGCTGGGTTAGCATTTGTTGCCCATCCCTAATTGCCCTTGAACGGGGTGGCATGCTGGCCACGTCAGAGGGCATTAAAAAGCCAACCACATTGCAGTGGGTCTGGAGTCACTTGTAGGCCAGACCAGGTACAGACAGCAGATTTCCTTCCCTTAAGGACATTGGTGAACCAGATGGTTTTTTATAGAATTCCTAGAATCATAGAATCCCTACAGTGCTGAAGGAGGCCATTTGGCCCATCGAGTGTGCACTGACTCTGACAGAGTATATGACAATCAACAATAGTTTCATGGCCATTTATGGCCGCGGCCTTTTAATTCCAGATCCTTTTTATTGAATTCAAATTTCACCATCTGCCGTGATGGGATTTGAACCCAGGCTCCCAGAGCTTTACGCTGGGTCACAGGATTATTGGTTGAGCGACAATACCACAATGCCACTGCTGACCCCATAAAGTGAGTGATGATCTCATTGCAACACATAAAATTCTTAAGGTGCTGAATAGGATAGATACTGGGAGCACGTTCCCCTGGCGAGGGGCATCAGGCACACAGGGTTACAGTCTCAGGATAAGGGGCCAGACATTAAGAGAGAGAAATTTCTTCAAACAAAGGGTTGCAAACTCTTTAGAATCGGGGATTAGTAGAGTGTACATCAGGGTAGAATCGGGCATTAGTAGATTGTAAAGCAGGGTAGAATCGGAGATTAGTAGAGTGTACAGCAGGGTAGAATCGGGGATTAGTAGATTGTACAGCAGGGTAGAATCGGGGATTAGTAGAGTGTACAGCAGGGTAGAATCGGGGATTAGTAGAGTGTACAGCAGGGTAGAATCGGGGATTAGTAGAGTGTACAGCAGGGTAGAATCGGGGATTAGTAGAGCGTGCAGCAGGGTAGAATCGGGGATTAGTAGAGTGTACAGCAGGGTAGAATCGGGGATTAGTAGAGTGTACAGCAAGGTAGAATCGGGGATTAGTAGAGCGTGCAGCAGGGTAGAATCGGGGATTAGTAGAGTGTACAGCAGGGTAGAATCGGGGATTAGTAGAGTGTACAGCAGGGTAGAATCGGGGATTAGTAAAGTGTACAGCAGGGTAGAATCGGGGATTAGTAGATTGTACAGCAGGGTAGAATCGGAGATTAGTAGAGTGTACAGCAGGGTAGAATCGGGGATTAGTAGATTGTACAGCAGTGTAGAATCGGGGATTAGTAGATTGTACAGCAGGGTAGAATCGGGGATTAGTAGATTGTGCAGCAGGGTAGAATCGGGGATTAGTAGAGTGTACAGCAGGGTAGAATCGGGGATTAGTAGATTGTACAGCAGTGTAGAATCGGGGATTAGTAGATTGTGCAGCAGGGTAGAATCGGGGATTAGTAGAGTGTACAGCAGGGTAGAATCGGGGATTAGTAGATTGTACAGCCGGGTAGAATCGGGGATTAGTAGAGCGTACAGCAGGGTAGAATCGGGGATTAGTAGATTGTACAGCAGGGTAGAATCGGGGATTAGTAGAGTGTACAGCAGGTTAGAATCGGGGATTAGTAGATTGTGCAGCAGGGTAGAATCAGGGATTAGTAGAGTGTACAGCAGGGTAGAATCGGGGATTAGTAGATTGTACAGCAGGGTAGAATCGGGGATTAGTAGAGTGTACAGCAGGGTAGAATCGGGGATTAGTAGATTGTACAGCAGGGTAGAATCGGGGATTAGTAGATTGTGCAGCAGGGTAGAATCGGTAATTAGTAGAGTGTACAGCAGGGTAGAATCGGGGATTAGTAGAGTGTACAGCAGGGTAGAATCGGGGATTAGTAGATTGTGCAGCAGGGTAGAATCGGGGATTAGTAGAGTGTACAGCAGGGTAGAATCGGGGATTAGTAGAGTGTACAGCAGGGTGGAATCGGGGATTAGTAGAGTGTACAGCAGGGTAGAATCGGGGATTAGTAGAGTGTACAGCAGGGTAGAATCGGGGATTAGTAGAGTGTACAGCAGGGTAAAATCGGGGATTAGTAGAGTTTACAGCAGGGTAGAATCGGGGATTAGTAGAGTGTACAGCAGGGTAGAATCGGGGATTAGTAGAGTGTACAGCAGGGTAGAATCGGGGATTAGTAGAGTGTACAGCAGGGTAGAATCGGGGATTAGTAGATTGTGCAGCAGGGTAGAATCGGGGATTAGTAGAGTGTACAGCAGGGTACAATCGGGGATTAGTAGAGTGTACAGCAGGGTAGAATCGGGGATTAGTAGAGTGTACAGCAGGGTAGAATCGGGGATTAGTAGAGTGTACAGCAGGGTAGAATCGGGGATTAGTAGATTGTACAGCAGGGTAGAATTGGGGATTAGTAGAGTGTACAGCAGGGTTGAATCGGGGATTAGTAGATTGTACAGCAGGGTAGAATCGGGGATTAGTAGATTGTACAGCAGGGTAGAATCGGGGATTAGTAGAGTGTACAGCAGGGTAGAATCGGGGATTAGTAGAGTGTACAGCAGGGTACAATCGGGGATTAGTAGAGTGTACAGCAGGGTAGAATCGGGGATTAGTAGAGTGTACAGCAGGGTAGAATCGGGGATTAGTAGAGTGTACAGCAGGGTACAATCGGGGATTAGTAGAGTGTACAGCAGGGTAGAATCGGGGATTAGTAGAGTGTACAGCAGGGTACAATCGGGGATTAGTAGAGTGTACAGCAGGGTAGAATCGGGGATTAGTAGAGTGTACAGCAGGGTAGAATCGGGGATTAGTAGATTGTGCAGCAGGGTAGAATTGGGGATTAGTAGAGTGTACAGCAGGGTAGAATTGGGGATTAGTAGAGTGTACAGCAGGGTAGAATCGGGGATTAGTAGAGTGTACAGCCGGGTAGAATCGGGGATTAGTAGAGTGTACAGCAGGGTAGAATCGGGGATTAGTAGAGTGTACAGCAGGGTAGAATCGGGGATTAGTAGAGTGTACAGCAGGGTAGAATCGGGGATTAGTAGAGTGTACAGCAGGGTAGAATCGGGGATTAGTAGAGTGTACAGCAGGGTAGAATCGGGGATTAGTAGAGTGTACAGCAGGGTAGAATCGGGGATTAGTAGAGTGTACAGCAGGGTAGAATCAGGGATTAGTAGAGTGTACAGCAGGGTAGAATCGGGGATTAGTAGAGTGTACAGCAGGGTAGAATCAGGGATTAGTAGAGTGTACAGCAGGGTAGAATCGGGGATTAGTAGAGTGTACAGCAGGGTAGAATCGGGGATTAGTAGAGTGTACAGCAGGGTAGAATCGGGGATTAGTAGATTGTACAGCAGGGTAGAATCGGGGATTAGTAGAGTGTACAGCAGGGTAGAATCGGGGATTAGTAGAGTGTACAGCAGGGTAGAATCGGGGATTAGTAGAGTGTACAGCAGGGTAGAATCGGGGATTAGTAGAGTGTACAGCAGGGTAGAATCGGGGATTAGTAGAGTGTACAGCAGGGTAGAATCGGGGATTAGTAGAGTGTACAGCAGGGTAGAATCGGGGATTAGTAGAGTGTACAGCAGGGTAGAATCGGTGATTAGTAGAGTGTACAACAGGATAGAATCGAGGTAGATCAGTTATGGTTTGATAGAATGGCAAAGCAGAAACAAAGGGTGAATAATCTCATTGTGTTCCTGATCTTTACATAAGATTCCTGTATCCATGAGCTGATTGCAGCGTGCGCACGGATAAGGGTCAGTTACTGTCTTTTCTTTTACATGAATTCAAGGCTGAGATTATTCCGATTCCATCCCAGCGACTCCCGGCAGCGATGTCAAAATATCTTCACCATGATGTGAAAACTCCGACACAGATATCTGCTCTGAGAGCAAAGATCTATCACTGCCTCTGTAGCCTTCAAGCAGACCTCAGTGCCATAAACCTGCCCCTCCCCGCTACCACGGAGCTCAGCGGCCAATCGCGCCAACTCCTGACCGGACCAATCCCCCCCACCCTCCTCCCGCATGAGATGATCACACCCGGCCCATCCCCCCCTCCCCCCACCTGCCCGGCACTGGCCAAGGGGCACCCTCCCCGTCTTACCGCCAAACTCCCAAGGGGGTCCTCAATGGTCTCCTGTTCTACCGGCGAGGCCATCACGTCTGGTCCCTGTTGATGGGGGGGACCATACGAG
This sequence comes from Mustelus asterias, assembly GCF_964213995.1. Taxonomy (NCBI): domain Eukaryota; kingdom Metazoa; phylum Chordata; class Chondrichthyes; order Carcharhiniformes; family Triakidae; genus Mustelus; species Mustelus asterias. The sequence goes on along the minus strand of NC_135828.1, from coordinate 16,453,727 downwards.
ATCCTCGCCGGAGAGAACCTCCCCCAGCGAGGCCACGGAGCCAAGGGAGTCCGGACGATTCCGTCCCGGGCTCAGTAATCGCACTGAAATTACATTTAAAATAAATTTCAGTAATTTATTCAGCATTGCACTGGAAATGGGCGAGAGGCTGATCTCGCCGGATATCCGGTGCTGCTAAGATTGCGAGAGGCGAGAGTTCGGGCCCCAACCTGATGTCTCGACTCTCTCACCATCTTACCAATTCGCCCCGCCCATGGGGCAATGGTACGACCGCCCCCAAAACCTGTGCCACCACTGCCCCAAGACCTGGCAGCATTGTTATCCAAATATCTAAAGCTGTCCACAGAGGAAATGAAATTAGAAATAACAATCGCTGGAAAGCTACAAGCCAAGGCTAGGGTTCAGCCTGAGCAGCTTACTCTATGAACTGAAATGTTATCCAAATCGATCCGCTAACATTCGATTAATCTTTCAAGGTTGTCCAATTAATGAACACCAGTTTATGTTTGCCTCAATGGAAAGTCAAAGCAAAGACACATCTTCACTGCTGAAGGATCTCTGGCAGCCCTGCCTCCGTCTCCTTGGAAAACATGTCCTCATGAATCTGCACAAATGGCTCGAATCCAGAGGACAAACTCATCTCCCCAGAGGGGAAGCAGAACTTGGATAACATGGTATAAAATTGTTTTTAAAAAAGAATCATATCTATGTTATTGTAATAAAATATCCAAATTAAAAGGTAGCAAAGCCGTAAAAGCCAGTAATCTGATCTTCTGTACATTTACAAGGGAACAGAGAGAGACTCAGTGGAATAATATAGACGATAACAGATAGATAACTGTTCCCTTCACACACACAACCTTTTACAATTCTACAAGAAAAACACAAGCTAAGACCAGACCTCTTTCTCTACACCCTAGCTATGACTGTAACACTACATTCTGCACCCTCTCCTTCCCTTCTCTATGAGTGGTATGCTTTGTCTGTATAGCGCGCAAGAAACAATACTTTTCACTGCAAACTAATACATGTGACAATAATAAATCAGATCAAAGTTCTTTTTAAATCATTCATTCACAGGATGTGCACATTGCTGGTAAGGCCAGCATTTATTGCCCACCTTAACTTTCCATTCAGAAAGTGGTAGTGAGCTACCTTCTTGACTACAGCTGAGTGGTTTGCTAGGCCACTTCCTAGGATCTGTGAGGGTCAACCACATTCCATACTGGTCTGGAGTCACTCCTGGGGCAGGCTGGATCAGGATGTCTAAAAGACATTATTTGATTTGATTTGATTTATTATTGTCACATGTATTCGTATACAGTGAAAAGTATTGTTTCTTGCGCGCCATATAGACAAAGCATACTGTTCATAGAGAAGGAAATGAGAGAGTGCAGAATGTAATGTTAGAGTCATAGCTCGGGTGTAGACAAAGATCAACTTAGTGTGAGATAGACCCATTCAAAAATCTGACGGCAGCAGGGAAGAAGCTGTTCTTGAGTCGGTTGGTACGTGACCTCAGACTTTTGTATCTTTTTCCCGAGGGAAGAAGGTGGAAGAGAGAATGTCCGGGATGCGTGGGGTACTTAATTATGCTGGCTGCTTTTCCGAGGCAGCGGGAAGTATAGACAGAGTCAATGGATGGGAGGCTGGTTTGCGTGATGGATGGGGCTACATTCGCGACCTTTTGTAGTCCTTGGCGGTCTTGGGCAGAGCAGGAGCCATACCAAGCTGTGATACATCCAGAAAGGATGCTTTCTATGGTGCATCTGTAAAAGTTGGTGAGAGTCATAGCTGACATGCCAAATTTCCTTAATGAACTAAATGGCTTCTTGTGGCATTCCGGTGGTTTCATAGTCACAAAGAAAGAACAAAGAACAAAGAACAAAGAACAATATATATATATTATATCACCATTACAGATGCTAGCCTTTTATTCCAGAATGTTATTAATTAATTGATGAATTAAGTGAGTTGACTATCTGAGAAAAGGTATGTTGTTGACTCTCTTTGCCCTTAGCAGGACCTTCCCTCATGGGTTTCCTCCTAGGATCAAGTCAAAACTGCCACTCAGGCCCTGGAAGAGGATGGCACAGAGAGGGATGATGTCTAGATGCCTCTTTCTATTTTGTGGTTTAATCTGTGCCCAGGTGGTCTTGGAAGGAGAACCGGCAATGCCCACCAGTACACCCAAAGCCTTCTGGGACCTGCGGGAAATGCAGGATCTAAACCATGGGCTCACTTTTGTTTTGTTAGACAAGACTTAACGATATTAGAGGCAGCTCCTGGGTTTGAAGATGCCTGGGAGACACAGGAACTGTTGGAAATACACAAAGGAATCTACAGCCGGAATTCTCCAGTCTCATGCCAGCAAGAAGGGAGAATTTGGCACTCAGCTGAATCTCATTCACTCCAGTGGGATCGGAAAATCCCAGCTGCGGGCAAGGTCAGAGAATTCCGGCCTATGCCCGAAGGTTGGCGTGGCCAATTGGCTCACAGCTGTGCTGTACCATCCCAGGGTGATATGGTCCAAAGTAGCACAGCACCCCTCTACAGGAGAATGAGACCGCTGTAAGGGGACGAGGGTTAGAAAGCTACAAAAGTCCTTTTTCAAACTTTTCTTCTTGAGGTCCTTAACCCACTAACCCCCCACCCCACTACATACCAATGGTGACCCCCATATGTATCACTCACATACTCGGCAAGTTCCACTCACTGAATGTACTGTTATTCACCAATCACACAGGAGAGTTAATGGTTCTTTGAAAAGTTAACCCCGCCAGTTACTGCAATAAGGAACCGGAAGTATCTTTGCACCGATGGGTGGGTGCATGTTCAAAGTTTATTTATTAGTGTCACAAGTAGGCTTACATTAACACCGCAATGAAGTTACTGTGAAAATCCCCTAGCCGTTGCACTCCAGCACCTGTTCGGGTAACACTAAGGGAGAATTTAGCATGGCCAATGCACCCTAACCAGCACGTCTTTCAGACTGTGGGAGGAAACTGGAGCACCCGGAGGAAACCCACGCAGACACGGGGAGAACGTGCAAACTCCGCACAGACAGTGACCCAAACCGAGGATCAAACCCAGGTCCCTGGCGCTGGGAGGCAGCAGTGCTAACCACTGTGCCACCGTGCCACCCTGTGTCTATAGGAACTCTCATTAAAGTTAAGTGCTTATTGGCAAAGTGAAGTGAAAAGCTGGCCAGACCCAGGCTGGCCTTTCCCCCGGGGAAACGCTGACCTAAAGCATGAGTAATGAATGTTACGTCGCTAATGGAGACATCCACTTACTTGTGACCTGTCATTCATTAGGAAAAATCTTGGCTTATTCAAAGGTCAACTTGAATTACCATTTCTTTCAGATTGCTCCCAAATGCAGCCAAGGATTTATTCAGTAATATTACACTGCTCTAAAAACTGCCGACACTAAGCAGGCGAGCACATAATCATCTCTCACTCTGGCCTCATTCTGTCCAAACAATGGATAATATGGTTATGAAACCTATTTAAAGAGTTCTCCCATCACTCCTCCACCTCTGGACTACTCTTTAATGTATTCTGAAATTAAAAGATTAATAAGCAAGCTTCTCGGTTATTAGTAATGGTTTTGGACTGGTCAGTCGCACAAGGAGGTCAAAGAACCTCAAGACCACGGCAGCAGGGACCAAGGATCTGTCTCACGATGCTATTCAAGTCCCCCAAACCCTTCATTCTCTTCCTTACACATCACTGTCCCTCCAAACCCAGTGCTCCTGTTGGGCGGCACGGTAGCACAGTGGTTAGCACTGCTGCTTCACAGCTCCAGGGTCCCGGGTTCGATTCCCGGCTCGGGTCACTGTCTGTGTGGAGTTTGCACATTCTCCTCGTGTCTGCGTGGGTTTCCTCCGGGTGCTCCGGTTTCCTCCCACAGTCCAAAGATGTGCGGGTTAGGTTGATTGGCCTGGTTAAAAAGAAATTGCCCCTTAGAGTCCTGGGATGCGTAGGTCAGAGGGATTAGCGGGTAAAATATGTGGGGGTGGGGCCTGGGTGGGATTGTGGTCGGTGCAGACTCGATGGGCCGAATGGCCTCCTTCTGCACTGTAGGGTTTCTATGATTCTATGATTCTATAAGATGGAGAGGTGCAACCTCAAAGGCCTGAGAAACCTCTGAAGGCAGCAGGAAGTGTGAGTAAAAACCAGGGTTCCCCATCACCACTGAGCGCAAAATCCAGACAAATGTTTCAAGGACGGCACGGTGGCACAGTGGTTAGCACTGCTGCCTCACAGTTTGTGTCTTTATATGCCCTGTTTGTGAACAGAACTCCCACTCATCTGATGAAGGGGCAGCGCTCTGAAAGCTTGCAGCTTGTGCTACCAAATAAACCTGTTGGGACTTTAACCTGGTGTTGTGAGACTTCTAAGTGTGCTTACCCCAGTCCAACGCCGGCATCTCCACATCATGCCTCACAGCGCCAGGGACCCGGGTTCAATTCCCGGCTTGGGTCGCTGTCTGTGTGGAGTTTGCATACTCTCCCCGTGTCTGCGTGGGTTTCCTCCGGGTGCTCTGGTTTCCTCCCACAGTCCAAAGATGTGCAGGTAGGTGGATTGGCCATGCTAAATTGTCCCTGAATGTCAGGGGGACTAGCGAGGGTAAATGCATGGGGTTATGGGGATAGGGCATGGGTGGGATTGTGTTCAGTGCAGACTCGATGGGCCGAATGGCTTCTTTCTGCACTGTAGGGATTCTATAATTCTATGACACAATGAAAGGTCAAGGGTCAGAGTTTGGCAACCATGAATCATAAGTTTGTCAAAAACCCTGCTGAAGGAAGTTCCGCTTAAAAAAATCACTGCTGTAATTCTGTAGGTTATAAAGGAGGAGGAAGTCTTGTGGAGCAGTGGGTGGCGTCCCCGTCTCTGAGACAGAAGCTAAAGGTTCAAGTCCCACTTCAGGACTTGATGGCCACGGAAGGTGCGTTCATAACATGGCCAAACAGGTTGGTTATCAGCCTGTAAATCCTTCCAATACACCTGACGCCAGGTGGTAAGAGTGGGAGGGTTTCCTGGTCAGCCGCACTGCGGAAGGCAGCGGCAAACCAGTGCCGTACTTTGCCAAGTGTAATCCAATGGAAGTCCATGGTCGCCAATGCTCTCTTAGGCCATGGGAGCTGATGGAGGGAGGGAGGAATATGAAACTTCTGTCCTTACACATGGGCATTTTCAAGACTTTGGAAAAGGTTCATGAAGAGGATCCACAAACAAGAATAGTACCTCATTAAAACACCTTACTTAAATAGGAGGCATCTTTTTACTTTAGAAATACATAGATTCTGAGGAGATCCGGTGGAAGATTTAAATTCTGAAGAGACAAGACAGCATTGACCGATCATTTAATTGAAATAGGTTAGCAAGGTTCAGGACCATGGACAGGGCAGAACTAAGTCAGATGGAGCTTCTTCTTTCCCAAGAGGATAGCTAAGGAAACAAGTTAAAAACTACTTAATAAATGGCAACTGGAGCAGTTTCTGGCTGTGACTGATATTACAGAACACAAAAACCAGGTGGAAGCCCAAGTTATACGGATCATGGTAAATACAGTCTCCAGAACTAGCTAAAGTTAAATGTTTATTTTATTAATGTCACAAATAGGCTTACATTAACACCACAATGAAGTTAGCATGAAAATCTCCGAGTTGCCACACTCTGGTGCCTGTTCGGGTATACTAAGGGAAAATTTAGCACGGCCAATGCACCTAAGCAGCACATCTTTCGGACTGTGGGAGGAAACCAGAGAACCCGGAGGAAACCCACGCAGACACGGGGAGAACATGCAAACTCCACACAGACAGTGACCCAAACCGGGAATCAAACCCAGGTTCCTGGAGCTGTGAGGCAGCAGGGCCAACCAGAGAGCCACCATGTTCTGATCGTCAGAGGGGATCAAAGGGCTATTTCCCAGGAGTGTTCCTCAGACAATTATCCTGCCCTTTAAAATCTGATTGTTTTTGCCTCTTCCAGGTGATTAGCTTACTGTTGTGAAACAACGTTTAAGAGGCATCAGGATCGCGGGCTTGGCTGGATGGAGCTGGTCATTTCCTTTCCATCATTTTCTTATGGGCTCAAAAAATAAAGGCCATTCAAAGGAGGGTTAAGGAGCAGAGCTGATGAATATGGCACGTTGGCACAGTTGTTAGCACTGCTGCCTCACAGTGCCAGGGACCCGGGTCCAATTCCGACCTCGGGTCACAGTCTGTGTGGAATTTGCACGTTCTCCCAGTGTCTGCGTGGGTTTCCTCCCACAGCCCAAAGATGTGCGGGTTAGGTGGATTGCTAAAAAATTAGTGTCAGGGAGGGTAAATGCTTGGGGTGATGCGGATAGGGCCTGGGTGGGATTGTGGTCGGTGCAGACTCGATGGGCCGAATGGCCTCTTTCTGCACTGTAGGGATTCTATGATTCTATGAATATGTGGGGTAAAGCACAAATGTGCATTGGTGCTGAGGAGGTGGAGGATGTATTGATTTATTAGTGTGATTCACTGCAACACAGTTGTTTGAATAATTAAGAACTAAATCACTAACTCTTGACGATGAAAAAAATCCCACTTTCTACCTATTGAGATGGATGATATCGGACAGGTTTTGATTATATCCATTAATATTTGGATCAGTAATTATTGTGTCAGTTCTTCGCAATATTTCTATCAGCGCATCTGGAAAATCCAATAAATCTATTCAACTCGCTTGTAAATTTCTAATCTTCAGCCTTACAGCTTCAACCATCCTAAGGATTTTAAATAGATCAGAATATAAATCCAATCCCTGCATCTCACCTCTCCTTCAAGAAGAAAAGTAAGAAAAGGGGCGGCACGGTAGCACAGTGGTTAGCACTGCTGCTTCACAGCTCCAGGGACCTGGGTTCGATTCCCGGCTTGGGTCACTGTCTGTGGGGAGTTTGCACATTCTCGTCGTGTCTGCGTGGGTTTCCTCCGGGTGCTCCGGTTTCCTCCCACTGTCCAAAGATGTGCAGGTTAGGTTGATTGGCCATGCTAAAAAAAATTGCCCCTTAGATGCGTAGGTTAGAGGGATTAGCGGGTAAATATGTAGGGATAAGGGGGTAGGGCCTGGGTGGGATTGTGGTCGGTGCAGACTCGATGGGCCAAATGGCCTCTTTCTGCACTGTAGGTTTCTATGTTTCTAAGTCTCCACCCTGCCTGCCACCTCGGCCTTCCAGAGGTCAGGACAACATTTCGATAGGGCACCCTGAATAGAAATAAAAACAAGGATCTCTCGCCAATGGACACAGAGACCACCCCCACCTCACACACACCCCTCCCCCCACGCACATGGAGGGCAGTGCCCAGGGGCACCACCTTGGCAGGGGCCGTTCGCCTGTGATGCAGAAGCTGTTGTAATCCCCACAAATATCACATGGGGGAGGTGTAATGGAGGGGGGAAGCTCACTAATGGGCACCATAGTGGCACAGTGGTTAGCACTGCTGCCTCACAGCGCCAGGGATCTGGGTTCAATTCCTGACCTTGGGTCACTGTCTGTGTGGAGTCTGCACGTTCTCCCCGTGTCTGCATGGGTTTCCTCCGAGTGCTCCGGTTTCCTCCCACAGTCCGAAAGACGTGCTGGTTAGGGTGCATTGGCCATGCTAAATTCTCCCTCAGTGTACCCGAACAGGCGACTGAGTGGCAACTAAGGGATTTTCACAGTAACTTCATTGCAGTGTTAATGTAAGCCTACTTGTGACTAAGAAATAAACTTTATTTTAACTTTACTAAAAAGTATTTAAATGGGGCCCCCATTAAAGCATGGCAGGAATGCCATTACACCACTGGTGAAGGGGGCGGGGGGTGGGGGACGGGGGGCGGGGGGCGGGGGGGGGCAGAATCCAGAAAGGAAATCCCACCGGCATAAAAGCCTCTTTTGGGACTCCCGCTGGAATTTCCACCTAGGTGGCCTTTCCCGCCCACCGGAAACAGGGGGAGCGGAAAATACTGGCCTGGAATCACAAACTGAACAAAATCTTCGCAACAGAGCAGTGGGTCGAGCTCTTACGTTCAGTCCAAATCTCCAATCTATTCCGCAAAGTAACAGTTGTGATTGAGAGTTTTATGACCTTGCTGAAGATTGAAGTTAGGTTTGAGAGAGGAACAGAGCAATAATTCTCCGATTGCAGAGTGGAAAGACTTACAAAGATTTCTGTTTTATTCATTCATGGGACATGGCATCGCTGGCTGGGCCAGCATTCATTTCCCATCCCTAATTGCCCTTGAACTGAATGGCTTGCAAGGTCATTCCAGAGAGCAGTTGAGAGTCAACCCCATTGCTGTGGCTCTGGAGTCACATGTAGGCCAGATCAGGTAAGGACGGCAGATTTCCTTCCCTACAGGACATTAGTGAACCAGATGGGTTTTTATGACAATCGACAATGGTCTCCTAGTCATCATTCGACCTTTAATTCTAGATTTTTATTGAATTCAAATGTCACCATCTGTTGTAGTCGGATTTGAACCCAGGTCCCCAGAACATCACCCTGGGTCTCTGGTAGCTCTGGGTCTCTGGATAACTCTGGATCTCTGGGTCTCTGAATCGCTCTGGGTCTCTGAATCGCTCTGGGTCTCTGAATCGCTCTGGGTCTCTGAATCGCTCTGGGTCTCTGAATCGCTCTGGGTCTCTGGATTATTAGTCCAATGACAACCCCACCACCTCCATCAAGGTTGATTATATAGCCAAGGTACTCGCTGCCACTCAGACTCGCATTGAGGACAAGTGAGAATGTTTAATGCTTTCCACAGAGAAACGGGAACCAATTAATTGCTAACCTGTTGCAACTGCTCTGAGACAACCAACCTTCACAAAGCAGTCTGGGCACCATTTCAATGCAGGGACGTCCAAACCAGTGCACCCACACGCATGCTCTGTGCCACACAACCAGCAAGGTACAGGTGATGCTGGAGCTGGGAACACTGCAGGCATCTCAAAGCCCCTTGGTCACTGCCTGTGATGTTCCTGGCTCAATCATTGCAAGCCAAAAGATTTGATAGAAGCCTTTCACCAGGGGAATGTTAAAGACATCGAGCAGCAGCAGACTATTTACCAATTTTATCTGACAAAACGTTAATGGAAGCGTCACTTAAACACTAGAAGCTTCTGTATATGTTTAGATTTCACAACCGTAGGATGTTCCAATGCGCTTTACAATGAACAGAAGGGCTACCTAGTAGCGCACAGTAAGATCCCAAAGATAGCATTGTGATAATGTCTGTATAATCTGTTATTGTTAGATACTGATTAAGGGATAAATATTGGCCAAGTCTCAGGGATAACTCCCTTGCTTTTCTTCCACATTGTTCTCAGGGATCTTTGACATATCCCAAGGTGGGCTGGCGAGATGTCTGTTAAGTGTCTCATTTGAAAGATGGCACCTCTGACAGTTCCACACTCCCTCAGTACCACATTGGCGTTTCAGCCTGGATCCCTGGAGTGGGACTTGAACTTTCGGACTCGGTGGGTGAGCTTCCTACTTACTGAGTCATGGCTGAGACTTTGAGCAGAAACTTAGCTGTTAAAATTATCAAGGCTATATGTCTGGTCATGGGCAGTACGGTGGCGCAGTGGTTAGCACTGCTGCCTCGCTGCGCCAGGGACCCAGATTCAATTCCAGCCTTGGTGGAGATCTGCATGGAGTTTGCACGTTCTCCCCGTGTCTGTGTGGGTTTCCTCCGGGTGCTCTGGTTTCCTCCCACAGTCCGGGTTAGATGTGCGGGTTAGGTGGATTGACCATGCTAAATTGCCCCTTAGTGTCAGGGGGGCCAGCAGGGTAAATGTGTGTGGGTTACAGGGATAGGGCCTGGGTGAGATAGTTGTTGGTGCAGACTCAATGGGCCGAATGGCCTCCTTCTGCACTGTAGGAATTCGATGATTTAAATATTCACAATTCAGGATGTCCCAAAATGAACGCCGTTCCTGGTCCGTAACCAGACAGATCCTGTTTCCATTAGTGAGTCAATTTGAAAAATCCAATAAAACTAAATCTCCGGCTTAAACCTCAAGATCGACAGCTCGATCCGAATTTCCAAGAAGCAGCTTTGATTGGTTCGGTTCCCACGTGAGCAGAACACAAACACTATTATTTGCAAGATAATTTACAAAGGGGCCAGCTTTCTCACTCAGATTGCAGCCTCATTATCGTGTCCAATTAAGGAATTAGAGGGAAGGAGGTTCACTGTAATTCTACAACTATTACTGAGCCCTGTGGACTGGTTCATCTTCGATAGGTGCTGGACAATCTACACTCTCAGCACGCATTAAAATAACAATCTCCTGTTAAAGGAAGTGGGAGCATTAAAAGATATCGCAGCGTTGAAGCAGAATTCAGGGAAATGGTTCAGTCAGAGTTTAAACCACAGCCAAAGCTGAGAGAAATTTTTAAAGGGGATAGGAGACACCTAGGGGAAGCAAAGCCACATCTACCAGATTGAACTGAATGTCTGCATAAATAAAATTCAAAAAGGAAAGATTTTTCCTAATTTCCTGTGTTCTGATTGTCCAGTTGCACTGACACTGGATCCTATGACATGGACAGCTAATGCCCCGGCCACAACTGTTGGTGCAAATCAATGTGTCAGGAACAGATTTTAACTGGAACATTTGGGACGGCACGGTGGCACAGTGGTTAGCACTGCTGCCTCACAGTGACACGGACCCGGGTTCAATTCCTGGCTTGGGTCACTGTCTGTGTGGAGTTTGCACGTTCTCCCCGTGTCTGCGTGGGTTTCCTCCGGGTGTTCCGGTTTCCTCCCACAGTCCAAAGATGTGGGGGTTAGGTGGATTGGTCATGCTAAATTGCCCCTTAGTATCAGGGAGACTAGCTAGGGTAAATGTATGTGGTTATGGGGAATAGGGCCTGGGTGGGATTGTGGTCGGTGCAGACTCAGTGGGCTGAATGGCCTCCTACTGCACTGTAGGATTCTATGATTTTTAAACCAACTCTGCAACTACTCATGGACGTTGACAACTGCTACATGGCTGCGTGTGTGTGCGTGTGCGTATGCTATGTGCGTGTGTGTGCGCACATGCGCGTGCCTGTGCATGTACATGCGTGTGTGTGTGTGTGCATGTGCGTGTGTGAGAGCTGGGATGTCTGACCCGAGTCAGATAGCCTCCATTTTGGAGCAGCAGCTGTGCTATTTTAACTGTGTCCATGGAATCCCACGTACAGAACTAGTGTGGCCCCTGTGGGCTGAATGGCCTCTTTCTGAGCTTCCCCTGTGATAGGATATCCCAAACTGCTTCACTGTCAATGAAATATATTCCAAGTGTTGCCATAGCTGTGATGTGAGGCACATAGCAGCAAGTCCCAGCAGACAACAATGTGAGAATAACCAGAGAATTTGCTCTGTGATGTTGAGGTAGGGCTAAGTATTATCCAGGACAGCAGAGCCATCCCCTACTTTTTTTGTCATGAATCATAGAATCCCTACAGCACAGAAAGAGGCCATTCAGTATCGAGTCCGCACCAATTCTCCGAAAGAGCATCTTACCACGGGTCCACCTTCCTGCTCTATCCCCGTAATCCTGCACATTTCCCATGGCTAATCCACTTAACCTGCATATCTTTCGATTCCCGGCTCGGGTCACTGTCTGTGTGGAGTTTGCACATTCTCCTCGTGTTTGCGTGGGTTTCCTCCGGGTGCTCCGGTTTCCTCCCACAGTCCAAAGATGTGCGGGTTAGGTTGATTGGCCAGGTTAAAATTGCCCCTGAGATGTGTAGGTTAGAGGGATTAGCGGGTAAATATGTGGGGGTAGGGTCTGGGTGGAATTGTGGTCGGTGCAGACTCGATGGGCCGAATGGCCTCCTTCTGCACTGTAGGGTTTCTATGATTTCTATGATCTTGAGATACTAAGGGGCAATTTAGCATGGCCGATCCACCTAACCCGCACACCTTTGGGCTGTGGGAGGAAACCGGAGCACCCGGAGGAAACCCACGCAGAATGTGCAGATTCCACAAAAACAATCCCCAAGGCCGGAATTGAACCCGGGGCCTGGCGCCGTGAGGCAGCAGTGTGCCACCGTGTCGCCCCTAACAACGGCAGCGGACATTTTTTTATTGAACTCAAAATTCACCATCTACCATGGTTCAGAAACAGTATAACCAGATAACCTGCTGGTTAAGGGTTAGTGTGGTGAGGACTCCAGAGTCTTCTTCGAAAGACTGCAATGGACGGGATCTCGCATGTCCACCCGAGAGGGCGGATGGGACCTGGTTTCAGCTTCTCATCGGAAACCCCAACAATGCAGCATTCCCTCAGGACTCCCTGGGAGTGTCGGCCTGGATTGTGGGCTCGAAAGTAGGTCTTGAACCCACAACCTTTGGACTCAGGAGGCTGGGAACAGGACTCAGCTGACAAGAGAGGCAGAGAAACACCATTTGCTTTAAAATGCTGGCGACAGGCCTCAAGAGTTCTAAAGGTAGACCCGCAGTTGTGTGAATAAATGAGTGTGTGCAGCTGGATAGAGTAAAGGGACATCTGGAAGAGTGAACTATTCTCCTTTATTAAACCAAGGCGAGAGGGCAAATGGGACTAGGTTATAATCCTGGTGTAAAAGCAATGCCAGAGTTAAAGAATTAATCATTATTTGGCTCCCATTTCCCATGCTTTGCAGAACTTACCAAGTGTGTCAGCTGCTGGCTTGATTTGTAGGTCGATTTTATGCTCCACTCCAGCCTGCAGTTAAATCAGTCCAGAATTCACATTAAAAAAACACACACACAGAATCCCAACCTGAATTTAGTGATGTTTTGTTTGTTATCGGTGAAGTGTGGAGTTATCTGGGAAATGTTTCCGACGGGGCAGGAGAATGAGCTGCCCGAGCAGAACGTGCTGAGGTTTTCCCAGTGGGACCCGGGCAAGCCAATCCCAGCTCGAGAGCGAAGAGTCTGGGCTTGAATTCATCACAGGCCCCACAGCAGCAAGGCTCATTCGTCACGCTGACAGAACGGGGGCCGTCAAACGGCCAAGCACCAGCTCACAGCTATCCACATCACCAACCATTCACCGGAAGCAACTAACCTTCTCAAATCCCCCTCGCTCCAGAGAGGGAAAGGAAACGAGAAGGAGGTTGTTAGACACCAAGTACATTGGGACCTTGACACTTATATTCATGCGGGGACAGTGAGCGGGATTACCTTAGCTGCTCTAGGCAATTGTGGCCGGATCTTTAAATAAATAGTCGTAAGAAACTCTCAACATCTCACATAGAGTCACAACGTACAGCTCAGCAATCTCCCAATGAGAGGAAAGCAGTGATTAAACATCAGGCTCAAATGTGGAACTGGTATAATTATAAGAATCGCCAGCCGACAGTACATCTTTAATTTCACCAGGGTGAAGCCAGGGCCTTAAACATTAGGCCCAGCGGTGGCCATTTTACAGGCGTCATGCAGTCTACTAAGGTGAAGGCCCAATTGGCAGGCCAAAATCCCCATTAAATGCTTCTTGTCGAAGGAGTTCTGACCCCTGGCAAGGTCAAACAAAACACTTCCTTTACCCGCCCCTGAAGCAGATGTTAAGCACCGTACTCGCATATGCAAAGGGGGCCTAACATCTGCTCAGGGTCCCTGCTACAGCATTGGCTCATCCTGCAGCTATTGTAAAAAACCAACTGAGGTTGCAACAGAGGCAAGTAACTTCAGTGAATGCAGGAGAGTTACTCACGATCGCACGGCAAAGGGTGCTATCGACAGCTCCCTGCCCCATGCCCCACCATCCACACCCTCATCCCACCCACCTCCCCCCACCAAATCATGGACTCCTAGCTGCTCTCCACCCCGATCCTTGAACTTTGCACCTTCTCAGCCTGACCTCTTCCCCACCCCCACCCCCGCCCCCGCCACCGCCACAAACTCTGATGCCAACTGTCCCTCCCAACAGCTCACCTGAATCTTTTGGTCATAGATTTACAAGAATGAGGGCAAATGATTAGGAAGAGAGGGAAGGGGAGGAGGAGAGAGAAGAAATGTAAGTTATTTGTATGGGTCTCTCATTATTTGCAAATCATTTTATTTCTCAAGTGTTAAGTTGTGTTTAGAAATGAGGTCCAAAAATTGAGTTGGTCAGTGCTGTTTCACTTTATCCTCATCACAATCTCTTACCCCACAGGCCATTAAAAATCAGTCAGAGGAGAAAGTAGGGCGGCACGGTGGCACTGTGGTTAGCATTGCTGCCTCACAGTGCCAGGGACCCGGGTTCAAGTCCTGGCTTGGGTCACCGTTTGCGTGGAGTTGCATGTTCTCCCTGTGTCTGCGTGGGTTTCCTCCGGGTGCTCCCATTTCCTCCCACAGTCCGGAAAGACGTGCTGGTTAGATACATTGGCCATGCTAAATTCTCCCTCAGTGTACCCGAACAGGCACCGGAGTGTGGCAACTGGGGAATTTTCACTGTAGCTTCATTGCAGTGTTAATGTAAGCCTACTTGTGACACTAATAAATAAACTTAAGCTTAATTCTATGCTGATTGGGAACAATGTGAAATTTGACAAAATGTGCAAATGAATTTAAGCTTTAGGAAGCATTACAGAGCTCACACTTCATTAACACACGGCAGATCAGAGGGAGAATTAATGGAAATCAAACAAAAAATACAGGTCTCTAAATCCAAAGTTAAGAAACTGGGATAACAAACAGTAGGAGTAAAACCCAGATATCAAATTATTCAGCCTCTTTCGACTTTGGTTAGATTAGATTCATTGATGACTACAGGTGTTATGGGACATGTAAATCCATTCTGTCTCCTCCAACGCACATCTTCCGATGTTCAATCAAAGTAGTAGCACTCGCCCCAGAGAGTGGCCTGGCCTGGCTTGGCCTCACTGTGAGCCAGTCCTGTCACCAGCTCAGCCACTGCAGTGCCAGCTGGTGCGGGCGACAGGAGCTGAATGCCCTTCAGAAAGTCAACTTCTCCACCCAGGAACAATCAATGCTCTGACTGACAGCAGAGGTTGTCCAGGCCCGCACGCACCCTCAGTGCTCTGGCAGAGTTGCTGCATTGGTTCAGGCAGCCTGGGGGTGGGGGCAACTGGTTCTTCTGTCTGACGGCCCCAGGAGACAGGAAGGAGCAACAGGAGCCCAGATGACAGTGGGCCCAGGTAGAGTTTCTGTGTACGTGAAGAGTAGGACTAAATGATTCAAGAAACAGAATTAGAGGGAACTTGAAAAAGAGAGGTATCATAGAATCCCCACAGTGCAGAAGGAGGCTATTCGGCCCATCGAGTCTGCACTGACCGCAATCCCATCCAGACCCTATTCCCCATAACCTCATGCATTCACCCTAGCTACTCTCCCTGACACTAAGGGGCAATTTAACACGGCCAATCCATCTAACCCGCACATCTTTGGACTGTGGGAGGAAACCGGAGCACCCGGAGGAAACCCGCGCAGACACGGGGAGAATGTGCAAACTCCACACAGACAGTGACCCCAGCCGGGAATTGAACCCGGGTCCCTGGCGCTGTGAGGCAGCAGCGCTAACCACTGTGCTGCCGTGCCGTCCAGGTGTATGAGTGGGCACCAATCGGAGGAGAGCCTTCTGAAAACAGAGCTCATATAATCCACACACATCAGAACTCAATGCATTAAATGTAACCCCCTCACTGAAAGCTTTTCTCACAGTCAGGGTTTGGGTGTGGAGCTGTGTGGTGTAACACGGGATAACAGTCTGTCGACTATTTAGCACCGAGATTAGGAGAAATCTCCCCACTCCAAAGGGTTTTGAATCTTTGGCAATCTCTAAGCTGTGGGTGAGCTGGGCATAGCATATTCAAGATAGAAATGGGTGGAATTTTGGGTACTAATGGAATTAAGGGAGATCGGGATAGTATGGGAAGGTGGAGTTGAGGTGGGTAAGCTATGGTCTTATTGAACGAAAGTACAAATGAAGGGCTGAGTGGTCACATCCAGAACCTCATTTCTTAACTCACAGATTTTCTTTCTGTATTTCCACTGGTTGGGACGTCGAGAACTGGGGACAGAGCCTAAAAATGAGAGCCAGATCATTCAGCACCATGGTTAGCACTGCTGCCTCACAGCACCAAGGATCCAGGGCAATTTAGCATAGCCAATCCACCTAACCCACACATCTTTGGACTGTGGGAGGAAACCGGAGCACCCGGAGGAAACCCATGCAGACACGGGGAGAATGTGCAAACTCCACACAGACAGTGACCCGAGGCCGGAATTGAACCTGGGTCCCTGGCGCTGTGAGGCAGCAGTGCTGACCACTGTGCCACCGTGCCGCCCCCTTCGGAGAGGAGGAAAAGTCACTAAAATCAATGAAAATGAGCCAATTGCTGCATTTAAATTTCAATTTGTTCAACAAACAATGCAACAGGAATAAATGTTCAACAGGGAATCCTATGGTCAGTATTTACAGAGCTGGCAAAGACATGACGGGTCAAATGGCCTCCTTCTCTCCTTTAACATTCTACAATCCAATGACCAGCTAGTGGTTGGAATTTTCCGACCTCGCCCGTGGTTAGAATTCTCCAGTCCCGCTGCAGTGAACGGAGATGTGACTGAGTGCTGCATTCCCCATTCCCGCTGGCAGCAGGACAGAACAGCCAGAGAATTCCGACCACCATCTTGACATATAAACCGCCATTTTAATGGTGTTTCTGAGGGCAACCCCACCCTTTGGTTCTACAATCTATACCTGCCACTAGAACGGTTTCCTGGAAATTTGTACAAAGAAAAATGCAGTTAAGCAATTCCGTCCACTTCACCACCCCCCTCCCACTCCCACCACCCCCCGCACCCCACAAAAACCTTCCACCCAACTTACTGTTGCCAGGAGATATCTACCAGAAACCTGGGCCCACACAAGTGGCAGTTGGAGCCTGTGCAGCATTTACTCTGACTCAGATTACCCTCCAGTGACCTGGCACTGCACACAACTTAACTGGCATTTATGGGGAGGCGATGGCCTAGTGGTATTATCACTAGACTATTAACCCAGAAACTCAGCTAATGTTCTAGGGGGCCCGGATTCGAATCCCGCCACGACAGATCGTGGAATTTGAATTCAGTAAAAAATATCTGGAATTAAGAATCTACTGATGATCGTAAAACCATTTTCGATTGTCGGAAAAACCCATCTGGTTCACAAATGTCCTTTCGGGAAGGAAATCTGCCGACCTGACCCGGTCCGGCCTACATGTGACTCCAGAGCCACAGCAATGTGGTTGACTCTCAACTGCCCTCGGACAACTAGGGATGGGCAATAAATGCTGGCCAGCCAGCGACGCCTGTGTCCCACGAATGAATGATGATATGACACAATCTGTGAGAAAACCACGTTTAGACCTGCTCTCACAGCAGGGTAGCACCAGTTAAGACAAGGGTAACGAGATATAATGGATCTGGGTTACAGCAGTTTCCAGTGAAGCCCAGCAGGATGTCCAATCATGTGTTTCCGTGTCATACCCCACTCCAATCTCAGGGGTAAATCGCTGACTTTCTATAGCTGTCTGCTCTCCCACTACACAAGCTGGCAGCTTGTAAAGTTCAGCTTGCTGGAGGGCATTATCCACATTAAATAAACTCCAACAGACTTGGGAATCCAGCTCAGTAATTTGAAAATAAAGACAGGTTTCCTGTTGAAGTTTGTTACTACCTGGAGGAGGCCTCAGGTAACGGCTGATTGACCTTTAGAAAGTGGCACCTTGCAGGGGTCAGTTCATCGTCCTGCTCTCACAATCGTTGCCACACGTCTCTCTACAGCTCCCCAAACCATTCAGCCATCACTGAAAGCTGAAGGTATCGGAGGCAGCAGTCCCTCGACTGTTGTTTCCCAATTTCCTGGCTATTATGTGTCTAAGGTGGTTGCCTCTCTGCTGGGTACAACATCACATGCCCTGAAGTGAGGTAAGCAGAGAGATTCGCGGGCTTTTGGGCTCTTCCATCTTAAGATCTGGAACCAGCAACACCTCCTTAGTAAACCTGCATTGTGTTTTACTACAACCCACTAGTGTGGCACCTCATTACTCGTCTCTTTTTGGTAGTTACTGGTCAGTATGTAACACTGCCAAGAGAGAATAATACAACAAACTAGTTTATTTATTCCTCTTCCAGCTCCTTGCTCCACTTGGTCCCATTTCCCTCCAAGATATGGTGGCGCAGTAGTTAGCACTGCTGACTCACAGCGCCAGGGACCTGGGTTCAATTCCGGCCTCGGGTGACTGTGTGGAGTTTGCACATTCTCCCCGTGTCTGCATGGGTTTCCCTCGGGTGCTCCAGTTTCCTCCCACAGTCCAAAGATGTGTGGGTTAGGTGCATTGGCTATGCTAAATTGACCCTTAGTGTCGGGGGATTAACAGGGTAAAGACATGGGGTTACAGGGATAGGACCTGGGTGGGATTGTGGTCGGTGCAGACTCGATGGGCTAAATGGCCTCCTTCTGCACTGTAGGGATTCTATGTATATGTCTCTGTTAACATGTGCTAAGGCCCCTGTATCCTGGCCCCTGCCACTCGCTCTCAGTCACTGGCTACAAGGGTGTGTGACGATGGTTCAGCCTTTTCTGAACTTGGGGCTTTGCTTCATTCATGTCCAAACTGACATTATGAATGAGATTCCTTGTATAACATCAGTAACTACACTTCAAAGAAAAAATATACTGCATAGACTCTGAATATTTAGACTCTGAATATAGGATGTTGGCCTACATCGCAAGGGGGATAGAATATAAAAGCAGAGATGTCTTGCTGCATCTGTACAGGGCATTGGTGAGGCCGCAGCTGGAATACTGTGTGCAGTATTGGTCCCCTTATTTGCGGAAGGATATATTGGCCTTGGAGGGAGTGCAGAGAAGATCAACAGGTTGATACCAGAGATGAGGGGTGTTGATTATGAGGAGAGACTGAGCAGACTGGGTTTGTACTTGTTGGAATTTAGAAGGCTGAGGGGGGATCTTATAGAGACCTATAAGATAATGAAGTGGCTGGATAGGGTAGAGGAGGAGAGATTCTTTCCACTTAGAAAGGAAGCTAGAACTAGAGGGCACAGCCTCAAAATAAAGGGGGGTCAGTTTCGGACAGAGTTGAGGAGGAACTTCTTCTCTCAGAGGGTGGTGAATCTCTGGAATTCTCTGCCCACTGAAGTGGTGGAGGCTACCTCGTTGAATATGTTTAAATCGCGGATAGATGGATTCCTGATCAGTAAGGGAATTAGGGGTTATAGGGATCAGGCGGGTAAGTGGAACTGATCCACTTCAGATCAGCCATGATCTTATTGAATGGCGGGGCAGGCTCGAGGGGCTAGATGGCCTACTCCTGCTCCTATTTCTTATGTTCTTATGTTCTTAATGGCACAGCCTCTTTTGGTAGGCCCATCGAGGCTCTACTGCCTCTTTGAAGAGCTCTTTTTCCTCAGATTCTTGCCACTTTTCCCCTTCCAGCTTTTATCCTTTCTCTTCTGAAGGCTATTGTTGAATCCATGGCCAACCATCCCCCATCAGGCAAAATCCACACTACACATTGCGTGAAGAAGATATTCTCCATGTTTACTTGGGTTCTTTGGCTGTAGTGTCACTGAGAGTTCCAGGTTGTCAAAGGTCCTACACAAATTTGCATGTACGTAGCACCTTTAAAGTAGTAAAACTGCCCCAAGGTGCTTCAAGGGAGCCCCATTTTCAAACAAAAGTAAAACACTGATTTTTGATTTGATTTATTATTGTCACATGTATTAACATACAGTGAAAAGTATTGTTTCTTGCGCGCTATACAGACAAAACATACCGTTCATAGAGGAAGGAAAGGAGAAAATGCTGAATGTAGTGTTACAGTCATAGCCAGGGTGTAGAGGAAGATCAACTTAATGCTAGGTAGGTCCATTCAAAAGTCTGATGGCAGCAGGGAAGAAGCTGTTCTTGAGTCAGTTGGTACGTGACCTCAGACCTTTGTATCTTTTTCCCAACGGAAGAAGGTGGAAGAAAGAATGTCCGGGGTACGTGGGATCCTTAATTATGTTGGCTGCTTTGCCAAGACAGCGGGAAGTGTAGACAGAGTCAATGGATGGGAGGCTGGTTTGAATGATGGACTGGGCTACATTCATGACCTTTTGTAGTTTCTTGCAGCTTTGGGCAGAGCAGGAGCCATACCAAGCTGTGATACAACCAGAAAGAATGCTTTCTATGGTGCATCTGTAAAAGTTGGTGAGAGTCATAGCTGGCATGCCAAATTTCCTCAGTCTTCTGAGAAAGTCAAGGCATTGGTGGACTTTCTTAACTCTAGTGTCGGCAGGGGGGACCAGGACAGGTTGTTGGTGATCTGGACACCTAATAAACTTGAAGCTCTCAGCCATTTCTACTTCATCCCCATTGCTGTAGACAGGGGCATGTTCTCAACTATGCTTCCTGAAGTCGATAACTATTTCCTTTGTTTTGTTGACGTTGAAGGAGAGATTATTGTCATCACACCAGTTCACCAGATTCTCTATCTCATCATTGTTTGAGATCCGACCCACTATGGTGGTGTCATCACCAAATGGAGCTGAAGGGGAAGTCAGCCACACAGTCACAGGGGTATAAGGAATATAGTAGGGAGCTGAGGACATAGCCTTGTGGGGCACAGATGTTGAGGATGATCGTGGGCCTGAAGGGATTTCAGTTCATGTTGAAAGCTCTGTCGAAGAGGTAGGTTTTAAGGCATGACTTAAAAGAGGTGAGAGAGATGGAGTGTATTGGGGATTGGGGGGGTGAGGTTCCAGAACTTAGAGATGAGGCAACTGAAGGCATGGCTACCAATGGTAGAGCAGTTATAATCAGGGATGCTCAAGCGGCCAGATTGGAGACATACAGAGATAAATGTAGATCCAATCCAGTCTCCTCTTGGATCACCAGGCTGAAAGAGTCACGAAACATAATGTAAAAAGAAAAACGTTTAAAATAGATGTTAATGGTAGACATCAAGTCACTGTTTAATAATGGAAACTACATCTCAAAACATCTCAAAACAGCACCCATTCCAGTTTAAACTGTTAGGAATTTGGAAGTTAACGAGGTTAACTGTGAACTTGAGATGAAAACAAAATGACAAACAGATAAAAGCTTTGCAGGTTTCCAGAGGAATACAGAGATGTGATTTACCAGTAACAAGATTAGCAGGCATCTAGAAAAAGTTAAGGTATGAATTGCCGTATCAGAAATATTGTTTACCAGAAATCAATGAGGCTATTCAAAAAGATAACTTCTAAAGACAAGGAATTTGAGAGAAATAGACGGCCGAATCCACAGGGTGGGATATCAAAGAGACTGAACAGTATAACTAGCAGCACCCTCATTGGAGAAGGAGGCTAGTTTTCCATCCAATGGTCAGACAGGTGAGCTACAAAGACCTGTTCTATCAGCAGATTATAGATACTCTTCTCTAAACGACGCAGTTTCGTCCCTTCACTGAACCAGCAGAAGATGTTTTCCCAGACTTGGTCATCTGAGCTGTATTGTGTGGTAACAATGAGCTGGATTTGACATAAAGTGGATGTTGTTTGGGAAACTGGGTAACTCAGTGAGTTCAAGGAACGTGGGTGTACTTTGGGAAGAAGAGGTAATTTCAGATAAACTGGTGTGTTTAGTTATTCATTTACACAAGTGCCATAGTGTATATTAATCTTACTTGTTAGGTATTTTTCTTTTCTTGTACTTTAATAAATATTCTTTATTCAATGTTTCCACAACGACTGGACTGGTTCCTCACTGGGTTGTACATTGTTCCTCACATTATTCCAAACTAATATGCACCACTAAGAACCAGTGTTTCTAGTTATCCTTTGGGGTTGTGAGACAGTGTCAAAGGTAACACTAGTGGGGTTCTTAACCAAACCAAACCCAGGATCCCTGAAATCTCAGCGTATTACTGAAAAGACATCAAAATGTTTCTTTCCTTCGCCTTTTCCGGAGAGAAATATTCTATTGGTGAGGTGAGGAGACATTTCTTCACCCAAAGAGTGGTGAGCCTGTGGAATTCATTACCACAGGAAGTAGTTGATGACAAAACATTGAATATATTAAAGAGGCGGCTGGATATAGCACTTGGGGCGAATGGGATCAAAGGTTATGGGGAGAAAGCAGGATTAGGCTATTGAGTTGGATGATCAGCCATGATTGTGATGAATGGTGGAGCAGGCTCAAAGGGCCAAATGGCCTCCTCCTGCTCCTATCTTCAATGTTTCACATTAATCCTGGGATGGTCAGTGAGGGGGGGGGTCAGTATATTCAGGACATCAGTCCTGGGATGGTCAGTGAGGGGGGGTTTAGTATATTCCCCTCTATTTTACATTCTGTGCTCTTTTATTCAGTCCTGTAAATGTGCCTTATACATCTGCCCAAATCTAACAAGGGATCTGCATCCTGAATCCTAATTGATTCCTTTCTGTGTGACAATGGCTGATTGCTGTGTTCAGCCTTTCTATTCCAATATTTTCTCTCCATATCAATACCCCAGTTGGAATTGAATACGCATCAGATATTTCCAACACAGCAGGATTAGACATTGCCCGCCTATCTTTAGTTCAGTTGGGAGATGATTTTTTTTTTCTCTCAATTCCTCCTGTACGGAGTGGCTCAAATACACTGCATAGCACAGCTGAAGCAAGTGCTCTAGAATCAGCAGCACTGGGCTCCTGCCCACTTCCAGTATCTGACTGGGGTGTGCTATTAACACAAGTAATCTTCTTTCAATGTTCTTCTTTCTGAAGATGATGGAGTTTATCCCGTGCCCTCCCAGTTAACTTGGTGCAGACACCAGATTAAGTATGAATTACTCACTGTACACTCCAAGGAGACAAAGACATTGCTCATGGAGCAGCAGCTACCCCCACTGGGCTCCAAGTGAAATAACACTGGCCTGCTTCAATCTGGTATTAACAGGCTAATCAGGATATCCCAGCTCCAGTGGTCACACCCATTAGTGTACCTGACCCATATCCGATCATGCAGGACCCATCTGTTCGTTTCTCACTATCCACGGCAGATTTATCCACTTCAATTCTCATTCTGGAAAGCTTATTTATCAGAGAGGGCTCACTCAAGATATTACAATTAGATTGAGGGCAGCACAGTGGCACAGTGGTTAGCACTGTTGCCTCACAGCGCCAGGGACCCGGGTTCGATTCCCAGCTTGGGTCATTGTCTGTGTGGAGTCTGCACTATGAGTGCCCACTGTACACTCCAAAGAGGGTGTACACTCCAATGCTGGTTAGGGTGCATTGGCCGTGCTAAATTCTCCCTCAGTGTACCCGAACAGGCGCCGGAGTGTGGCGACTGGGGGATTTTCACAGTAACTTCATTGCAGTGTTAATGTAAACCTACTTGTGACGCTGTTAAATAAACTTTAATTATGCCGCTCACCTTAATTATAGAATCCCTACAGTGCAGAAGAGGCCATTCGGTCCATCAAGTCTGCACCGACTCTCTGACAGACTGTCTTACCCAGGCCCTCTCCCCTACCCTACCCTGTAACACCACGCATTTCCCATGGCTAATCCGTCTAGCCTACACATCTTGGGACACTAAGGGGCAATTTAGTATGGCCAATCCACCTAACCTACACATCTTTAGCGTGTGGGAAGAAACCGGAGCACCCGGAGGAAACCAAGACAGACATGGGAGAGAACGTGCAAACTCCACACAGTCACCCAAGGCCGGAATCGAACCCAGGTCCCTGGAACTGTGAGGCAGCAGTGCTAACCACTGTATCACTATGCCGCCTTTAAGAACCAATCCTGCCAATCAATCAATACCAGTCACATAACACTCACCTCTTAAGTAAGAGCTTTTATAAATAATTTAAAACAAATAGAGTTAACTAAGTGAGTGTTCTGCAGAAAGTGAGTCTGGAAAATTGCTAATGGAAAACAAGGTGATGGCAGATGAAATAGACAGGTATTTCTCATCAGTCTCCACTATAGGGGATACATGTAATATCCAGGATCAGCTATAGAGCCGGAAATGGAAGGGAGGGAGGAACTTTCTAATCACCAGGGAAGTGGTTACTGAGCAAATTGTCAGAGCTCTGAGCTGACAAACCCCCAGATCCTGATGGACCTTAACATAGAGTGTTAAAAGAATTGGCTCGTGAGATAGTTGATGCATTGATTTTAATTTTCCAAAACTCACTAGATTCAGGAAGGCCTTTAGAAACTTTAACCAGGCTTTTAGTTTCATGACCAGAGTTGCGCTACAAGCAGAGAAAATGGATCATCACCCAGAGTGGTTTAAGGTTTATAATAAGGTCCATATTACTCTGAGTACACATGACTGTGGAGGGCTGTCCGAGCGTGATTTTAACCTTTACTGAAGAGGCTAGGGCTTCCCATTGAAATTCAAGAGCATCTCTGTGTTTGCCAGTACCAAAGTAACTGGTGTAATCAGTGAGTTTTATTTCAAAACAGAACTTGTGCGCTCTTAAGGCATTTCAAAGGCTTGGCAATATGTTTGAAACTGACTGCAGATTAAACTGCAATGATTATATTTAAATCGAGTTGAACAGAGCTAGTCTGCACATTGCTTTATAAATGCACACACTGAGCGGGGTTTACAACCTCGCTCATCCTGAAACCATAAAATCCCACCCAAGGTCAATGGACCTCCCCATTGTCCGCCCCTCGCCGCTCTGATTCCCGTGGCGGGCGGGCTGGTAATAATGTGCCTTGCAAATAAAATGCAAATCAGAAAAAAAGCGACCTTTGCTGACAGCCTGACTACATTAATGAATCAGCTTCTAACGGAGTCCAATTGGCATTGCTGAATGTAGTGACCTGGATTGAGCTGAATTGAGTTTTGTATCATTGCCAGTTGCTTCGTCAAACAGGGAGTTTGGGCTCTGAAAGCTGCACAAGGTGCTGGGAGATACCATTGTGTTTGGTCCAATGATCGAGTCTCTTGTACTAAATACGATGGGATTTGTGTCGCATGTTTCTGTCTGTCCACAGGTTTCTATCTGGCCTCAAAAGAGTTTTGTTTTCTCTAACTGCCCCTGATTCATACATCCACGGGAAAAGATACTCTCAGCACCGTGTTAAACCAGTCTTTGATCCTCCTCAACCTTGTGGTACAAATAACCTCGACTGGCTCCATTCCCCGGGAGGTGGGACTGATATTCCTCACCTTCAGATCACTCCATGGCCCAAACGCATCCCACCACTGGAGCCTTCCTCATCCTTATAGGGTCTTTCCATCCTGTACACTCCCACTCCCCACTCTTCAACACTACTCACTGAGGCACTTCAGCCTCTCTGACTGGGATCTTCGCTGTGGCTCAGAGCCAGAACTCTTGACACAGGAGTCAGAATGTTGTGAGTTCAGACACTTCCTACAACCCCCAGGCTGACACTCCAGTGAAGTACTGAGCGTGTGTTACGCTGTAATATACTCTCTCCAAGACAAAAGTGTAATCCAAGGCCCCATCAGCACTCTCAGGTTGGCTTCACAGATCCCACGATAGTTTGAAAAGCAGCACAGTTCTCCCTGGTGTCCTGGACAATATTTATCACTCAACCATCATCACTGCAACAGTTCATCCGTGCATTAGCTCCTTCCTGCTTGTGGATTGTTGTGTGTGCAAATTGTCAACCACTTTTCCTAAATGACAGCAGTGATGACCCTTCAAAAGTAATTAGCTATGAAGCACTTTGGGACATTCCTGAGAATGTGAAAGGCACTATATAAATGCAATACTCTCTTTCTCCCCATCTCTGCCCTACCCTTTTAAAGGACTTGCACATCCATCTATGAGCAGTATGGTGGCACAGATGGGCAGCACAGTGCTCAGCACTGTTGCCCCATTGCACCAGGAACCCGGGTTCAATTTCAGCCTTGGGTTAGTGTTTGTGTGGAGTTTGCACATTCTCCTCGTGTCTGCATGGGTTTCCTCCGGGTTCTCTGGTTTCCTCCCACAGTCCAAAGATGTGCATGTTAGGTTGATTGGCCATGCTAAATTGACTGTTAGTGTCAGGGGGATTAGCAGAGTAAATATGAAGGGTTCCGGGAATAGGGCCTGGGTGGGATTGCGGTTGGTGTAGACTTGATGGGCCAAATGGCCTCCTTCTGCACTGCAGGGATTCTATTCTATCTTTGATCCAGCTTTCAGTCAGTTCTCCAAATCCTCCCAGTAAATCTTCAGCATCTGCCTCTCTCTCTCACATGAACCACTGGGAGGTTCCTTCTCTCCAAAGCACTTAATCTGAACACTAGCTGCTGAGTGTAGGAACCACCTCAATACAGTCAGCGAAGTTTCTTTATTAAAACGCACCAACGCTCTGAGAGATGGTACTGAATCTAATTATCGCAGGGACCGGTTTAGAATGATCCTTGCAAACGCTAGTCTGGTTCAAATACAAAGAGCAATTTTTCACTGAACAAAACTGTGAATCACCTACCCAGATCTCGGCAAAACTCCCGCTGCTTGGATAAAAGCTGCATTTCTGTTGGTTATTGGAAAGGCCGAGGTGACACAGTCCAAGGTGTGGCTCACCTGCACTAACCCCCTTGTACTGATTGTTCTGTATGGTTCATCCAGCAGTAAGGATACTCCAATAGCAAGCGACAAAAGAACTAACTTCACAAAGTCAATCAAAGAAAAGGTTTACTAAAGAAACCTCGTTCCATCGCCACCTGGGCCATAAATGTTTCTCCACAATCCCCATCTGCTCTCTATTTATACCGGGTCAGCTGACCACCACATCACTTTGCCATTGGTTGAATTGTCTACCAGGTCAGCTGACCCTCACAACATGTTACCATTGGTTACATTGTAGCATGTATAGAATCATAGAATCCCTACAGTGCAGGAAGAGGCCATTTGGCCCATTGAGCCTGTACCGTCCACAATCCCACCCAGGCCCTATTCTCGTAACCCCACATATTTACCCTACTAATCCCCCAAGACTAGCGTCAATTTACCATGGCCAATCAACCCAATCCGCACATCTTTGGACTGTGGGAAGAAACTGGAGCACCCGGAGGAAACCCACACGGACACGGGGAGAATGTGCAAATTCCACACAGACAGTGACCCGAGGCCAGAATCGAACCCGGGTCCCTGGTGCTGTGAGGCAGCAGCGCTAACCACTGTGCCACCGTGCCGCCCAAAACAGATGCTGCCGCCACGCTGTCATGTAACTTGGTAGCTGCCCATCGGGAGTGGCTCTTTAACCGTGTTTGTGGATTGGTTCTGCTGGAGGTTTACTCACCAATCTCAATCACATTCTTTGCCTTGATAAGCTTCGCCAAGTTGGCCATCAGCTGAGCCTGTTCACAAGCTACTAACATCCTGCACATCCAATCCTGGAGGGTGCGCTGAAATGGAATTTGAAAAAGAATCAAAGTGGGAGAGGGGTTTTAGTGTTCAGTGCATCCAGAGAAAGATCTTCAGAACCTCAGAGAATGAGACCTATTTGCTGGCAGGTCCCAGACTCTAATCTCCAGAGAGAAGGGGAGACAGACAAAGCTACTGCACTGTAAAGATTTAAAACAACAACTGGGTGCTTGTTTCTCTTTGTTAACCCAGCTCCACCCCATCACATGATTTTCCTGATAATTGACCTAATCAAACCCCACTCTGAAAACCCCAAGGGAAAACACTAAAATAACAAAACTGCATTAAGAACATAAGAACATAAGAACATAAGAAATAGGAGCAGGAGTAGGCCATCTAGCCCCTCGAGCCTGCCCCGCCGTTCAATAAGATCATGGCTGATCTGACGTGGATCAGTACCACTTACCCGCCTGATCCCCATAACCCTTAATTCCCTTACCGCTCAGGAATCCATCCATCCGCGCTTTAAACATATTCAGCGAGGTAGCCTCCACCACCTCAGTGGGCAGAGAATTCCAGAGATTCACCACCCTCTGGGAGAAGAAGTTCCTCCTCAACTCTGTCTTAAACCGACCCCCCTTTATTTTGAGGCTGTGTCCTCTAGTTTTAACTTCCTTACTAAGTGGAAAGAATCTCTCCACCTCCACCCTATCCAGCCCCCGCATTATCTTATAAGTCTCCATAAGATCCCCCCTCATCCTTCTAAACTCCAACGAGTACAAACCCAATCTCCTCAGCCTCTCCTCATAATCCAAACCCCTCATCTCCGGTATCAACCTGGTGAACCTTCTCTGCACTCCCTCCAATGCCAATATATCCTTCCTCATATAAGGGGACCAATACTGCACACAGTATTCCAGCTGCGGCCTCACCAATGCCCTGTACAGGTGCATCAAGACATCCCTGCTTTTATATTCTATCCCCCTCGCAATATAGGCCAACATCCCATTTGCCTTCTTGATCACCTGTTGTACCTGCAGACTGGGCTTTTGCGTCTCATGCACAAGGACCCCCAGGTCCCTTTGCACGGTAGCATGTTTTAATTTGTTTCCATTGAGATAGTAATCCCATTTGTTATTATTTCCTCCAAAGTGTATAACCTCGCATTTATCAACGTTATACTCCATTTGCCATATCCTCGCCCACTCACTCAGCCTGTCCAAATCTCTCTGCAGATCTTCTCCGTCCTCCACACGATTCACTTTTCCACTTATCTTTGTGTCGTCTGCAAACTTCGTTACCCTACACTCCGTCCCCTCCTCCAGATCATCTATATAAATGGTAAACAGTTGCGGCCCGAGTACCGATCCCTGCGGCACGCCACTAGTTACCTTCCTCCAACCGGAAAAACACCCATTTATTCCGACGCTTTGCTTCCTGTCGGATAGCCAGTCCCCAATCCACTTTAACACACTACCCCCAACTCCGTGTGCCCTAATCTTCTTCAGCAGCCTTTTATGGGGCACCTTATCAAACGCCTTTTGGAAATCCAAAAACACCGCATCCACCGGTTCTCCTCCATCAACCGCCCTAGTCACATCTTCATAAAAATCCAACATGTTCGTCAAGCACAACTTTCCCCTCATGAATCCATGCTGCGTCTGATTGATCGAACCATTTCTATCCAGATGCCCTGCTATCTCCTCCTTAATAATGGATTCCAGCATTTTCCCTACTACAGACGTTAAGCTGACCGGCCTATAGTTACCCGCCTTTTGTCTCCTTCCTTTTTTAAACAGCGGCGTAACATTAGCCGTTTTCCAATCAACCGGCACTACCCCAGAATGCAACGAGTTTTGATAAATAATCACTAACGCATCCACTATTACCTCTGACATTTCTTTCAATACCCTGGGATGCATTCCATCCGGACCCGGGGACTTGTCCACCTTCAGTCCCAATAGTCTACCCAGCACTGCCTCTCTGGTAACATTAATCGTATTAAGTATTTCTCCTGCTGCCAACCCTCTATCGTTAATATTTGGCAAACTATTTGTGTCCTCCACCGTGAAGATCGACACAAAAAACTTATTTAAAGACTCAGCCATATCCTCATTTCCCACTATTAACTCCCCCCTCTCGTCCTCCAAGGGTCCAACATTCACTCTAGCCACTCTATTCCTTTTTATATATTTATAAAACTTTTACTATCATTTTTTATATTAATTGCTAGCCTAGCTTCATAGTCTATCCTTCCTTTCTTTATCGCTTTCTTAGTCTCTCTTTGTTGTTTCTTAAATTTTTCCCAATCACTTGTTTCTCCACTATTTTTGGCCACTCTGTACGCAGCTGTTTTTATTTTAATACTCTCCTTTATTTCCTTCGTTATCCACGGCTGGTTCTCCCTTTTCTTACAATCCTTGTTTTTTGCTGGAATATATTTTTGCTGAGAACTGAAAAGGATCTCCTTAAAAATCCTCCACTGTTCCTCAGCTATCCTACCTGCCAGCCTGCTCTCCCAGTCTACCTTAGCCAATTCATCCCTCATCCTATCATATTTCCCTCTGTTCAAACAGAGGACACTGGTTTGAGACCAAACTTTCTCCTCTTCCATCTGAATCAGAAATTCGA
Organism: Mustelus asterias; assembly: GCF_964213995.1. Taxonomy (NCBI): domain Eukaryota; kingdom Metazoa; phylum Chordata; class Chondrichthyes; order Carcharhiniformes; family Triakidae; genus Mustelus; species Mustelus asterias. The sequence goes on along the minus strand of NC_135828.1, from coordinate 16,423,798 downwards.
CCATGTTGTGGTCACTAGACCCAAGAGGGTCCTTCACAATAAGATCCTTAATTCTACCTACCTCGTTACACAATACCAGATCCAAAATAGCTCGTTCCCTCGTCGGTTCCGTAACATGCTGTTCAAGGAAACTATCCCGACAGCATTCTAAGAACTCTTCCTCCATTCCACCCTTACCGACTTGAGTCTGCCAGTCAATGTGCATGTTGAAGTCCCCCATGATTATTGCCGTTCCGTTTTTACACGCATCCCTTATCTGCTTGTTTATAGCCCTCCCTACCTCAACATTATTATTCGGGGGCCTATATACCACACCTACTAGTGTCTTTCTCCCTCTACTATTCCTCATCTCTACCCATAATGATTCCACGTTTTGTTCCTCAGAGCCTATGTCATCCCTCAGTACTACCCTGATATTATCTCTTATTAATAGCGCGACCCCACCACCTTTTCCTTCCTGTCTATTCTTCCTAAACGCCTGATACCCCTGGATATTCATCTCCCAGTCCTGGTCACCTTTCAGCCACGTTTCTGTAATGGCCACTAGATCGTACCCACTTGTGCTGATTTGCACCATCAACTCATTCACCTTGTTCCGAATGCTTCGTGCATTCAGGCAAAGTGTCCTTATTCCAGCTTTTATCTGAACCCGCTTTGATGAGTCGCGAACACCATCTCCCTCTACTCCCTTATCTAAATTACCGCCTTCATTCACTTGCACCCTCTCCTCTACCATTAATTTTGTAATTCCCCTTACCCTTGCATCCTCCCCCCCATCAATTAGTTCCTTGATCCTAGTCAACTCTTCCAGCTCCCCTCCCCCCAACCTATCTAGTTTAAATTCTCCCCAGTAGCCTTAGCCAACCTACCGGCCAGGATATTGGTCCCCGTGTGATTCAAGTTCCACCCGTTTTTTGTATACAGATCACCCCTGCCCCTAAAGAGGTCCCAATGGTCCAGGAACCTGAATCCCTGCCCCCTGCACCAGTCCCTCAGCCACACATTCATCCTCCACCTCACTCCATTCCTGCCCTCACCTTCCCGTGGCACAGGCAGTAATCCTGAGATTACTACCTTTGCTTTCCTCTTTCTCAGCTGTCTCCCTAATTCCCTGTACTCCCTTTTCATGACCCCTTCTCCCTTCCTACCCACATCAGCGGTACCAATATGTACCGCTACCTCAGGCTCCTCTCCCTCCCACCTCAGGATTTCTGGGACGCGACTAGCGACATCCTGGATCCCGGCCCCAGGGAGGCAGACCACCATGCGAGAATCCCGCCTACCTCCGCAGAAACGCCTGTCTGTCCCCTTCACCATCGAGTCCCCGATTAATACCGCCTTCCTCCTCTTTTCCTTAGCCCTCTGAGTTACAGGGCTGGACTCCACTGCGGAGACACGGCCACTGCTGCTTCCCCCAGGCGGGCTGTCCCCCCCAGCAGTACTCAAGCAGGAGTACTTGTTGTGCAGGGGCAAATCCACCGGGGTGCTCTCAACCACCCTAGCCTTACCCTTCCTGGCCGTCACCCACTTGGCCTCTTCCCGTGGCCCTGGTGTGACCACCTGATGATAGCTCTTGTCTATCACCTCCTCATTCTCCCTCATCAGCCTAAGATCCTCGAGCTGTAGTTCCAGCTCCCTAACACGGTCTCTCAGGAACCGCAGCTCGACACACCCCTCACAGATGTGGATGTCCGGGAGGCCAGATGCCTCCAGGACCTCCCACATCCTACACTGGGAACAACACATTGGTTTCACACTCATACTGGACACTTTATGTCAAGTAAGACAGTGAAAAGTTAATAAGAGTGTAAGGAAACAAAAACTCACCCCTGCTCGTCCAAGCCCTGTGAGCCAAAGCCCTGACAGCTCACTCAACTTCCCACTCACTCTGCTGCCCGCTGTATACTTTGGTGCACTTTTAAACCCTCCAAAAACTTCCCCTGGCCACTCCTGGCCTGACTTCCGGTTTTGAAAAAAACCTCCGATTTTAAACCCAAAATTAACTGAAAAAATAAATAATTAATTACAGTCAGAAAACCCACTCTCTTACCCTCAGCCTGCTCAGATTAATACAAACACTCCAACAATTAGGATCAATTATGCTTCTGCACTATCAACAGGTGGGTTGCCGGTTATAGACAAAGCAGCACCAGGTAAATAGATCTGACAAAATTCTTCCAAGAAACATGACACAAATACAGCCCATTGTGTCTGCACTGGCTCTCCAAATGAGCATTAAGACTTGGTTCCATTCCCCTGCCTTTTCCCCGTACGTCTGCGCATTGTTTCTATTTAAATAATCTTCCAGTGCCCTCCTGAATGCCTCGCTTGAACCTGCCTCCACCACACTTCCAGGCAGCGCATTCCAGACCCCAACCATTCGCTGTGTGAAAAAGCTTTACCTCACATCACGTTTGCTTCTTTTGCAAATCAGTTAAAATCTGTTGCCTCTTATCCGTGATTCTTTTACAAGGAGGAACAGTTTCTCCCTGTCTAGTCTGTCCAGCCCCCTCATGATTTTGAACATCTCTATCAAATCTCCTCTTAGCGTTCTTCTCTCCAAGGAGAACAGTCCCAACCTCTCCGATCTATCCTCACAACTGTAGTTTCTCATCCCTGGAACTTTGTAAACCTCTTCTGTGCTTTCACATCCTTCCTATAGAATTGTACATGATATTCCAGCTGAGGTCTAACTAGAGTCTTGTATAAGTTCAGCATAACCTCCTTGTTCTTGTGCTCTACCCCTATTAATAAAGCCCAGAATACTATATGTTTTATTAATTGCTCTCTCCACCTTCAATGATCTATGCACATGTACCCCCAGATCCCTCTGCTCCTGCACTCCCATAAGAATTTTACCTTTTATTTTATATTGTCTCTCCATGTTTTCCCACTAAAATGCATCGCTTCACACTTTTCTGTAGT